>NW_025963802.1:23647690-24020190 GCF_023055435.1 Haliotis rufescens
TGACAATGTTTATGATAACGAACGGTTAATACCTGAGCTTGGCTGCTCACGTGTCAACAATCTACCTATCAAAAAGTGCAGCTGTTAAACGACAATAAACAATTGAAGGCAACTGGTGCTTACACCAAATTACACCCTCAAATACACAGGAACAGTGATTAACTATAGCACAGTACTTGCTGCCAGAACTTCGATAGTAGGCTCGTTAAACGAAGGTGCTAACAATATAAAATATATTTCATTTGTAAAATTCTGGTGGCACTATTTACGTCTCCCCTCGAGAGACCCGAAAGTGACCTATATACGATTCCCGCACCAATTGATGCCCCCCACCCCTATATATTTCTTTAACTGGTGGTGTATTGACAACAGACCAAATGAATTATATTTGTGTTTTGATAATGTACATGATACATGATAATGTATATTATTTCGTATTTAATACCGTATGACAATGTCTGAAATAATATAAATATAGACGAGTGCATATTTTAACATGATACAGTTGTATATTGATCAATCTAAAGGGGATTAGCCAGTGTGAGCCAGTCGGCGTTTAAATAGACCGGGAGCATTTTATGTCGAATACAGGGTTTAAGTTAACGGTGAAACATATTTACATCCCTGAAATCTACAAGTAGCTGAATCCTGAGTGGGAACCAGAAATCCTAGTTTTTGGCGCTGCCAAAACCTGAAATATATTCAGGGTTGATGACGTCCCTATCATCTTGCTCCGGGAACCGCAGTGACCCTTGGCTTTATTTGGTTGGAGGTATTTCACTTGAAGTGGGCCACCTGAAGTAACCTGGTAAAAAAATCGCAAATGTTATGCAGGTAAACTTTAGTGTAGTTGGTATAGTTGCGCTAGTGGTAAGTTGAAATCTATGTTATTTACAGGTTTGCATGTAATATATTCAGAATATATATAAAGCTCCGGGCAAAGCCTCCTCGAGTGAAAAGTGAAATGCAGGATCCATGAAGTACCATAGTTTGAGGACATACGTTATACAACTCTGAGAGTAGGGTATATGGTATGTTCTATAGAGATTTTGACGTTTGCATGTTCCATTCGTGACGAACTCGTGTGATTCCAGGAAACGCCGAATCATGGCCAATTTCGCGACTGGGTTCCTTCTAAGCACAAACGGGCTGAGCTGTTGAATTAAAGAATTGCCAACTCGTTGCGTAATGCTTCGTGTAGTTTTCCCATGTCAAGATGCTATTACTGAACACATCAAGAACACTGTATCATGGTTATATTTTATAATTTTAAATGCAAGACGTGTAAATTCAAAAAAAAGTTGTTTGACTGTACTTGGAAGTCATACCCGCATTCTGATCGGTTTGTCGTATTTTTGCACATTACATTTATCGATTGGGGGAAAGGTTTTTCCAGGTTACGGAAAGGGGCAAGTGGTGACGGATGGTGCATGCAACATAATAGGCTGGTGCATATTGTATATAGCCAAATGGAGCCCTGCAAAGGTATAAGGTTAAACCCATTTTCCCATTCGAGATGATACATATCATGACGTAAGAGGCGACTAACGGGATCGGGTGGTCAGGCTCTCTGACTTGGCTGATGCATGTCATCGATCTCAATTGCGTGGATCAATGCTCATGATGTCAATCACTGGATTGTCTGGTACAGATTCGATTATTTACAGACCGCTGTCATATAGCTGGAATATTGGTGAGTGGGGCGTTAAACAACAAACAAACAATTGCGTGGATCTGAATGTTCTAACTGCCTGGTGTATTGTTTTATGGACCATTTCGCATGTGCTACATCATATCATGTTGACATCAAGACCCATTTTAGCCCCAGGCTAGGTAGAGTGATTCAGCAAAGACAAAGGGACTTGTTACTCAAGAGTTAAATCCTACTGCACTTTCGCTGTATCAAACTGGAATTTTAATTTATAGTCCTTGAATTGATGAGAACCATTTCAGCTGACAGTAAAGTTTATAATCTTATCTAGCATTAAGTCTATTATCTGTTGCAGTTTCACTTTGTCTGACACTTTACTTGTCTCCGGATGGTATTATAAGATTTGTATGACACAACTTTGCATGATTTTATTTTCTTAAGATGTCATCACTAAAGTTTCATTTGCATGAAAGAATCTTAGTATGTGAAACAACACTCACAAAAGAGCAAATGCAGTAATAACTGAAACTAGCAAGTCTGTGTCATGTCCTTTTGAATAAGAGACCTGTTTCATGTCTTTTTCTTGAATCCTGACTAGCATGAGACAGGGGAACTATTCTCTCCTATTTTCCACTTTCCTTTACATGTATCCACCTGCACCCACCAAATGCTAACACTCACCTCCTTGTTACACAACACAGTGTTTACTCATGGTATGGGAAATTGAAAAACCAGGTCACCTTGGCTAAGTTAAGTCATTACAACTTCCTTGTCAAGGTTACTTTGATTTGCTCTGATCCCATAGATAAGTTAATTCTTAATAAAACTGACGCACATTGGAAATTTCTATTCATTTTTCTAAAATATCTATGAAGTCAGTAATGGTGTTCATGTTTCACTATGATTCAATTCAGTTTTCATCCTTCTTGTTGAAAGACAAGGAGTGGCATGTTTTGAAACAACTCTGATTTACACCATGTTGATTACTTATGGATATCAAACTTGTACAAGTGCTTTTCTTTCACTTATCAGCGATAGAAACTAACAGTTTTCGTCCACTAGTCCTTATAATCATAACATATAGCAAGCCCCTTAAAAATAGCAAAATTCTACTCGTCCTTATGATACCTTAACTATTGGGCATTTGGCAAGGACTATGGGACTAGTGCCAATTTCTATTGCTGCTTATTTGTGTATAGTTTATCAGTATCTATAAATCCAGTTTCACTTTCTGACCAGGACCTATTGTGATCCCAGGAATGGCAACCTCACCCATTTCTTAACCTGGTTATGATAAACTACCAGTCACAATAATTGGAGCAGGTAAAAAATAGCATCAGTTTCCATCTTTGGCTGTGAGATTACTGTGGGAGCCGCCCTATAGCTGGTATGCTTGCCTGTCTTGTGTCATGTGTTTGGTTTGATCCTTCTGCTGTGATTTTCCTTGATTACTACAGTGTGAAGCAGAAATAGATTATGACTGTGATAAAAATGGAGAGCTAGTCTTGTGCATTGATGTAAAATTGACAGGTGATGTTACCTGCCCAGCGGACTTCCTGACCTGTCTGTCACCCATGTTAAGCTGCCTGGGCTTGTTGTGCTGCACTCATAGTCTGCACTCCTACAATACCACAGGTCCTGTCTACTTCTGTGCTTAACAGCAAAAAACACCCCCAGTGAAGGGGCATATTGACCTGGTATTGTTGGGAAACAATATGTGGTGGGATTGTTTGAAATGCACTTTTCATCAGGGGCTGTTGTCTACAAGGATGTACGTCAGCTCTGTTGACATCACAACCCTCCTCAAGTCTGTCAACTCCCAACTCCATCTGTGTTTAGGTAGAGAGATTGCTGACGTAAAGGCTTCAGACAGCTGATTTCCGTGTCACACTCAAGAAGGCTCTGTTTACGTTTGCTTGTACCAACACTTACAGAACGATCTAAACACGTTTGCTTGTACCAAAACTTACAGAACAAAACTTACAAGTGTTATATTACTCAATAGAATTTCATCAAAAATATGTTCTTGTTGATCAAAGCAAGTGCTTCTTTTAATCATAAGATAATTATTAGTTGACTGACAATATACTTATATACATTAGCATGACCAGCAATAGTTATTTGTGTGTGATATGGCATCAGTGAATAAGTTTGAAAATGAAGAATTTTAGACCCCCAATCAGGTAAATATGACAAAGAAGTGTAGAAAAAAGGCTTTAATTTGACAAGCAACTGTGTAAATCCATTGAACTGCCCTTTGTGAACTCATTAGGGAAAACACAGTGTAGTGTGACCTCCTCTCAGATCTGATTGTTGCCAGGGACTTAAATTACATGTCTATTTTTAGACTGTTATGCGATTGGAAGTAAGCTTTACTGTGTTGAAGGTAGCATGAGGATATTATGTACAATATGTAACACACTGCAGGATGTGGCTCAGGCTGATTCAATTACATCTGTCATGGATGTAGGATTAGAATGATGAATAGTGGACACTTGCGCTAGAAAGCATTAGACTAGATCAGATAGCTTCTCCCATGGCTTGGAATCTTCCAAGGAGGTTTGAAAAAAACATTGATTCTGATTAGTGTATTGATAAGCAAACTGAGATGTAATACTTTCAATAAAAAGATAGGAAGAATGTACCTGATGTATCGAGGTTTGTTTATTTGGTGATGGCTAAATTGATCACTCGTCTCCTCCATCCCAGGTTGGATTCTTTTTTAGTGACAGATCATCAGGGGGGCATATTCATGGTGTTGCATACTGAGATTTTAAATGATAAATATTTAGTGATAGAACCATCAGTGAGTCTGTAATTTTCCCCTCAAGCATTATATATTTTTATGCCTATCAGGATTCAAAGTTCTTTCTAGTAGAGTGCAAATGGCACAGTTAAGATAGTGCCTAAAGGGTGACCTGTGAACATCCGGGTTAGAATAGGTCTTCAGCAACCCATGCTTGTAGTAAAAGGCGACTACGAGGGTAACTACGAGGGTTGGTAAAAAGTTTTGAGCCTGACTAACTTTCAACTATGGGCCATGACAGTGGGCCAGTGAACTATACAATGTAGTACATTGTTTGAGTAGTTTATTGCAAGTGTATTTGGTCTGTTGAGGCCGTTTCTATTTTAGTGAGAGCCATTTGAACATAAGGGTCCAAATGGACACAGAAATGGAAAAGAATGTGTACTGAGCAGTCATCAAGTTTTTTACTTTAGAGAAAAGTACTCCCCAACATGGTGCCCTCGGTATTCCACAGTTAAGCGTTGGGCAGCTATGTTTAATGCTGGGAAAACAAGCCTTGATGATGACCCTAGGTCTGGACGTACCTTAACTTTCATCACTGAAGATTCAATCAAGGAGATAGAAAAACTTATACCATGTATACTGTCAGATAGACGTATTACCATTGCTGAACACAGATCTAAGCCATGGATGTATTGAAACTATTATTCATGAACATTTACAGATGAATAAGATAGCTGCTTGCTGGGTGCCAAAGTTTCTAAATCCTTATCTTAAGGATAAAAGAACTGACATGGCCAGAGAAAATGTAGAGCTAATTGAGTAGCATTTCGTCAAATTCAAAAAGAGATTAGTAACGGGTATAAAACATACCACTATGAGTCAAAATGAGTCTAAACGTCAATCCATGAAATGGCACCATTCCACTTCTCTGGCACCAAAGATAGGTAGTGTGCTCAAGATTTATAAAGCTGTTTCTTAGTTTTTGGTTTAGGTTATGTTTTATATTTCTGATTCCTTGTGTATGGTGGACATATCAGTTTTCTCATTGCAATCTGTCTGATGTCATTGGTTGGTCTGAATATGAAGTTTAGATTTTCACAGGTTCTGTTTCCCATCTCACTGGGGTCTTTTATCAATTTAAATGACGTTGCTTGTTTCTATCAGAATTGTATATTTTCAGAGACTAAGCATTAGGGTACCACATGGGTACACGTCTTGGTCTGACCTGATATGGCTGGAATAATATTTTTAACAGCGTGAAAAAAACCCAACTCAATCACTCTTTGCACATTAAAATATAATCTGATATGACAAGGCATGAGTTCTTGACCCAGCTAATATTCACCAAATGACTTTTGATACCACATACCTATGTTTGAAAGAACAAAACTGAAAATAAGTTTCAAAATTTGATTGTATACAGTATATGTGAATACTGAGGTATTTTAGTAACACAATGAAATGTCAGATAGTGATTGGTCAAACTTGGGTACACTTTTCAAACATTCGTCCACACTCACCTTGATGTGTGAAGCCTTCACTGTAGACATAGCCATTGACAGTATGGACTTTCCCAATACTGGTGTGTCTTACAAGCTCTAGTTCAGTAAATGGTATTTTGAAGGAGTCCACTTGTTGAATTAAACTCATCTCCAGGTTTTATGTGATGAATCTTAGAGTGATCCACCCATGTGGATGCATTGAGTGGATGGTGTCCTATCCTTCAGTAGCATTTGATCACATTTCTGTGAAAACAAAAGAGAAACATACATTTATTTTGTTGTTGCAGATGGTTTGGACAGGAGAAGGACTACAATGTTTTAGTGATGGACTTGCTGGGGCCAAGTCTGGAAGATCTGTTCAACTTTTGCTCACGGAAATTCACGATGAAAACAGTTCTAATGCTAGCAGATCAGGTAAAATCCTTAGACAATACAAAGCATATTTATTTTTAGGGCTGTGTATTGCCACAAATTTCATATTGCGATTTATTGTGGTACATTCCTCTGTACTGTACTGCAATACATACTGCAATATATTGTGGAAGAAAACTTATTGAGTTCTGTCGACTGTTTAAGATTCTTTTACCTCCACAGTACAATCATACAATGTTTAGCTTTATTCAAAATATAAAACAGGAAAAACTAGAACGTTCAGACAAATTACCACAAATACGTTACCACAGTTATACCGAGGCTGTTGTCTCCCACAACTGCTGCTATAGCGAAATCTACCACAGAGATCTCAATTACCTCATGCAGCACGTGCGTAGCCACCCAGCTGCCATGTGACACCCTTCACTCTTGTCTCCTTCGCTTGCTCTAGCAAGACGTGTTATCAAGACTGCTGAAGCGTTCCTGTTTCCTCGACCATTCGGTGATATTTATTATTGTTTATTCTCAATAATAAACTGTGCTTTTACGGGGCGTTTGCGGTAGCTACGCTTGGATATAATTTTCCCGCCAAACGAAAAAAAAATTCCCGCCCTTTTTTCTATATACTTGCGGGGTTCTGGTATGCAGGTTGTGTCTTACGTTCCCCTGTTCTAGTATGTTTTGGGGGTTAACATCACTTATTTCTCTATATGTTAAATGTGTATGTTCTATATTCACATTGCTCGTTTATTTTCTTGTGAAAATGCTTGTTTGTGAATAATTGTGGTGCGTGTGTTGTAACCATGTTTTGCTCTTTGTTCATAGTACAAAAATGCCTGACATGGATGTGTCGCCGTTATCCACCCCCTCTACCCCTGCAACCCGGAGTTGCGGGGTGTGCCACAAGTTCTTATCGTCTCAGGATCCCCACGATCGTTGCCCGCGGTGCAGAGTTCCTTGCGGGGACACCCGGTGCGTCCTGTGCGACGGTCTGGGGCCTGTGGCGTTCGAGCGCTACCGGCTGTATGTGCAGTCCATTTCCATCCCGGTTGTTGCCGGCTCAACAGGTCGGGGTCCCCTTGCGGGTACCACCTCCACGGCTGCGGCGGATCCCTTGGCGGCCCTCGGGCTGTCCGGGGATTCAGTCGCTGCATTGCTTTCCAAACTGGTGGACTCCAAGCTCGCGGCCCTATCTCAGGATAGGCCGCTGGCTGTTCCGTCCCCGGCCTCTTCTGTGGCCGTGGGGTACACCGGTACGGCGGCGGCTCCCGTGGTCACAGGTCCTTCCCCCGAACTGTTGCTCCCGCTATCGGTTAAGGACCGCGTGGCCATGGTTTATGACCTATTTGAGGACATGCCCAAGCCCCTGCCGGTACCCCCGGGAATCCACGGCTCTGTGGGTTCCTCCGAGGTATACGATGAGTCTTCCAACAAGGCTTTCCCCGCATCAACCTTGCTGCGGGGGATCAAGCCTTTCTTGGAGAATGCCTTCGCGGCAGCCTCCGGTCAGGGTCTCCCGTTGCCTCCACCATTGTGGAGAAAGGGTTCATTCCCGGTACATGACCTTGCTTTTCCCGAGGCTGGTCCTACCGCGGAGGCCCATGTTGAGCGATTGGGTGTCTGTGCCCCCCCGGCTGCTACGGTAACGCAAGCTCCCTTGCAGCAGCTGGACACCCTCGCTCAGCACTCCATGCTTGCCATGTCTCACGGAGACACTTACTTGGCTGCAGCGGCCAGTCTGGTCGAAGGTTCTCCCACGGACCGTGACCAGCGCATTTACAACTGCCTGCTCGGTTTAAATGCTTCCCTGGAGTACGTTGCCGGGGCTTCGGCACGTGCCATTTTCTCAGGCGCCAGTCGTATCTTGCCGCCTCGGGGTTGGACGCTGCCAACCAGGGAGTGCTCCTTTCGCAGCCTTGGTCTGCCGACCAGCGGACCCTTTTCAATAATAAGATCCCTGGGGTTCTGAAGGAACAACAGGCTGCTGTGTCTGCCAAGGCCTCTCGGCACACACTTGATCTTGTTGGGTCCCTGCATAGGCGCCTGGGTGCCACTCCTAAGCGGAGCGCGCCCCAGGATGCTGCGGCTGCTAGGTCTAAGGGGTCGGGTTCTTCTTCCTCCGGGAAGAAGCCCCGCACTGAAGGCTCCGGTAAGGGCAATCAGCAGCCCTTTCGCGGGAAGAAGGGGAACTGGGGGAAGGCCAAGTCATCTAAGGACAGCAAGGGCCCTTCCAGGTGACTTTCATTGGAGGGGTTCATACGCCGACAGCGCCAACTTCGGTTGGCCCGTAGGCGAACCCGAGTCACCTGGCCCTGGACAGTTGCGCCTGCCGCATCCTGTCAGGCCCCCCTCTCCTTCCCCAGTGGGAGCCAGACTCCAGACTTACTGGGAGAATTGGGAACAAGTGTTCGACGACCCGTGGGTGGTCAACACGATCCGGTACGGCTATCGGCTAATTCTCAAAGCGAATCCTGTTGGCAGGTTTCTATTCAGAAACCGATCTTCCCATCCTCGCGGATGCCATCGGCAGGTTGGTGGAGAAGAGGGCAGTACAGGAGTTAGCTCTACCAGAAATAACACCTGGGTTTTACTCCAGGATATTTCTCGTTCCCAAGAAGGACAGTGCCGACCTCAGAATGATTCACAATCTGAAATCGTTCAACAAGTTTTACCTGCACAAGCCGCGCAAGTTCAGAATGTTGACCTTGGCGGACCTGAAAGCTCTGATCATGCCGGCCGACTGGCTCGCTTCGATCGACCTGAAGGATGCTTATCTGCTTGTTCCGATTCACTCGGACCATCACAAGTATCTCAGGTTTGTCTTTCAAGGCAGGCACTACGAGTGGGTTGTACTCCCATTCGGTCTTTCATCCGCTCCCTGGCTGTTCACCCGGGTAACCACCCCCATAGTAGGGTTCCTCTACAGGAGGGGTGTCAGGTACTTCGCTTACCTGGACGACTCGCTAGTAGCAAATCGAATGACGGACATGCTGTCTCGTCAGCTCGATTTCGCACTTCGGCTCTTGGAGCATTTGGGGTGGATTTTCAATCTCCCCAAAAGCGAGTTAACCCCCTCACAGAACTTCATGTTCATCGGAGGTCGGTTTGACACGGTGACCCATCGCTTCTTTGTCCCCCCCAGACCGGTGGCACAAGATTCAGGCGATGATTGCCAAAGTCTTAGCGGTGCAACAGACTGTTCACTTTTGGGAACAGTTGTTAGGGCTACTTGTGTCAGCCCAGGACTGCACTGAACGGGGCCGTCTCCAACTCCGCCCGCTGCAACGTTTTTTAATCCAGTTGTTGGCACAGGAGGAGAACAGTGCGACTGTCGCCCTCTAAGATCGGCTCCGACCGCATCTGGAGTGGTGGACGGTCTCTTACAAGGCCACAGGAGTCTCTATCCGGGCCACGTTGAACCTGTATACAGGGCACCCATCTAGAGGGGGAGGTGAGCTCGGGGCTGTGGTGCATAGACGAACTAGGTCTTCACATCAATTGTCTCGAGTTCACGGCAGTGATCAACGCAGTCAATCACTGGAAGCATCGTCTCATCAACGCCCGGCTCATGCTGGCGACCGACAACACGACAGTAGTGTCCTATGTGAACAAACTGGGGGGAACCCACAGTCACTCGCTACTTGATCTTACGTTCGAGTTTTACACTCTGGTGGACAGTGTCCCGTGCCAGGTACGCGCCCGTCACATCCCAAGTGTGCGGAAGGTACTGGCCGACGCTCTATCGAGGCCTCGGGATCCGAGCCCCACAGAGTGGATGCTCAACCCAGTAGTGTTTCAGTGGCTGTGCGAAATTTTGGGTCGTCCGATGGTCAACCTGTTGGCATCCAGGTTCAACAATCAACTCCCGTTGTTTGTATCACCAGTCCCGGACCAGAGGGCCAAAGAATGACGATGCTCTCGCGTTAAACTGGACGGGCATGGACGCTTCTGCTTACCCATCGACGGCGTTGATACCACTCATTCTAAGCCAGCTCCAAGGAGTTCACTGTGGAATGTTACTGATCGCGCCCATGTGGCCGAACAGATTGTGGCACCCCGACTTGCTGACCCAGGTCAAGCAGTCGCCACTTCCACTGCCTGTGAGACCGGATCTCCTGATCCTCCCTCACACCCGTCAGCTTCATCCAAACGCAGGGCAGTTCAATCTGCATGCGTGGATGTTGTCACCGAGCGTTTGAGGAGTAAAGGTTTTTCTCGTCGGGCATCTCGGGCATACGTTAGTATGCATCGTGATTCTACCCAGAAGGTGTATAATGCATGTTGGGTTATTTTCACGAATTGGTGTTGTAAACATCACATTCATTCGCCAGATAAGGTATCTGTGCACGATATTGCTCGTTTCATGTCTCAATTACAAGAGACACGGAAACACTCCGGGGGTTCCATTGCCAACTATGTCTCTTCCGTTAAAATGGTACGGGACGTTGCTGTGGGTACCAGTCTCTCAAAAGAGCCGGTGATTCGGGGTATTATCAAGGGTTTCAAACAGCACGATCTTATGAAGGGCCGGCCTTGGATCTTTCCCTAGTGTTGAAATCACTTACGGAAGCTCCGTATGAACCCTTGAGAAGTGCTTCGTTTCGGCATGTGACTTGGAAAACAGCATTTCTCCTCTCCTTTGCCACGGCGGCACGAGTGTCCGAGATTCATGCACTTGATGTCACTAAAGTACGATTCGATAGGGCCTGCTCATAGGCTTCATCGCCAAGAATCAGAAATTTGGCCAAACGGAGAGAGAATTCACTGTAAGATCACTCAAATCTTACATCCTGCTGATACTGAGGACAGATCGCTGTGTCTGGTTAGGGCCCTTAAGTTTTATCTTAAGGCTTTGAATGAACGCAGACAATTGCGTGATCGTCTGTTCATATTGTGTCACCCTAATCGCACTGCTGACATAACTCGCAACTCGATTGCGTTATGGCTTCGTTCTGTCATCAATCTGGCGTACCGGTGTCGGGGGTTACCGGTAGCGGGGTCAAACCCGCACGAGATCAGGGCGCTAGCGGAAACATTTGCCCTACACTCGAATATCTCTGTTCACAGAATATTATGAGGTTGTTACTGGCGTTCTGACTAGGTTTATGCCAATCATTACCTCAGAAAGGGCCGGCCTTGGATCTTTCCCTAGTGTTGAAATCACTTACGGAAGCTCCGTATGAACCCTTGAGAAGTGCTTTGTTTCGGCATGTGACTTGGAAAACAGCATTTCTCCTCTCCTTTGCCACGGCGGCACGAGTGTCCGAGATTCATGCACTTGATGTCACTAAAGTACGATTCGATAGGGCCTGCTCATAGGCTTCGTCGCCAAGAATCAGAAATTTGGTCAAACGGAGAGAGAATTCACTGTAAGATCACTCAAGGAAATCTTACATCCTGCTGATACTGAGGACAGATCGCTGTGTCCGGTTAGGGCCCTTAAGTTTTATCTTAAGGCTTTGAATGAACGCAGACAAGTGCGTGACCGTCTGTTCATATCGTGTCACCCTAATCGCACTACTGACATAACTCGCAACTCGATTGCGTTATGGCTTCGTTCTGTCATCAATCTGGCATACCGGTGTCGGGGGTTACCGGTAGCGGGGTCAAACCCGCACGAGATCAGGGCGCTAGCGGAAACATTTGCCCTACACTCGAATATCTCTGTTCACAGAATATTATGAGGTTGTTACTGGCGTTCTGACTAGGTTTTTGCCAATCAGTACCTCAGAAAGGTTTCTGATGAAGACGTGGAGGGTGTGCACTGTCTTGGGCCGCTGATCGCGGCACAAGCGGTCATCTAAGGGGTGTGTCCAGCGCAGTCCCGAACTCCACAGGCGTCAGACCTTGCACGGTGGTCAATCTGGGTCGTCTCCAATGTTCCCACCGCCGTGGGTACAGGAGTGGGGGTCCCGCAAACCAGCGCACTCACACCACAGGTGAGGCGGCTTTTTGTGTGTTTTGTCCATATTTGTATTTTGACAATTATGTATTTAATTGTCTGTCGTGTATTCCAACCTTGTGATACATGCTTACGAATACTGGAATTAGGTCACACGCCTAATGCATACTTTAAGTAGGCTTGCTCGGGGATATACGGTCCGAATGAAATTAATTTCCCTCTTTTCGACTCTTTAACCTGATCTAAGATTTAGCTCACATGGATACTGTGTTCTCATCCGCTGCAGCAAAGAAATACCTATCCAGTGAGGCCGTTGTCACCAATCGTTTGGCAATGACGATTGAGCCTTACGGGATGCGCTTGACAGTGCTTTGGTATTCCTATAGGGTAACGCCTAGCTAGGAGCGTGCGCATCGAGTGCTTCCGCCTTGTTGTTTCCTTCCGCTGGTCGGAAGGAACACGAGCAGTCAGGTTTGGGTTGTAGGTGCTCCCCACCGCCTACTGTGGTAGTCAGCCTCGGTATAACAGTGGTAACGTATTACTTAATGTAAATTGTAGAATTTTCCTATTCGGAAGATTCTATAAGTAATACGTTACCACTGGGCTGCTGCCCGCCCGTCCGTCCCCTGAGCACTTGCTCTCGCAAGAGACAAGAGTGAAGGGTGTCACATGGCAGCTGGGTGGCTACGCACGTGCTGCATGAGGTAATTGAGATCTCTGTGGTAGATTTCGCTATAGCAGCAGTTGTGAGAGACAACAGCCTCGGTATAACAGTGGTAACGTATTACTTATAGAATATTCCGAATAGGAAAATTCTACAAAACTCACAATTGCATTTGTGTCTGACTGGCTGTGCTATTCGACTCAAGAATAGCTGTTTAAGGCACCATAATGGTTAAGTCCAACATACAGTAAATCTAGTGGTATCACTGCTCTTGACTCTTGCATTTAGCTCATTGATTCAGGAAGAAATGTTGGAGGTATTTATGTATATGGGTCCAGTGTTTGTGGTAACGGTAGCTTGTAATGGTTTATCAAAGATCTGTTTGCGCAGTTTCATCACAATGCCATCATAGGTAAAAAGACTGACAATATCAATTGTTCTAACTCTTTCAACACCAGTCTACCAGAAGCGTTTACTGCTGTGACACCGAGATCCCAGAGATTCATATGTGATAGATGAAGCCAACTTTTATCAAAGAAAATACCTGCTTGTAAAACATCTTTGCTACTGTATGTTATACACCATTTGAAAGGTCTGATCCTATTGTTTATTAATATGAAAGTTATGTTTATCACATTATTTAAAAAATGCATTTACAACTTAATTAAGTTGGTTGTAAATTAAAAGATGTAAGCTTACACATTCATAACTTCCAGATTAAGGACCAATCTCATTAAAATCAGACCTTAGTTCTCGCTACCGCTAAACAAAGATCTGAGGACATCCCAGTAGAGGTCACGTCAGAAGGACCTTTCATCTGACCAATCAGAGCGTCGCTTACCAGATCATGAAAGTGTCAGTTGGAATGTGATTTCTAATCAAAAACTTTAACACGGGGTGTTCCGAACGATAGTTACGGGTTTAACGACTGAATCCATACAATCTAGACCATCTATTAGCCATTCCAGAATGTTATTTTGTTCAGGTTTCAATTTTTTAATCGAGAATTTGTCAAAACATGTTTCGAAAGTGTTGTCGCCAATTTGAAAATAGTGCCGTAAATCACGAGAAAGCTGCCTTCTGATTGGTCATTCCATTGGTCAGTCAAGATTCGCCAGGGGTCGGTCTGACGTGACCCGTAATTGGATGTCCTCAGATCTTTGTTTAGTGGTAGCGAGAACTAAGATCTGATTTTAATGAGATTGGATTAAGGACCAAGGAAGCAAAAATTAAGCGAAATTAAGATTTCATAAAATCCACTTACCTATTTCTTTTTTATTTTTATTGTTTATGTAATTAGAAAGGCATTTTAAAAAGAATCATAAATTTATAGTATCTGTCATCACCCATTTCCTGATAACAGAGCCTGGAGTCTTTTCATGGTTATTACAAGCGATTTCATTGGATACAAATTGGTTTGTTATAATGCTTTCTGGCCGAAATCTGCTACAAGGTTCGTGATCGGTCAAATTTGAGCACATGACCTAAGGCAGCCAATCAAATTACAGCTATGGTACAGTCCTCGTCTATGATGAATTTCAGATTTTGACGAAAGATTTTTGTTTAATCGTGCTATTCTGAACATTTTAAGCAGGAAATCACCATCCATTTTTAAAATATGGAGCGTCGTGGATGTAACGTGCTAGGTTACGAGCTGTCACAAAGATTTTTCATGCATATATTTTGGCATTAAACTCGTGTCCTAGCCGGAATTCAAGGCGACGAATGCTGAGATGTCATATGATTTACATTACATGTGATCGCACGAAAAGATGGAAATAATAACTTAGCTGTAAGTTAAAGATATTTTTTTGTTGATTTTATTTATTACTTTGTATACTAGATTTAAAGATTTGCCTTAAACGTCTTAATTTTGCTGTTTGACATGTTCCATGGGGACATGTTGTCAAAGTGTGTGTCAGAGAATTTTATTTTCAATAACATTGCAGGAAATAGTTATTAATATGTTATTCTATCGATAAAAAATGATAAATTGAAACGGAATACGTATTTCAGACATTGTGAAATGTGATAGATTTAGTTAAATGAACGATATGATTGGTAGGTCTATAAAATTATAAACTATATTGACGTGACTATGGCTTGGCCAGTCTACCGGCCTACAGTGTCTGGGGACTTGATGCTGAAAGAGTTCAACAAGTTAAATTTAAAAACACAAAATCATCACGATATGTAATTGTTTCAATTTCATATTGCGGTTTACCAGTCGGACAGTCTATCAGACGTCTGGTATGTAAACAAGATGGACCAAACAACGTCATGGCTGACTCCCTATCCCGACCTACCATCACCAACAGAATGACATCTAAACCTGCTTATCTTCCGCTGGATTTTCCAAATTTACCCAAGCCAAGACGTCAACCTCTTTGCAACCAGGTTCATCGCTCAACTACTCTGGTTTCTCCTTCCCATCCCAGATCCTCAGGCTTCGGACCATAACGCATATGCCTTCCCCCGACCAACATTCTTCCTCAGGTCCTTTAGAAAGCGCTGTCCACCAACCACCTTCGACTTCACCTTGGTAGTGCCCTATTTGCCAACTCTGGGTTGGTTCACAATACTCGTACAACTCGCAGAAAGAAAGTTCCACCATCTTCCACTGATGGACGATATCTTACTCCAGCTTCACTCCTACCTGTTCCACTCATCGCCCAAAATTCTCAATCTTTGCATCTGGCTCACCTCGAAAAATCTGTTGTTGCTTTGGGGTATTTGAAGAGAGTCGCCAAGACCTTTACTGAGGCGCATTACCAAGACCCTCTACGACCACAAGTGAAAGCATTTAAAGCTTCTTATCATGCTCGTAACAACACTAAACCGACCACTGTTCTCACAGGTTGCAAAATGATTTGTGATCAACTGGGAGGTTTAAAGAGTCCACTTTGGCTTCCTATCTTGCTGCAATCAACTCTGTCATTGCCACTACAACCGGATCGAAGATCTCTACGGTTGCTGAGCTATTGTCCCACATTTGATCCTACTAGTTGGCTGACCAGTCATCTTGATTCTGGCCACCTATTTGGGATCTTAACGCCATCCCCCACCATTTGACTTCTGCGGACATTTTTTCTGTCTTTAAGACTTTTTTTTCTCCTGGCCATTATATGGAGGGATGTTTTGAGAAGTAAGATACCGTCTTGGCTTCCCAATTTCCCTATGACATCTCCGTCACCTATGTTCAGGGCCTCCACAAGTTCGGTCCCATGGTCCTGGCGCCACAACTGATAACTGCACACCAGTGCAGATAGACGATGCGTGTACCCACTACTGCAATCAATACTCCTGATATCAGTACTCTGTATCCTGTACATACAGAATAAAACTTGGAACTATCACTCCTGTATTTATTGTCTTTATTATTCGGGTTCCCAGACAAGAGTACCCATTGGAGGTTGTGACATCTCGTCTGCAGAGACTCTTCTACATCAAAGTCGCTGCAAGGAGCAGCCGGTTCGGCGGTTACCCAAGCCCTTACCTGCCCACCTCTGCCTTGTTTGTGTGATGTATCAGTAGTGGCTCAAAGACCCTCTTATGGATATTGTCAATCATTCTTCTGCGTGTCTAAGCATGTTTCAATCCCTCGGGCGTGATTGATAGGTTTGAAGAAGCGTTAAAAGAGATGTCGAGCTGGCTTATTCTGTTTGAACGATTGACTGGATTGGCTATTCACAACTCCACAGTCATTCTTGAAACAATGGCATACGTGAAAGCCCGAAACACATGAAATACCCGATTTCATGCTGTTTCGTCCGACTAACGTACAGGGATCATATTGTGGGTTGTGTGTTTTCCCACTCACAAGTTATTGTTTTTACAACACTAGACAGTATTTTAAATTTATTTATTTGTGTCACTGTTTAGCACCGGCTTTGTAGTCTATTCGGGCTAAAGTATCTGTGCTCCATTGTCTGTGGGATACATGCACAGCAGTGTGAGATAGGATAAGTTTCAAAATTTGTGAATTTTACATTAAATTTTATGCCCTCCTGACATGCTATGTGCCCTCCCAACTATCCCCGCATCACAGCTCCCCTAGCCTATACTCATTCGATGAAAGACAATGAGTTGCAAGGGCAGCTAAGTGATCGCATCGTATAGGTCGCTATGCAGGAGATTTACGGTACATGACCCATTTGTTTGAGTGGTGATGCTTGGATGTGTTCGGATGAACTGTTTTTAGAAGCTGGAAACTTTGTTCAAGCACGTTTCCACAGAAAGACAGAAAGAAGAAGGAAGAAATGCATAGTGTTAGATAGGATAAGCATTATAAATATACAATTTAATGTAAAATTTACAGTTTGTTTTCTATATCAATAGACACTACAGTGTATTATGCTACAGCTCTGAAGTGCCTGTGCTAGCTCTTCTCATCAGCATACTATGTGATATGCGAGTTTGGAAGAGACTGATGGCTGCAGCGGCAGTGCTATGCCTGCCCATTGTATTGATCTGAAGATGTTGTCTGCTTCACTCTAGCAGAGTCTGGTGAAGTGGCAATGATTATGTCCAGCCACCTGGAAATGTCAGCCAGTCAAGGCTGGCTGTCCCGGGCAGAGCACTGCTCCACCCAACCCCAGCCAACACAACACAAATCAGCTTGAGTACCGATATGCAAAGCCTAATGAAATCTTACAAGTATATGTGTAATTACAAAAAGAACCAAAATATCTGATTTTCTGATCTAATTCAATATTGAACATGTTGAATAATGGAGGGTATGGTTTATGGCACTTGAAACGAAACTATAGTCTTTAATCTACAACACAGGTGTTTTTAGCCACTGATCTGAAGACCCCAATCAAATAAATTATCTGACTAGGTAATTTATGCAAAATGACCAAGTTTTGATAATTTGTTTTTGTGAAATCAGAAAAGTGACATATTACTTTCTTTTTCTTCTTGAACATACATCTAGTGTAAAGTATGCTGAGTTGAAAGATATGTTTGAGAGTAGACTTTGTAAACCAATATTGATTTTCTCAAAATAGACTTGTTTTGTCAGTGGATTGTGTAAGCCTGTTGTAGATTATGGACTTGTACAGTTTACTAAATAAACTAATGGTATTAGATTTGTTTATTAGGTTAAACCAATTGATTGGGAGCGAATTCCCAGATGTTCTGTTCATGTCATATCTTCTGCTATAGTCATGATAGTGTCATATTTAGATGTGATTATCAATACCACCAAGAGTGTTTGTGTACATGCAACACTGTAGAAGCTATACCTGGCCCAATAGTCAGTTTTGCAGTTGACTTTTTCACATATATGCTTTTTATGGCAAATCCAACATGCAAGATATTTATTTGTTGATCCCATATTAGGTTTCATTATGCTTATCACAGCTTATGAAACTTTCAAATAGACAAAATATTTTTTGTAATTAGAATATAGAATAGATGGCTTACTTATTTTGCTTATTGTTCTTGTTTTTCATGTGTTTAGAAATAAACAAAAAGTACACACTAATCATGCAAATAATCTATGAATGTGTTATTATGGTATTATGTAGGTGTTGTGTATGCATAGACATGTTGAAACCATGCAAAATGAATCTAAAGACTCTTGTTAAATAGAAATGTGCATTTGGTGATGTGTTATTTTGAAACAGTGTGTGGGTACGAAACTGTATGAGAAACACAATTTCATAAAACAAGGTTTCTAAACCAACAGCAGTTGAAGTCTGTATTTGATGAAGCAAGTCCAATGTACAGAAAATGCCCATCCATTTGGCTCGGTGAATCTGCTGTTATTTCAAGTGGCTGGTATCATAGCAGTAGGCTATGTACAAAAGTAAACAACTTAACCGATAGTATGGCATACAGTTAAAGCCTTGACAGATACAACTCCTAGTTGGTAATGTTGATAGGCAATGTTGCCCCCTGGTCAGTTGGGTGTCTAGTTACGTTATTGATTACATGTCAGCTGTTTTGTGTTAGGCTCCATGTGAGACCTTCAATCATGTTGCCTGGCTTGGCAACCAGTAATTAGCATGATCAGGGTTATTTGAGTGTGATGTCTGAGTATAGAAACTTATTATTTGTTAACATAATGACGTGAGATGCTGATGGTGGTGAGGAGATGCTGATGACAAGATTGTAGTTAATGATGGAGTAACAAAATATATTGAGTGAGCGATATATCAAGATGTTTCAGCACTGTTAATGGAAGTTTGAATCTTTTAGTTCTGTGACAGTGAAGTAAAATGGTCTATGAATTATGTATGCACATGGAACATTACTTGGTTATTGTGTAAGTGTGTCTGATCAATAATGTTTGTATTGCAGATGATCAACCGTGTAGAGTATGTTCACAACAAGAACTTCATTCACAGAGACATCAAGCCCGACAACTTCCTCATGGGTATTGGGAGACATTGTAACAAGGTGAGACTGAAAGCTACACTTGTCACATGCTGTGTCAATGATAATTAACATGCATGCATATTAATTTACATGTTCCACAATCTGCTGTTAGATGGAAATGTACTTGTGTACTTAAATGGAGTGTTTATTTGAGAAATAAAACCAATGAGAGTGTCTTCTCTGCAAGAATAGATTGTGTCCAAATCAAAATTCTTATATGATCCCTGATTCATGAACATTGTGATAATCTTGATAAAATGGCTGCTATGGAGTGTATTCTATGTTAAGTTGTTGCTTCCATGGCAATGCCCCTGATACCTTTTTGTATCGTATTGACACATTACTTCAAGGCAGTAATTGGCATATGTCTGCACCTCCCAGCATAACTGTAGCATCTGCATGATACAAGTAACTTTTCATTCAATTTTGTCTTGTTTCAGGTGTTTATCATAGACTTTGGCTTAGCTAAAAAGTACCGAGACAATCGCTCCAGACAGCACATACCTTACCGAGAAGACAAGAACCTGACAGGCACTGCTCGCTATGCCAGTATCAATGCCCATCTGGGTATAGAACAGAGTCGTCGGGATGACATGGAGTCTCTTGGCTATGTCCTCATGTACTTCAATAGGGGATCTTTACCATGGCAAGGGCTGAGAGTAAGTTCAATTTGGTTTATTTTGAAATAATGATTAATAATAATCTTCATTTGTAAAGGTCAAAGGTCATCTTTTGCCCTTTTATCTGCGAGCCTGTTAACCTAGTTGTAATACTTGCCGATATTAACTCAGTAGTCTAATGATTGATGGCATTCAGCAGCATTAGAAATAGGCACTAGTCCTATAGTCCTTGCCAAACTGACAAATAGTTAAGGGATCCTAAGGGCTAGTAGAAATTTGCCCTTTTTAAGAGGTTTGCTATATGTTATCATTATAAGGACTAGTGGGCTAAAACTATTAGTTTCTATCGCTGCTTTCAGTAGCCATGTTAATGCTTAATTCAATATGAGCAGCTAGGGTTGTTTTGTTTTTTAATTTATGAAATAAGTTTTTGCATGTTTATTTGTTGTTTAATGACGCACTCAGCAATATTCCAGCCATATGAAGGCAGTCAGTAATTAATTGAGTCTGGACCAGACAATTCAGTGATTGACATCAAGAGAATTGATCTACGCAATTGGGATACAATGACATGCATCAATTAAGTCAGTGAACTTGACCATCAGATCCCATTAGTTGCAAGCATGGGTTGCTGAAGACCTTTTTTAACCCGTTTGTTCATGGGTGTATGAAATAAGTGAGTAGCTACGCAATTCAACACAACTACCCCAGTTGATAATCATATCAGATAAAACAATAGATCAGATCAACAAATGTATTAACGACACCCTTTCCTGATGCCAATCTTTATCTGTGTTTGTACATAGGGTATGATTCACTGTTCGTGTGACACCTGTAGTGTTGAGATGAGACAGCTGCAGCGTAACAAGTGCTGATATGCATATAACAATTATTAGCTTGCTGTGCTGTTGTTGAACAGGTTTTTAAGGGTTGGTGGACTTTTCTTATGTTTTGTATAATCTTACTTGAACAGGCTGCCACAAAGAAGCAGAAATATGAGAAAATTAGTGAAAAGAAGATGTCAACGCCAGTCGAAGTCCTCTGTAAGGTAAGGGATAATCCAACTTCGGAAATTAATTGCACTGAACAGTGGATAGTAGTTCAGCTGTTTGTCTGATCCACGCTGTGTTGTTACAGGTCAGTGATATTTCTGACTGAATTTTTTTAAATATCTACAGCGACAAGAGTCATCAGAACATAACAAATCTCCTGCCCCCCACAATAGCAAAAGGCACATCTTTAGCCCCTAGTTAATACATGTACATGCACAAGTTTTGATGAAAATGTTTTCAAGTTATGCTCCGGAAATGAAATATGGACGAACGGACAGACAGACCAGATGATGACTATATACCCTGTATTATATGCCGGGGGGATAATAAGTTGAATGTATCGGTAATCATACATCACTATGTGCATCACCTTAGCTGTCACCATATGACCCACATAATGTTACAATCGTGTAAAGTTACGGATGTAAAATGTCTTGTGTTGTGCAGGGTTTTCCAGCTGAGTTTGCCATGTACTTGAACTACTGCCGAGGCCTACGTTTTGAAGAGGCTCCTGACTACATGTACCTGCGACAACTGTTTCGGATCCTGTTCCGGACACTCAACCATCAGTACGACTACGTGTTTGACTGGACAATGTTGAAGCAGAAAGCCTCCCACCAGGCAACACAACAACAGATTACTTCTACTGGTGTGTAGGATTTGGCACTCTGTTCAATCGCAATACAAATTTGATACTTGAACGTTTTACCTGTGAAATTGTTTTGCCAGATCTGAAAAGACATATTTGGCAAACAAAATAAATACTTAGAACTGATTCACTTACTCAAGTGTTTTGTAAACATTTACTGATTAATCATTGTCACTCAAGGATCAAATCATGAATGTGAATAGAAAAAATCTAATTAAATAAAAAACGATCAGTATGATGGAAAATATTTTTACTTATTTAATATTATAGTTTGCAACATAAAAACATCTATGATAAGACAAGGAAACATTGCAACAACAAACAAGCCTTAAAACTGTATCTGTAATTTGTTATTAAAATGATAAAATATAATAGGGAAAATAAAATCAGTCTTAGATTTCCTGAATGAATCATCAGGTGGAAACTAAATATGATCGATCATCAATGAAGTTTTTGGTGTACGTTATTTATTTTCCTGTGATGTGTATTGATATCATCCTGTTCTTTCAGCGAAGTGAATGGACGTTGCGGATATACCAGGCAGCATTGTCCCGAGGCTTAACTCACTACCACCCACCTCAAGTCATGTGTGTGTGGTTTGAACAGTTTCATCATAAACAAGTGGATGTATATTGATGTCTGAGAGAAAAACTGTCGATACCAACATAGTCGGCCGATCAACTTATCATCTACCAACCCTGTTTTCTCACATAGATTCATCTTTCCGTTACCAGAGGGGTTTTCACACAGAGTATCAGCTCTTGTTTTTTGTTATTTGAGTTATTTTGTAGTGTGCTAATTGATTGTTGAAACTGCATAGTCTTATTAAACCGAGGCATGACATTAACTATAGGAAAGCTAGATAATCAGGTTTCTTAATTTTGCTATCAGGAGCAAATTTGTTTATTGGTGAGGCAGCTTGTTGACCAAATTCTGGAGGAGAAAATGTATCTTGAAAATGCTGTGACGAGACACAAGTTGAAAGATGAGTGAATTTGAAAGTGCAAATTTTTGCTATTTATTGAAAATTCTTTGTATTTGTGTTTGTCGTGTTTGGAATAACAGGTATGTCAGATTGAAGGGCTGAAACTCATCAGTCATATTCCTTGTAAATCAAGTTGGCATTCTTTGTCCACTTTTTCTTTATCATACATAGTTTGAAACACACACTAACTACACTAACTTAAGATGTGTATTGGCGATATTAACACACTTTAACAAGAAATCCTTTATCTTCACAAATACAAGGGTGGGTGATTTGATTGTTTAGTTCTGTACATATGCAAGAAATTATAATTAAAAATGTCACAAGTACTTTTTGTTTATAGTGTATCATAATGAAGCTTATTTGACTTCACCTTTTCCTTAGATTGAAAATAGAATTTGGTTACTTAGGACTTGGAAAACAATGAGAAGATTGTTGGGATTAAAAATTCAATATTTTAACATTTCTTCCCCACCCCCATCTCTGTTGTGAGTCAATGTCCCATGTCAGCCATCTACATGTACCTGAACCATCCATCAGATCAACATGGGTTTGAAGTCACCATCATAAGGTGGGTATTATCAGTAATATGGCAATTCACTCAAGTCCTTTGTCATTGATACCAAAACAAAGTCTCTTTCTCTTTCCTTTTACAATGTACAGTTATGTATTTAACTTGTTGAATTTTACCAGTCATTGTTATGTATTTTGTGTGTAATATATTTGTATATTATTTTAAATATTGAGTTTGGTTGGATGTTGCTGTAAATATTTCTAGAGTAGGTGCAGACGTTTTTTTTGGGCAAGTTTGACACTGGGATGAAAGGGATGTACTGGAACAACACATCTGTAGAGGACGCCTGTATGTAAGATTATTATGCTGTTAGCACAGGCTCATCTGCCATGGATGCTGATCATATAGCAAACAGGAACTGTATGGTTGTGAAACAAGGAATGGAACCAACATTTATTGACTACTCACATTTCCTGTACAAGCAAGGTGTATTGACATACTACTGGCATGCTTTTGACAGTTGTACAAAGGCCCATCAATTGCACTGGTGGAAAAATGACCACTTTGTCTCTGGGAAGCATCCATGGAAGGAGGTCTGATGCGTATGTGTTATTCCTGTGTTGCCAATGCTGAGCTATTATTGTGGATTAGATATACCAGGGATACTGAATAATCTTTTTGTATGTGTGTAAATATTTCTTGGTTTGTCAAGTGAGTCACTTGGCGGAGTGACATTTATGTGTAAGATACATAGTATGGATTTGTGTTCTAAAATATTTTGGAGTACTGTTTGAAGATGTATGTATCTAAATGTCTCTAATGCTAGCTGTAATATACTCTTGAGTGTCTTTTGTAAGTATACATATAGAGCTGCAAGTACAAAATCAAAGAGTGAAATGCTTGTTCAGATAACCCCTGGATTCTCCTTAGTTACTAACAACCGCCTGTAGAATCAGGGAGCTGTGAATGTCTGCCTTCCACGCAGCTGAACCTGAGGTCATTAAACAGGTCTACATTTTGTCATTTGTTTTCCTTTTGAAGAAATGCGTAAAATGATCTTTACACTACCTCAAAGGTTGTTGAAATAATATCTTATTCTGTCAATATCCTCCAGTTCCTCTTCAATGACCTCAGGTATCACATCATGTGAGATGTCATACTACATTTTGCTTCTGTTCTGACAATTTGATGCAGCCTCAAATTGAGCCAGTCAGTGTTGGAGAGTTTGTGATTTCCTTTTATGGTTCGAACACTATCCAAAGTAATCATGTCAAATGTTTCATGTTATGAGAAAACATGATTTGAACCTGCAATGACGATCACTTCCACCCAAGTATTGAACTGGCATTATAACATAATTTTGAAGGTTGAAATGTTAAAGCAGTCTGATGAACTTTATTTTATCAGAAAAAAACCAACAGTGTAATATTGTTATTTTAAGGTTGCAGCTATCATTGAATTTGATAAATAAATGATTGATATAAGATTGTTATTGTGTTTAATGCAGAATTTATTTATTCTGATTGGTTGTCTGTTTTCCAGATGGCATTTAAAACACATTATAAAGCATGTTTGAACATATTTAACTGTATATTGGGTAAAGTCAAAAATGATTCCTAAGGAATTCTTTGACCGAAGTATTTGTCCTATTTTCGCACATAACATTCATCGACAGAGTAAACGAGTCTTCTTGCAGGTTACGTGAAGTTGGGTATTAACGCCACTTTTAACAGTTATATCGTGGCATGTCAGCTTAATGTGGGATGAAAGCCAGAAGTGATGCAGGTTTCAGACATTTACCACTTCGGTATGGTGCTGACAAACCTAGAAACATAATCGGGGCAAACCGGGATTGAAACCCACATGCAGGGGTATGGTGCTGACAAACCTAGAAACATAATCGGGGCAAACCGGGATTTAAACGCACAATCATAGGTTTCTCGCGTGCCCAAGGGACGCAACGACTGGGCCACCCGTGCACCCAGGGTAGTGGTGACAAATGACACTATGTGGAAACTTTGTTTGAGCATAGTTTCCAGCTTCTAAAAACAGTTCACCTGAAAACACCTAGCATCACCATACAACTGGGTCACGCACATGCTCCTTTTGCATAACAACTTATACGACCTAATCACTTGTTCACCTCTGCTATAACGTCCGAGCTGGAGGAGCTGAGGGTACATTGCTTGTGAGATACGATAAGTTTGGAAAATTTTCAGTAAATTGTATATTTAATCCCACAGATGGAAGATGGGGAGCAGATACCCTAGCCTTTATTATACATGTTCAATACAACTGTGAGACGTGCATGTGAAATAAATAAAACTTTTTAAGACACTGCCAATGACTCGTGAATGGGAAAACACACCAAAGGCTGTGATATGATCCCGATATGCTCATCAGACGTAACAGCATGAGACTAGGCATAACGTGATTGGGTACTGGGCGGAAAGTATGATAACTGTGTAGCTGTAAAGAAGGGAGCGATACAGCATATGACTTACAATCGAACCGGAAAGGATCACCAGCCAATCGATTCTACAAGACAGGATGCAACACTATCTCCCATAGACAATATAGTAGACTGCTCAGCATATCTTTTCACGCTTCGTCAGAGCTATCAATCATGCCTGAGGGATTGAAAAATAGCCAGATGAGAAGAGGTGAGTGAGTTTAACAGTATTCCAGTTACATCACGGCATGTCAGCTTAATGTGGGAGGAAAGCCAGAAGTGATGCAGGTCTCATACGTTTACCACTTCTGTGAAACCCATGAGCACGGGTATGGTGCTGACAAACCTAGAAACATAATCGGGGCGAACCAGGATTCGAACCTACAATCATAGGTTTCTGGCGTGCCCAAGGGACGCAACCCTGCACAGCAATTTTGCGGTGCCTTAGATGACTGGGCCATCTGTAAATGAGAAGAGGAACAATCGTCAATATCCACAAAGTGGATCTTTGAACCTATACCTGTCAACGCAAGTACAAGCAAGTGAGCAGAATAACATAAAGAGACAGGAATCGCTGAAAAACGGCCTTGGCTTCGAGACGAAGACAGAAGTCTCTACAGACAAGCGAATCTATCCGCCAACTGGGTTAACATTCTGGGAGCCCAAAACTAAAATAATTAACAAAGAACACAGGAATGAAAAACATCAAGATTTTATTCTGTATGTACACAAGGCGTAGAACAACGAACTGCTCAGCTCTCCATTAGAGAGCTGCTGTGCCAGGACCAACGGCCTTGGATGTCTGTGACATAGAGAGGACATGATAGTGGGAAGCGAAGACTGTCCGACTTCCAAAAACAGCCTTCCATAATGGTGGAGTGAGAACAGTTGTTATGTAAGGCCATGGTAAAAGTGACAGCTCATTGGGAGCGAGATGAAGACTCTTCCAGGAGCGCTGAAGAGGTCTTTCATTTGCCAAGTAGATTCGGAGGGCTCGTACCAGACCAGGAGAGATCTTCAAAGTCATGGATGACGGATTCGTCAATAGTCAATATCCATCTGGTTGTTCTGGAAGCTGGTTCCTCACTAAGAAATCCAAGAAAGAAAAACCTTCCTGTTCTCTGATTGTTCAAACTGTCAACATCCAAAGCATAGGCCAGTAAGAAAACAGGTCTTGAAAGTGATCAAATCGAACTCCTTGCCATCCAGTGGTTCATAATTGTCCGAAGTGAAATGACAAAGGATGACGTTAACATCCCAGGTTGGAGGATCAATCCCATTATAGTAGCAATGACAGAGTTCATCGCAGCTAGATAAGTGGCCAAAGTAGATCCCTGAAGCTTTTTTCTGTGTAGATTTCAAATGCTGAAAGTATTCGGCCATCAGTTGCAGAGAAACAGTGGTGGGAGTGGATATTGCATGTTCGACAATAGGCCTCAAACACCTACCACTTATGGTCTTAGTTGAGGAACGTTGAGTTACCTGCTTGGAATATCCTTGGCAAGGAGGGACCACTGTAGATGAGCCAAATGCAAAGATTGAGTGTCTTAAGCGACTGGTGTAGCAGCTGGGAGGTGAGGCTGCAGGTGAACATCATCTTGCAATAGAGGTCAATGAAACCTTTCGGAGAGCCAGACCAATGTGGAAAACCAATTCGAGTTGTCCTAAACAGAGGGATCGAAATCAGTGTGATTCTGAAGTACCCGAGGTATTAATCCGATCAGGGATGGAAGAAAAGAATCAGGACAGCTGAGTGTTTAACCTTGTAGCGAACAGATCAACTTGAGCAGATCCAACTGAAAAACCAACGGATTGACATGCCATTCCGTTGTTGACGGTTGGTTGAGTTAGGAAAAGGAGTCGGCTATCACAGATTGAGTGAGTGATTGAGTATGGTTTTACGCCGCTTTTAGCAATGTTCCAGCAATATCATGGCGGGCGACACCAGAAATGGGTTTCACACATTGTACCCACGTCAGGAATCGAACCCGGGTCTTCGGCATGACGAGCGAACACTTGAACCTGACCGCCCCTCGGCTATCACAGAAACCACTGGAATTTGTCTCGCTTGAACCTGAATGTTAAGGGAGTCTATGAACCGGAAGATCTACCAGGCGACTGAGCAATTGTCCGACTGAATAAAGAGGGGTGAAGATCAGAGATGCCCTGACTGCTAGGACTCAGACACAAACATTTAGTGTTACCAGCCACCATTTGAAGAAGTATGATCGGTATCTGGCAATCGTGGCTCTGAATAAAGGACTGGACAAAGCATTGGACAGACCAAAGGTGAGGGCTTGTGCCGACGTCAAAAGGCTATGGTTCTATTGCCATTGCCGTAACAGGCACAGTTGTTTGAGTGCTAGCGACCATCAAACATGAGGGCCGAACATCATGGTTCTATTGCCATTGCCGTAACAGGCACAGTTGTTTGAGTGCTAGCGACCATCAAACATGAGGGCCGAACATCTTGCCCAAACAGGTTTCTCAAACAGAGGCATACGATGCAAGCAACGTAAATATGGCATCTGAGAACCAGAAGTTGGCGGTCTGGATCAGGCGCTGTTGCGACTTGGAAGTCGCTGGATGATATTTGGCAGACTGATTCACTGTTCATTGTTCATTGATCCTTGGACGTGTGTCAGTAGAGAAGCCGTTCCTTGGAGGAGCCACAATACAAGGAGGTTTGTGCCGATCCAGAGAGGTTCATCGAACCTTGGAGGTGCGTGGCTAATCCTTGGAGTCCTCCATACACCGAACCTTTTCGTGGAGATCGTCGAACCCTGGGAGAGTGTTTTGTGAACACGAATCCCACGAATGTTCATCTAAAGAATGTCTTGATGAGCCTGAGCATTGATCCTGTGAGTGATGAACACCAGGAGAATGTTCTTCCCCACAACGCACTGGGGATATGGAGTGACAAAGGTTGATGGTGAGAAGGAACAATCAGTACTTCGTCGAACCTGAAGAGCAGATGCAAATGCAAAAAAGAGCAGTTCGACTGAGACTACAGTGGAAGAGATGCCCAAGGGAGAGAAACATTTGGCGATATCAGCACTAGTACGGGAAGGTGATGAAGGAGATAAACAAGCAATCCTAGGTGCGAGAGAGGCTTAGACCAGCTGTGAAGGTAATGTAGGGAAGGGCCAAACCTGTGTCAACCACAAGGACTTTCACATGTCCGAAACTGCCAGTTGAGCTGAGGTAGATGTGGACGGCATATTCTTCTCATTGGACTGGTTACAGGAGCGATAGGCGCGTCCTCCGTCAGGAAACTGTTGGACACGCCATCATCGTACTTATATAGTTGAGGCGAAAGGTTCGACGACCACAGAAGAGGTATATGTTTCAATGACTTCTTGACCTTTGTGGTGAATTGGAAGAGCCCTAAGGAGTTTATTCCAGGTCCTTAGATTTGGAAAGATGATCAGACTCTCTACGGTGACATTTATGTAGATATACACTGAAGGATTCTTCAGGTAGATTAGCTCATTCGTAACATTGTGCAGAAGAACTACAATGACCCCAAAGTCATGTGGGTCAGAGATAAAACCTGTCTGCACTTCAGACCCATTTGTTTGGGTACTGACCATTGTAATGCTAGTTGTTGTTTTAGAAGCTGTAAACTTTGTTCAAGAACATTTCCACATATGATCGAAAGAAGAAATGCATTGTGTTTTTAAACTTATCCTAAGTAAATCAACATTTTTAGACAACACTGGACGTCACGATAGCACTCAACAATGGGGAAAAAATGTGAAGAAGCAGACAAGGTGACAGTGTTAAGATGATGACAGAATCTTTTACAGTGTGTTTATAAGCTCATGTGGCCTTAAACCACTTGCACGTTAGGCCAGTATCTCTAAAGCATTCTAATTAGAATTCAACTTCCAATTTATGTTCAGCCATTTCAGATGATGTTAAACAAGAGTCAAGAGGAGGTGACATCTCTCTGGTCTGGTGCTTTAGGAATGGAGTTTGGCTACTTATACCCCACTTTTTGTTCACTGCTATTGGATACCTTCAGTTCAGTGAAGAAAACAATAATGCTGTTCAGTTTTTTTCAAAATCCCAAATCATTAAAAGGCACCATTTCACCACTAGACTGATCTGTATAGCAAGTTTCATCAAGAAATATTCAAAAGTTTTGTAGTTCTTCTCGGAAACGAGCACTAGCCAGTCCAACATGTCGTCATGAAAGAAAAATCCCAAATCATCAAAAGGCACCAGTTTACCACTAAACTGATCTATATAACAAGTTTCAACAATCTCACAAGTCACTATCTCCTTCCAGTGAAATAACACTTTATACTGGGACTTCTTTCAGTGTGCCTTGATGACAGCAAGATCATAAAGATCAGTAATAACTTATTTCATAAAATAGAACAAATATACGATATTTCATGTGTCAAGTGAAATATTCCGTTTCTCTCATCGAGTGACAGTAGCAAAGGAGATATTTCACAAGTGTCATTCACGAGTGAAAATATCTCCTTTCCCCCTATCACAAGGTGACAGAAACAGGATATATCACGAGACACATGGAATACTGTAAATCTTCAAATTAATGTGCGAGTGAATTAAATGCAAAAAATGCGAGTGGTCTTTGTTCACATTAATTAAACTTTGCATTTTTGTCTCCAAAATGTCCATCAATAATAAGACGACCTCACTGCACACTTTAGATAGCAGAAATACCATACTGAATACACATAGACGGTTTATTGAGCAGCAGTTGTAACAAGTATACACATAAGAAAAAGTTAAGCACCCCAGAAATTTGGGAGACCGAGTGTCTGGCATACAGATAGTAGTCAGCCTAGAGGAACCAGTCATACGATGTAAATCATTGTCAAGATAGTACTCATTATCTGAGGCTTCTAACGCATGTATGAAGAAATCCAGTTTCCACAAAAATCGTCGTCTCAAAGCTGAAATCAAGTCTGTAAGCGTGGGATCCTGCGAGATGGACGTAAGAGAGGACAAAATTGTGTACTTTTTATCTGGGCCAAGGGAGGATGGGATCGAAGCCAACCGGTCCGCCATCCAATCCGGTACTTGGTTCAGTCCCAGGTTTGTCCAAGACAAACCAAATGAGCTCGCGGATGGGTAGTCGTATTGCTGGCAGAGGGGAACAACGACAAGACAGATGTCTGGAAGGGAGAAGACCTGACAGTGCCGCAGGGATCCAGTGGCATGCTGATCAATGGTCGAAATCCCAGAGGCGCCAAAGTAGCAGAGGGCGCTGCGGAGGCTTGGTAGGGGATAATAACACCTTAGTGTCGACATGATCAGCGACCTCCGTTGTCGGAGAAGTGTCTATGTGTTCAGCCATCTGGGGATGCCTGCTATGTGTTCAGCCATCTGGGGATGCCTGCTATGTGTTCAGCCATCTGGGGATGCCTGCTATGTGTTCAGCCATCTGGGGATGCCTGCTATGTGTTCAGCCATCTGGGGATGCCTGCTATGTGTTCAGCCATCTGGGGATGCCTGCTATGTGCTCAGCCATATGGGGATGCCTGCTATGTGTTCAGCCATCTGGGGATGCCTGCTATGTGTTCAGCCATCTGTGGATGCCTGCTATGTGCTCAGCCATATGGGGATGCCTGCTATGTGCTCAGCCATCTGGGGATGCCTGCTATGTGTTCAGCCATCTGGGGATGCCTGCTATGTGTTCAGCCATCTGGGGATGCCTGCTATGTGTTCAGCCATCTGGGGATGCCTGCTATGTGTTCAGCCATCTGGGGATGCCTGCTATGTGTTCAGCCATCTGGGGATGCCTGTGGGCATGTTGGGTGTGGGTATTCAGTGGAGTCATCAGGGGAGAGAGAGAACTTCTGCAGCCAGGAAACACAGCGGTAAAAGCATGAAGGTAGTAATGCAGGATAAGATTACAAAAAATAGCATTTTATAAGCAACAAACCATCTATGAAACCAAATCAATTAAGTCTTAAATAATTTCTTCCAAAATTAAATTTGGTTTCCATTTTGGCCTATTTAGGCATATAATTTGATGACATTTTACGTGTGAAAAAGAAGCCTTAAGCTTAAACTACAGTATTTAAAAAAAATAGTGTGAGTTTTTTAACAAAGTCTCATCCATGCCTATAAAAATTGTTTAGCTTTTTCTCTGAAGCTGAATCTTGTCTTTTTGGGTTCAGCTTGCAACATAACAAAGAAATGCATAAACATAAACTACATTTGATGTTTTATTAAGGTCATGAGAAACAGGGAGAAAACAGGCCTTCTTTCCATGCAGTTCAGAAGATTAACAGGTTTTTGGTTTTGAGACACTGATTATGTGTATGAGAAGAATATTTGTATGTTGCATGGAAGGATGCAAAGATATCCACATGATAATTGCAGCCACACTGGAGCACTCATACCACATACAGAACCAGTGATCAGACAAAGGAAAGAAATCACAACAGCAGGTTTGAGACCCCGACAGTTTCTACACATTTTGGTCTGAGAAGTTAAGGATGATGCTGAACCTGGTACAAGACTTGTTCCCGGCCAGATTCTATGAAATGACAGGTCAATATGTTGCTACAATTCACATTCTTAAATCATGTTTGTGTACAAATGTATGAGAAAATTCAAACCTTAGTGAGCAGATATTTTCAGAAACAATTTACTTCCCAATTAATTGAACTTAAAATATGATTGTTAAAGTGTTTTAAGTGTGCAGGAATTTATCTCATGTTAAAACAATATTGCATGGAACACAATACTAAGAAATACAATGTACAAAGAAAATGTTCATAGAGCTCTAATCAATTTTGCAGTTATTTTGCCAAGAACTGGCGTCATGAAATATACCCATGCCAAGTGATAACCAATAACCATGCTAAGCCTCCCTGCTAATCCCAAGATGTTTCTAACTGAAGACGTTCTTCAACTGTAAGCTACATACATATTGTCAGTACTGGTGAGACACATGCAAGGACATACACAGTCTGGTTACATGGCACATTGAAATTGACATGAAATTGATACTGATCAGTGCCATGCCTCTACTGCCCTTTTGCTTCTGGGTAGTAACAATAGATAGGCAATATACAAATATATACAACAGTGGGTTATGCCCATTTCAGAATAGTGTTTTTCAGTTTGGCAAATGTGTTCATGACTTTAGGCTGGGGTTGAAAAGCCACAAGAGAGGCCGTAAACAGAGAGTCGAAAGCTGATGGCTCTACATCTGTGATCATCGTAGAGTCATATAATCTCAGCTCAACCTCTCATTTGGCTTTCATCCCAAACCCTGATATAAACAATCCTTACACTCACATTTTCAAATCTCAACTGACACAACTGAATCTCAAATGTAATGATAATCTGAGACTTATAAAACCAGACTTTTTGGACCATTTTATTGAGAAGGCAAGACAAGTTGGTTTCCAATTTTATAAATGCAAATACCACATTTAATGGCACACTCATACATATGTGAACTCAAACAGAAATTTGTCAAAGCACTTCTTGATAAATTAACAAATTACCAGTAACTGAGCAGTTGAAAAAACAAAGAACATTTAACAAACAGTGGAAATAAATATGAGAGGTGCCTTCTCAAACCACGCTTCACTCACACAGATGGACTGCCACTGAGCCTCATCACACATAACCTTCAATGACATTTACACATGTAAAATCAGTCTGTACAATTCATGTAAAATTAACTTTGTTCCAAAACTATCTGTACAGTGACTAGATGATACATCATTGTTTAGGCGGTGACCGGAAGAATCCACTCATAGGGGGTGGACCTACCGTCGCCGTTTGTTGCCCCTGGGGTGGGGACTGCATTGGGGGCATCCCCATTGGGGGTGGTCCTTGCCGGACTGTGGGAGGGAGCATACCTGGGCTGAAGGAAGGACCAGGGGAGGGGTTTTGTCCACGGGAAAATGGACCTGGTGAGAAACCTGGGGGTGGTTGTCTGGGAATCCCCTGCGGTGGCGACCCAAGGGGCGGGGGACCTGCAGGTACACTCATAGGGGGAGGCCCTAACGGTGAGGGGCCAGCTGCAGCTCGTTGATGTGCTCCCTCAGGGCCAGGCATCTGGGGTGCAATCCCGAATGGGGAGTACAGCTCCTTGAGGAACAGTAGCACTGTGTCTTCCGACTCCCTGGGGACAACAAGGCAAGGTGTTTACAATAGGATCTGAACAGGATGCCTCAGTGCACAAACCATCTTAATATCAATTATCATCTTGCGCAAAATGTGTATTTTCAGCAACAGAGAGCTGTGCTGTTAAACTGAACTTTCATGTTGGTTATTAAAGCAACCACATCAGACCTATTTTGACAGTTTTAATTCTTATCATGAAGTCTGGCCCCAAGTGAAGGTTGGTGAGCTATGTACTCTCTCATTGTTACTCAGGGCAGATGTGTAGAGCTCAGTTTACTAACATGATACACAGATCAAACAATACCAACATTCACTTCCTCATGGTCCAGAATCCATATTTTCAAGAAATAAAAAAATCAACAATAATTTTGACTGTCCCGTTCAATGAACAGTTAATGATCTCATTCCTTGCTCTAGCACTAATACATGACTCCATGTTTGTGACTTTGCATTCAAATGTAAAAACCCTCAAGGAAATGGTGTTATACTGCTCCTGTCAAATGCCAGCCTAAATGTAGGTCTTCTTCAGAAATATATTGAAAGATCCTCCTGTTTAAGATAAATACTGAGTGCTCTTACGTTCCTGATATTCTGATTGAGATACTGATCTGACAAGTAAGGGATCTCACCAGTAACAGCCGTGGCTGGCCAGGGCAAACAGGTAGTCGTTGAAGCTCTCAATAGGTTTCTCCTGCAACACAAAGTCCACTCGCCGGCCTTCGTTCAGCTGCCCCATGCACAGGTCATCATCGTGGCTGGACGCAACAGCTGGAGCACAACACACAGCAGTGGAGAAACACAATCCATGGACTCTCAGTACCAGTAATACTCAATACCTGGTGTCTTATCGACCTGTGTATGACAGCCCCAATAGGGTGTTAAATGTAGGAGTTAATGTAGTCATAGCACTACGATCACTTGGAGAAACAGAGCACTGATCATGAAGCAAAGTCTCTCCTAAGGGAGTAAGATCGGATAAAAGTCAGATAAAAGTGATGTGAATATATTCTGAATGGAGACACTTGTCTCTCAAGGAGTATTAAAGTACTTACTAGAGATGTATGACTAGAATATGACTAGTTCATGTTATACTTGTGATTGAAACCAATCAGATTTATTTTCACCTGTCATCAATGTACTGCCCGACTTACATCCAGTCTCGATCTTGTCCTCCTCATTCTGCTGCTGCAGCTGCTGGATGACGCTGGTCATCTCCTTGTCCATCTCCTGCTGCAGACTCTCTGGGGTCGCTGCCGCGCGGTGTGCCATCGCAAAATCATGGATAGAGTTCCATGTACTCCTAAGGGAGTCCATCAACTTGTTTTTCAGGTCATTTCCTACCCGAGTTAAACTCTCTCTCAACTCTGAAGTACAGACACATTTCATTCACAGTACATATCTTGTTTTCCAATGTCGATGTTGGAAATAGTCATAACATCAGAAATACCTCCAGACTACCAACATGATGAACAGTGATAAGCTATTTCTGGAATAATAAGTTCTACTAAACAACTAAATGCTGCGTAATACATGAAAATTTCAGGAGTTTTGGTATACAAAAACAACTTTGTCATCAATATGTAAGATATATATATATCCATGCCCTGTACTTAAGAAAGTCTGAACCAGTTGATCCAGATATTGAAAGTATGAGCAACGATCCACCGCATCAGATCATGCTGACATCAATCAGTCAATGATCCACCGCATCAGATCATGCTGACATCAATCAGTCAACGATCCACCGCATCAGATCATGCTGACATCAATCAGTAAACGATCCACCGCATCAGATCATGCTGACATCAATCAGTCAATGATCCATCCCATCAGATCATGACATGCAATCAGTCAACGATCCACCGCATCAGAGCATGACATGCAATCAGTCAATAATCCACCGCATCAGATCATGCTCACATCAATCAGTCAACGATCCACCGCATCAGAGCATGACATGCAATCAGTCAATAATCCACCGCATCAGATCATGCTGACATCAATCAGTCAACGATCCACCGCATCAGAGCATGACATGCAATCAGTCAATGATCCACCACATCAGATCATGCTGACATCAATCAGTCACCGATCCACCGCATCAGAGCATGACATGCAATCAGTCCATGATCCACCGCATCAGATCATGCTGACATCAATCAGTCAACGATCCACCGCATCAGATCATGCTGACATCAATCAGTCAACAATCCACCGCATCAGATCATGCTGACATCAATCAGTCAATGATCCACCGCATCAGATCATGCTGACATCAATCAGTCAACGATCCACCGCATCAGATCATGCTGACATCAATCAGTCCATGATCCACCGCATCAGATCATGCTGACATCAATCAGTCAACGATCCACTGCATCAGATCATGCTGACATCAATCAGTCAATGAGTCAATGATCCACCGCATCAGATCATGCTGACATCAATCAGTCAACGATCCACCGCATCAGATCATGCTGACATCAATCAGTCAACGATCCACCGTATCAGATCATGCAGACATCAATCAGTAAACGATCCACCGCATCAGATCATGCTGACATCAATCAGTCAACGATCCACCGCATCAGATCATGCTGACATCAATCAGTCAAGTGGGACCATCCTAACCATTATAGTGACCACTTACAACCAGCAATATGGTGATAGGACCTACTTCACACCACAATCCCCACAGGGTCGCAATAAACCATCTTCATTTACTGATCATAACGCAAATAAGTTTTCCACGCAGCACTGACCTAGATGCAGCCTCTTCCGGCCCTTATGGTGAGGGATAAGAACTGGCTTGATGCTGCTGGCAGCTGGGTTGACTAATGGCTCCAGTCGGTAGGCAACCGGGTCAAACTGAAACAACAGAAGGATTCTTGCCACTGTCTCAAACTTTAGGCTTTATGTCATGGAGATGTAACAATTACCTCACCTGTGTCTCAACCATCGATTTTTACAAATAACACAATGTAAATTGATTCTAAGCTGGCCCAATTATTTTCTTGTTTTACAAAGAACCTTTGCCAAATTTGGCAAAAGCTAACACATTTCAACCCCAAGACTGTTAATTAATGCTATGATTAAAAATAAACTTAACTTTCTATACATGCTGCCATACCAAGCATCACAATCAGGATGAGTTATTGAGTATGGTTTTATGCTGCATTTAGCAACATTCCAGCAATATCATGACAGGGGATATCAGAAACAGGTTTCCTATAATTTACCCTTGTGGGGAATCAAACTGAGGCCACTGGGATGATGGTGAACACATCAACTACTGGGCTTCCTTACCATCCCATTATCAAGGTGAAACCAAGGGTAACAATTAGCAACACAGCCTGATACACTGACCTTCCCTTCAGCTCTTACTTGTAGTTATTGTATAGGAAGTATAGATGTAGTATTGTATATAAAGTACAACTACAGTATAACAAACTCCATGAGGACATGTGCTCAACCTGTCTGTAGTTCATCACTCACCAAACCAGGGGCACATTTCTGATTTCTCCCCACTACCCAATAAACAAACACTAGTCCCCCCTGGTTCTAATGCCACCTTGTGTCCAGCGGGAAATGTGGCATCATAAACAGGTAAACAAAACGGACTAACAGACACGGATAACATATAGAAGATTATATACCGGTGCTCATTCATTTAAGCTTAAAGAAAAGGATATTTTCATTAACATCAAATTACACATAATTTGTTTGTTATTTTAAGAAAGTGAATGATTCTCTGTGTGAGGATCAGCTGCAAAAACAACTCAGATCAATGCAATTCGTCTGTAGATTTAGAAGATGAAATTTTCTCCAAAAGATTAACTACATTGCCAAATTCTTGTCAAAATGTAAAACAAATGTCATCAGGGAATCAAAACGGTTGTCCAAACATTGGCATTGGCATTATAACCAGGGGTATTATAATCAGGGAAGACTGTATTTATGGTTATATTGTGGATCTTATCATTCAACTGCATTTGCCATATTGGCAACCTAGAGAACCAACAACTGCAGTGCTAGAATTCTGTCTACAGAATATGTCTTTTCACAGATGCCATAAAAACAGGAGTATTTACCTGTAATACTTGGTTATGTGGGTGTTGCAACAGTAAGCTGTGACAATGTTAGTGTGTGGGTGTTGCAACAGTAAGCTGTGACAACGTTAGTGTGTGGGTGTTGCAACAGTAAGCTGTGACAATGTTAGTGTGTGGGTGTTGCAACAGTAAGCTGTGACAATGTTAGTGTGTGGGTGTTGCAACAGTAAGCTGTGACAATGTTAGTGTGTGGGTGTTGCAACAGTAAGCTGCGACAATGTTAGTGTGTGGGTGTTGCAACAGTAAGCTGTGACAATGTTAGTGTGTGGGTGTTGCAACAGTAAGCTGTGACAATGTTAGTGTGTGGGTGTTGCAACAGTAAGCTGTGACAATGTTAGTGTGTGGGTGTTGCAACAGTAAGCTGTGACAATGTTAGTGTGTGGGTGTTGCAACAGTAAGCTGTGACAATGTTAGTGTGTGGGTGTTGCAACAGTAAGCTGTGACAATGTTAGTGTGTGGGTGTTGCAACAGTAAGCTGCGACAATGTTAGTGTGTGGATGTTGCAACAGTAAGCTGTGACAATGTTAGTGTGTGGGTGTTGCAACAGTAAGCTGTGACAATGTTAGTGTGTGGGTGTTGTAACAGTAAGCTGTGACAATGTTAGTGTGTGGGTGTTGCAACAGTAAGCTTCGACAATGTTAGTGTGTGGGTGTTGCAACAGTAAGCTGCGACAATGTTAGTGTGTGGGTGTTGCAACAGTAAGCTGTGACAATGTTAGTGTGTGGGTGTTGCAACAGTAAGCTGCGACAATGTTAGTGTGTGGGTGTTGCAACAGTAAGCTGCGACAATGTTAGTGTGTGGGTGTTTTCAACAATAAGCTGTGACAATGTTAGTGTGTGGGTGTTGTAACAGTAAGCTGCAACAATGTTAGTGTGTGGGTGTTGCAACAGTAAGCTGTGACAATGTTAGTGTGTGGGTGGGTAACACCATTTTGGTAGTAGGGATTTCATTGTATATCACAATATTGATGTCTCCATAAATTATTAATATCAATACTGTATCATTACGAATGTATGAATATTGATACTAACTTAAAAACTCACTTACCATGGTTAAGATGGACATTAAGATGGCAGGAGATTTAATATTAAACAGTTTATGATTCAGCTTTATTCCCACTCAGTATTCAAAGGAAAAATTGGAGATCTTGATGACAAGTTATCTACACCCAAACAGAATAACTTTGTTACTAATCAATATATTTAGATATATCAATGGTAAAATTGTCTTATATATGCTCCCCCTATCCGTTGGTGTACTCAGGTGTAATGTGTGGATGTGCATTGTGGGACTCACTGCCATGGCACTCACTCGCTGGTTACTCACATAAGAAAATATTGATTAGGATTGCTGTTGAAATATAGCTTGCTACAGGCATTAAATCATTACACAGAATTTGTTACTTGCATGAATATAAAATAATAGTATATATCACGGTACACTCACGGGGTGGAAGATGTTGAAGACCCGGGAACAGGTGGGTAGCTTGAACTCCTCCCCCACATTGTCCACCCCCCGGACTGACAGGAACACACCGATCGGGGAGCCCATGGCAAACAGCCCGCATGGCTGGAAGTCCAGTTGTGGGTACTGCACGATTGGCTGGCCAGTTCCAGCCAGGCCACAGATGTAGTCTACTGATATACTGGACGTCCTCTCCAGCCTCCTGCAACACAACGGTACATGCAGAGTTGTGGAATGGCAACAGAACAGATGGTGAAAAACTGTTGCAGGAATCTGTACTTAATACTAATGTACTTCCACAACTCATGGATCTGTAAAAAAATATCAGAAAATCACAAAACACATGTCCCACGAATTAAGGAGATTTCAAACTATACTTGTACACATCATCATGTCCTGTGGAATCATGTGAAATCTTCAAAGTACAGTAAACTATGTTTATAACGAACACGCTTATAATGAACTCTGGTTATAACAAATTTAAATTAGTGGTCCCTTTTAGCGTTATAACCATAGTTTACTGTAGTTTATTTAATTGATAATCACCCAAATCTGCCCATACTTTAATAGTGAAATAACTGTGGAATTTTTCATATATTGTGTATTTACAACCACCCCACTTCTGTTGCTCTTACATGTTGCCAAAGTTCTTATTTCTGTCTTCTCCTTCCCGAGCTCTCTGTTCTTCTCTTGCCTTCTTCTCTGCTGCTTCCTTGGCAACATGTTCAGCCTGTCGTTTCTTCTTCTCCTACAATGTCAAGTTTATAAATCATCCAAGTCAAGCTGGTTCCATCACAATCTAAAATCTCAGCATATTTCACCTAATCATCCCAAATTGGCCCCCATGGGAGATATCATTAAGCGATATCTTCTATAAAGTTGAAAGCACAATTGGAGCACAATGTTTTGCAGATCATTGTCACATCACTAATCTCTGTCAATGAAGCTGGGTAGGTATATTTTTTACACTCAAGACACAGGTTAATACTGCTTACAAACTGAAAAAATGATTTTGGATGATAACTAGAATCACACCCTCATGTCTTTTGATAGCACCTACAGCAAATCTTGATAATAAAAAATTTAAACTCTGCAAAGGGGTTTTAAACTTTGATCGACGAGTGCTGACAGCATATGCAAAAGACAGTTGGGTGAGCTTCTCGATTTATGTAACTCCTCAATGACTCTGTGATTCAGTCCATGTGAAAGGTTTAACAAGTTACCTCCTTCTCTGATTCTTCTTTCAAAATACCCTGTAGTTTTTTACGTGGTCCCATTGGAAGCCCAAGATCCTTCAAATCCGATTCGCTGCACATTATCTGAAAATAGAGCAGCTAGCGATCACTACTAGACATGTCCACAACAACTGTGACTCTACTGGACTATGTAGAGATATTTCACTTATAACATATAGATAACCATCATATCTTTAAACATGTTAAACTGTACGACGTATGTGCTTTATGGCATACAGAGGGTGAATGTGGAAGTAATGGAATGTGGACGTCTTTCATCATTCACCTGAAATGCCTTCATTTTCAGTATTGTTTGTACCAGTTCAACTCCCCTGGTACCATGTAATAATCAGTGTAGATCTATATTTCTAATCTCATTTCTTTTGCTGGGTATTGGATTTACAACATTTAACCATGGTAACATAATTAAGCAGTCCACTCAATTCTGACAAGTGGGACAACCTCTGTGATTTAGTGCAACAGCTTCTGCCCAGGTAGCTGAAGGTCGGGGGATTCAATCCCTGGCCGCATCATACCAAAAGATGTCAAAAGATGGAACATATTATTACTCTGCCTGGTGCTCACCATTCCACAGATTCATGTCTATCTGCTACAGACACATCCACCTACCACAGATTCCATGTCTATCTGCTACAGACACATCCACCTACTATTGATTCTATGTCTATCTGCTCCAGACACACCTACCTACCACAGATTCCATGTCTATCTGCTACAGACACACCCACCTACCACAGATTCCATGTCTATCTGCTACAGACACACCTACCTACCACAGATTCCATGTCTATCTGCTACAGACACACCCACCTACCACAGATTCCATGTCTATCTGCTACAGACACACCTACCTACCACATATTCCAGGTCTATCTGCTACAGACACACCTACCTACCACAGATTCCATGTCTATCTGCTACAGACACACCTACCTACCATTGATTCCATGTCTGTCTGCTACAGACACATCCACCAAACATTGATTCCATGTCTATCTGCTACAGACACACCTACCTACCACAGATTCCATGTCTATCTGCTACAGACACACCTACCTACCACAGATTCCAGGTCTATCTGCTACAGACACACCTACCTACCACAGATTCCATGTCTATCTGCTACAGACACACCTACCTACCATTGATTCCATGTCTGTCTGCTACAGACACATCCACCAAACATTGATTCCATGTCTATCTGCTACAGACACACCTACCTACCACAGATTCCATGTCTATCTGCTACAGACACACCTACCTACCACAGATTCCAGGTCTATCTGCTACAGACACACCTACCTACCACAGATTCCATGTCTATCTGCTACAGACACACCTACCTACCACAGACACCTTGTCTATCTGCTCCAGACAAACCTACCTACCACCGGTTCCATGTATATCTGCTACAGACACACCTACCTACCACAGACACCTTGTCTATCTGCTCCAGACAAACCTACCTACCACCGGTTCCATGTCTATTGGCTACAGACACACCTACCTACCACAGATTCCATGTCTATCTGCTACAGACACACCTACCTACCACAGACACCTTGTCTATCTGCTCCAGACACACCTACCTACCACCGGTTCCATGTTTATCTGCTACAGACACACCTACCTACCACAGATTCCATGTCTGTCTGTTACAGACACATCTACCTACCAGAGATTCCATGTCTATCTGCTCTTGCTGGAACAATCCCAGTTTATCCTCAAGGCCAACTTTGGAGAGAAGTTCCTCCAGGGTCAGACTTCCTTGACCTTCATCACCATTCACATCAGGGGGAGACAACTGCAATGAAACGATAACTGAGCAAATGTGGAGATATTACAGGATCACATTCCAACGTCAATAAAATCAGATCTTAGATCTTGCTATGGCTAAACAAAGAGCAGAGGACATCCCATTATGGGTCCTGTCAGAACGACCTTTTTTCAGACCAATCCGAGTGGGAAAGTGGCAGTCGGAATATGTTTTTTAACTGCAAAAAGGTTAACATGGGGGATTCCGCACGATAGATACAGGCTGTACAACTGATTCCATCAAAATCGTCAGTCTCTCACTTCAGTTTGATAAACATTTGAAACGGAAGGAATTTCCATAACCTGTGGGAAGTAGTGCCACATAATCTTGACCATCTATTAGACATTCCGGAATGTTCTTTTGTCCAGAATAGAGAAATTTGGCAACATATTTTCAAAGCGTAGTCTGAAAAGGCAGTCGCCAGTTTGTTGTGGCATAAAGGTGGAGAAATTTCTGATTGGCTAATGAACATTTCTTGTTAGTCATTTCATTGGTTGGTCAAAGGTTGCGAAAGGTCGTTCTGACATGTGCCATGGGATGTCCTCAGATCTTTGTTTAGCGGTAGTGACAACTAAGATCTGATGTTAATGAGTTTGGATCACATTTCTGCTATCCAGTTGACACATAAAAAAAGGACACTGTAACTGTAAAACGCTTTTTACAAAAAAAATTCTAATTGTTCCCAGCATTCATGGCTAAGCATCCTTTTCAATTAGGAAACAACACTTGTGCCTGCAGGCAACAATAGGATTCGTTATATTGTACACACAACATGTAATCCTAACTTTTATCAGTCATCTTCATCTGCTGATGCACGCTCATACCTGATCATCCACTAGTGCCCAGATTTCTGTAGAAGCATTGTTACTAAGCTTTGGTGTACATGTGACAATTGCAGTAGCAAGCAGATGGAAGCGGCTGTATGGTTGTCTCTTGCACATAAACATGATAAACACTGTTGTAAATGTCTTACGCAATAATGGGTAAAACACCTAAAGTCTGATAATCAACAATATTGAATTAAGTTTTTGAACTGCCGGTAACAATTCCAACAAGTTACACCCCTACACCATACAAATGATGTGCCATTTGAAAAAACAAACTCACTTTATATTGGTCAGAGACAGTGCCAATGTGTCCACCCTTTTCAAGTACAAGATTGAAGACTGACAGCCACATGACATAACTCTTACCTCTTCGGCTACCGGTGAGTCCAGGTTGTGGGGCTCCCCTGAAGTGGTCTCCGAGCTGAAACTCGTCTCCCCATCAGCATCCACTCTCTGGTGGAGGAGGAGGTCAAATAGGATAGATGAACCTGGAACACAGCAACACCTGTAGACACATGCCACACATGTGGGCGCAGATGTCAGACACATGGACAAAGATGTCAGACACATTGACACAGATGTCAGACACATGGACAAAGATGACAGACACATGGACACAGATGACAGACACATGGACACAGATGACAGACACATGGACGCATATGACAGACACATGGACACTGACAGACACATGGACACAGATGATACTGATGGACACAGATGATACTGGACACAGATGACAGACACATGGACACAGATGGCAGACACATGGACACAGATGACAGACACATGGACACAGATGACAGACACATGGACACAGATGACAGACACATGAACACAGATGACAGACACATGGACACAGATGACAGACACATGGACACAGATGACAGACACATGGACACTGATGACAGACACATGGACACAAATGACAGACTGATGGACACAGATGTCAGACACATGGACACAGATGACAGACACATGGACACAGATGACAGACACATGGACACAGATGACAGACACATGGACACAGATGACAGACACATGGACACTGACAGACACATGAACACAGTTGATACTGATAGACACAGATGACAGACACATGGACACAGATGACAGACTGATGGACACAGATGGCAGACACATGGACACAGATGACAGACACATGGACACTGATGACAGACACATGGACACAGATGACAGACACATGGACACAGATGACAGACACATGGACACTGATGACAGACACATGGACACATATGGCAGACACATGGACACAGATGACAGAAACATGGACACAGATGGCAGACACATGGACACAGATGACAGACACATGGACACTGATGACAGACACATGGACACAGATGCCAGACACATGGACACAGATGACAGACACATGGACACAGATGACAGACACATGGACATAGATGACAGACACATGGACACAGATGACAGACACATGGACACAGATGCCAGACACATGGACACAGATGACAGACACATGGACACAGATGCCAGACACATGGACACAGAAGACACACACATGGACACAGTTGACAGACACTTTGACACAGATGACACAAGTCTAATGACACAAGGACACAACTCACCCAAACTGTGACCAGCCACTGACACAGTGCCCTTGAATGATGGTGTTCTTGACAGGAAGAGTTGATACAATCTGTTCATCTCGTTACCAACAGTTCTTGATATAACCTGCAGCAAAGTAACAGTTGATAAGCACCGAAGAAGTAGTCCATCAGTTTCTAACAAAGCAATTCTAACATCCCAGCTGGTTGTCCAACTCCAAATGCATCCTGACTAGATCATTTAGGCTTCCAGTGAAGGCAAGTGACATAAAAATATATTCTGTCTCTAAACCAACATCCTAGCTCCCCATACCTCTCACGGAGGGATTGGTCCATCAATCACTTATGATTTGTTTTATATGGAATAAAAATATTTGAAATCCCTTGATATAGAAAATACTTGATTTATTTGATGAAAGTGCATCACACCAACAACATAGCCGAGTGTGATATTCTAATGTCAGGTCAGTACAATGTCAATAACATCACACCCGCATCACACCAAGGTGTTACAACACAGCTGAGTGTGATATTCTAATGTCAGGTCAGTACAATCTCAATAACATCACACCCGCATCACACCAAGGTGTTACAACACAGCTGAGTGTGATATTCTAATGTCAGGTCAGTACAATCTCAATAACATCACACCCGCATCACACCAAGGTGTTACAATACAGCTGAGTGTGATATTCTAATGTCAGGTCAGTACAATCTCAATAACATCACACCAGCATCACACCAAGGTGTTACAACACAGCTGAGTGTGATATTCTAATGTCAGGTCAGTACAATCTCAATAACATCACACCAGCATCACACCAAGGTGTTACAACACAGCTGAGTGTGATATTCTAATGTCAGGTCAGTACAATCTCAATAACATCACACCAGCATCACACCAAGGTGTTACAACACAGCCAAGAGTGTACTGACCTGACATTAGAATATCAGTGTCAATTACATCACACCAGCATCAAACCGAGGTGTTACAACACAGCCGAGGGTGTACTGACCTGACATTAAAATATCAGTGTCAATTACATTACACCAGCATCAAACCGAGGTGTTACAACACAGCCGAGGGTGTACTGACCTGACATTAGAATATCAATGTCAATTACATCACACCAGCATCACACCAAGGTGTTACAACACAGCCGAGGGTGTACTGACCTGACATTAGAATATCAATGTCAATTACATCACACCAGCATCACACCGAGGTGTTACAACACAGCCGAGGGTGTACTGACCTGACATTAGAATATCAATGTCAATTACATCACACCAGCATCAAACCGAGGTGTTACAACACAGCCGAGGGTGTACTGACCTGACATTAGAATATCAATGTCAATCACATCACACCAGCATCACACCAAGGTGTTACAACACAGCCGAGGGTGTACTGACCTGACATTAGAATATCAATGTCAATTACATCACACCAGCATCACAATGAGGTGTTACAACACAGCTGAGGGTGTACTGACCTGACATTAAAATATCAGTGTCAATTACATCACACCAGCATCACACCGAGGTGTTACAACACAGCCGAGGGTGTACTGACCTGACATTAGAATATCAGTGTCAATTACATCACACCAGCATCACACCAAGGTGTTACAACACAGCCGAGGGTGTACTGACCTGACATTAGAATATCAATGTCAATTACATCACACCAGCATCACACCAAGGTGTTACAACACAGCTGAGGGTGTACTCACCTGACATTAGAATATCAGTGTCAATTACATCACACCAGCATCACACCGAGGTGTTACAACACAGCCGAGGGTGTACTGACCTGACATTAGAATATCAATGTCAATTACATCACACCAGCATCACACTGAGGTGTTACAACACAGCTGAGGGTGTACTGACCTGACATTAGAATATCAATGTCAATTACATCACACCAGCATCACACCAAGGTGTTACAACACAGCTGAGGGTGTACTGACCTGACATTAGAATATCAATGTCAATTACATCACACCAGCATCACACTGAGGTGTTACAACACAGCCGAGGGTGTACTGACCTGACATTAGAATATCAATGTCAATTACATCACACCAGCATCACACTGAGGTGTTACAACACAGCTGAGGGTGTACTCACCTGACATTAGAATATCAATGTCAATTACATCACACCAGCATCACACTGAGGTGTTACAACACAGCTGAGGGTGTACTCACCTGACATTAGAATATCAGTGTCAATAACATCACACCAGCATCACACCGAGGTGTTACAACACAGCCGAGGGTGTACTGACCTGACATTAGAATATCAATGTCAATTACATCACACCAGCATCACACTGAGGTGTTACAACACAGCTGAGGGTGTACTGACCTGACATTAGAATATCAATGTCAATTACATCACACCAGCATCACACCAAGGTGTAAAAACACAGCCGAGGGTGTACTGACCTGACATTAGAATATCAATGTCAATTACATCACACCAGCATCACACCAAGGTGTTACAACAAAGCCAAGGGTGTACTGACCTGACATTAGAATATCAGTGTCAATTACATCACACCAGCATCACACCAAGGTGTTACAGCACAGCCGAGGGTGTACTGACCTGACATTAGAATATCAATGTCAATTACATCACACCAGCATCACACTGAGGTGTTACAACACAGCCGAGGGTGTACTGACCTGACATTAGAATATCAATGTCAATTACATCACACCAGCATCACACCGAGGTGTTACAACACAGCCGAGGGTGTACTGACCTGACATTAGAATATCAATGTCAATTACATCACACCAGCATCACACTGAGGTGTTACAACACAGCCGAGGGTGTACTCACCTGACATTAGAATATCAATGTCAATTACATCACACCAAGGTGTTACAACACAGCCGAGGGTGTACTGACCTGACATTAGAATATCAATGTCAATTACATCACACCAGCATCACACCAAGGTGTTACAACACAGCCGAGGGTGTACTGACCTGACAGTAGGAGGGACTAGTGTAGAAGAGGATGTCCATCAGTGTGTCGTTGACGAAGTAGCGGAGTTTGGGGGTACTTGGTAGAGTGATTCCTTTCAGACGTCTGAAAAAAGGGCATCATGTTTATGTTATTATGTAGTCTGGGTTGATTTCTATGACATTATCCTCACCCACTGGAGAGAGTGTGTGTGAGGGGGGGGCTTGCATGTGATAAGTGATGGATCTAATACTGCCTTGAACTATTACAGTAATGCTATATGTTAAGCCAGCATGACATGTCACAGAGCATTCACATGTACAGCAGGGGAAGCACTTAATCATTGTTAATTGGGATTCTAAAACCACAGCCAACTTATTCTGGTATGGTAGAGACAAACTCTGCTCAACAAATTGCTTTTGACCAACAGGATACCTACAAGCACAATTATGTTGTGTTACAATAAGGCTAAAAAATAAAAATTCTTGGTTTCTAGGCACCGCCGCATCATTATAAAGTACGCCGCATGTTTGGTTTTTATTTCGATTTTCAAAACAAAAACAAATCCTTATATATTCCATGTGTTAAACACACACGACCCCAGCAGTGAAATGCTACAATACTTAAAAACAACACAATCCAATATAGCGTGCACTTACTTCCCTTCACAAGCGCACTTATGTACTGCGCATCTAGTGTTATGAATGGACTTTTTGATAAAACATCACTGGATATGATGATTTACAAATTCAATGGTATTTGTGTACTGTATGGTTTCATATGCTGGGAATAAGATAACATGTGTATTTGTCTCATGAAATAAGCCGGAAATAGCGATCAGCGGTTTGCACATTTTCTCCTCAATCTATGGGTGATTTTGTTTAAAAAACACTTCATGTCATGACTGTATCATAACTGAAAAGAAAATTGTGGGAAGACAGAAGACTTTGTATCTCTTACAACTAATGTTCGTTTAAAGGCAAGTTCACGGTTAGTTGATGTGATTTGTCGATTTTGCTGAAATGAATGAACACAGTGAACACTGTAAATCCAGATAGTGTAACGATAGGAGTAACTTGCATACTTCAGTACAGATTTGTTGACATTCTTCTTCTGGTGTTATGTGCTCACGAGAACGTTTTCACATTGTGAAATAGAATCAAAGCTCATTGTATGCATGCATTATGCATTTACTGGTAGTCCAACGGTAGTCAAATATTGTATTCCAGTGTTTTACTCATCAAGGATTACATTAATGTGGGGAGGCCCCTTCCCAGGTTGATTGTACATAACTGTTTATTTGGTTACAAAATAGTTTAAACAAAAACAACAACAACAAAAACCAAAGCCGCCCACCCACACTATATTTTCAAAAGCCATTGCCTGAGAACCAATTCTTTTATTTTCTTAAGCCTCACATGCGATGTGGCCAGGTGTGTTGTTACCTGTCTATTCCGGTGGCATCCGAGTGAAGAGAACTATGCCAATGTACTGGAAGGAATTCCACACGATGTACTCGCCCCTCAGACTTGTAGCGGTGGAAGTGGGAGTCCATCAGACCATGAGATATCGAGCGGAAGTCGTCCACTGAAAACAGGCAGTAGAATGGATTCAAAAACAAACTCACACATGGTGCACATCAAGCATCAGTGTACTCAAGTCAACCTACGATCCAAGTCCTCCCGACCAACAGAGCTTTAACATGTTGATCTGATGCTGACATAAAATCTTGACATTGTACTTTATGCTTTGATACAAAGATTTGTCTCCCCTTTGTCACGTCCTATTCCAGATCTGCTACATCATTATGAATACAACAGAATACAGAATTATGATGTATGTGTGTTCAAAATGTAGTCAAACCTTGTTATCTCAAACTCCTTTTTGGTTGTTAACACCATGAATATCTACTCTGTACTCTTGACTGATTGTCAACACAGCGTGAAAGAACCATTAATTCACTCTGGACAGGTAATCTGTCATTTCTCAAAGCCAAAACACTTTAAGTAATAAATATGTTCCATCTGTCTCAATACTACCCGCATTTAAAGTCAACTTTAGTACATAATACATGTAGATATACTTAACATAAACAATGTCATTATTTAACCTGTGACATACGTATTCAATATAAACTATTCACAAACATAAAAAGCATATTTTTGTACATTTTTTGCAACAATGGTAAACGTTCATATTCCAACTCACCACACTCCACCAGACTGCGAAACTTGACATCACAGTTGGCGCCGATACCATGGACGACAAAGACTAGATGATCTACATTGGGAGTTTCTCCTACAAGTATAAAGAGTGCCATGTTCACAGAATGCCATTGTTCAACACACCTCAGACATGAAACAAGCTTTTGACTGAATGACAGGTTTGATTATACCTACAGCCAGGTTTTCAGTTCAAAACTGTCTTAGAACAAATTCTTACCATCTGCGATGTTTTCAAAATCATCGACACCTCTTTTCACCACTCGGGGTCTCATCTGGTCTCCCTAAACAGAAACAGATCTCAGTTAGATCCCAGACTTTCATAATGCACAACATCATACAATTCTTCACAAGGTTTGCTTGTTGGTTTGTTGTTTAACGCCACACTCAGCAATATTCCAGCTGAATGGTGGTGGCCTGTACATAATGGAGTCTGGACCTGACAATCCAGTGATTGACATCATGAGCATCAATCCACACAATTGGGATACCATGACATGCATCAACCAAGTCCACGAGCCTGACCACCTGGTCCAGTTAGTAGCCTCTTATGACAAGCATAGTCGCCACTGACGGCAAGCATGGGTTGCTGAAGACCTATTCTAACCCAGGATCTTCACAGGTTTCAAGTAAAAGATATATTGTCAGTGTAGTGAAATTGAAGACTTATCCAATAATCAAGTTGCCTGCGACATTGTCTGATCAATACATTCAAATGACAAACTTACTCCACATATATAAATCACGAGTCTGGAGACAAATTCAATGATAGACTTTAGCCTTCTACTTTTAAGGCATATATTAGTTCAAGACAATTTCAGAGCGAGTAAATGACGTTACACACAGTAGTCGCAATGTTGTAGATACATGATGGCAGTGTGGATATGTTGAGGTAGGCCAAGACAAAGCAACCACTATGACACTTTTTTCCCTGGTGGTCACTCATAAAGAACCATTCATTCTCAGCAGACATTGTGGCCACCAGATCCACATATTTGCCTGTTTGACAAGCAAGGGGAACTTGGTACAAGGGGTCATAGTGACAGCATTATCTTATCGTGCAGTGGTGCAGAAGGATGAAAACATTTAACTATTAAAGTATTGAAAGTGTTAAATGATAATAACAAGGGCAAAATGGTAAACCCATGAGCCACGAGATGTTCCACCAGGTATTACATATGAAAGTGTCTCTGTTAACGTGGTTAGATATGGAGGGGGCTCACATACAGAAACATAATATAGCATCTTAGATACTACCACATGATAATTGTCAAAGAAGAACAGATGTGACTTTTCCCAGTGGAGTCCAAAGAGTGAACTGCATGTGTAAGCAAGTTAATTGCCTGAATCCACACAACATTGTGTGCTTTCACATTTCCTGTGCTATTAGTAGTGACCCTTACTGGACAAGGCAACTCCATTGTACATGCTTGCACACAACAAACCATGCACTGGACACAGCATAAACACTGACCATTGCTGACCACAGAACAATGGAAACACTAACCAATCATCTACAGGAGAAACCGATTTTAGGATGACATAAAAAAAGAAAAGCCTGGAGAGTGAGGAGATGACCACACACACATATATAATATATAGACTAGGAGCAGCCATTGACGAGGGGCTGAGCAGGGAAGATAAGGAATGAATCATCTTCATCATAGCAACTACTTCTAGTCACACAACAAACAATGAAAGGTACTAAGATCACTTAATGGCATCAAGCATGAGAAGAACATTAATATTTTGTAGGATTCAAAATGTCCTGTGGTACATATGGTTATGGTTATGACAAGGACAGTTTGACCGTGTTCATCTTAATGTTATGATGTAGACAGAGTTGTTGAAAAGAGAGTATCAAAAATAGTTATGAAAAATTGACAAAACATTTGATAAACACAACCTTGAGCTGTGTGGGTGATACCACTGAACACACTGTTGTCAAAGAACGCATTAGATGCCATAACCTAGAAACATTCTACATGAAAATACATCAGCTAAACACAAAAGCTTCTAATGCCAAATGAAACACATGACAGGATCCACAGGCAATGTTCAAGAAAGCCTTGTAATGAATTTCAATTACAGATTAACTATTGTTTAGGAAAAGAAGTTCCTGAGAGGAGTGAACGAACATAGCAGCTTGTTATATGTTATGATGAAGCAGTGTCATGCAGATGGGGCACACTCACCGGCAGTGAATACACACTCTGACAGAAAAATGGAAGAATGAAGATTATATTCCAGACTTGATCAGAGAATATATGCGAGATATGAAAGAGTAGGTTTGGACAAACAACAGAAATGTATTGACTTGTCTACTGCCGACAGCTGTCTGGTACATGAACGTGGCACAGCTATATGAGGGAAGCTGGTGAATCTAAGGAACGCTACACAAAGTTCTGTCCTAATAAAAAGGTCCTGGTTTGCTGGAACACAGTTACTGAGAGTGATATACAGTTATAGGAAGCATTAGTATCTTGTTTATGCAAGTTATATACAGAATATATGCTCCAATAGCATATGATAAACCAGCCTTCAGCTACATGTAGTTGAAGCCATGATTTGTTTGTTTGTTGTTTAAAGAAGCATTCAACCATATTCCAGCAATATGACGGCAGTCTGCAAATAATCAAGTCTGGACCAGACAATTCAGTGACTGACATCATGAGTTAGTCGTCTCTTAAAACAAGCATAGTCACATTTTACAGCAAGCATGGGTTGCTGAAGACCTATTCTAACCCGGATCTTCACGGGTGTGTAAAAACCATGAAAATGTCTTCTGTAAAACAAGCACTTGGCCTGGCCCAAACAAAGAAAACACCTTGTAGTTTGCCTTACATGAGTTACTGTAAATATACATAAACATGCTTCAATAAGGTTTGGTTATCGGTTACATTGAAGTAAACATGAATAGTGAAATGAAATAAAGTATAACCGTCGATGAACAAAAAAAGATCAAAGAAAAAATGTGAGGTGAGGTGAAATTGGGTTTAACGTCGCGTCCAAGATTATTGCACTTATATAGCGACGTGCATGTATGTGTTATGTTTGTGTGGCTGCTTGTACTAGTCCGGACTGATGCCTATTTATGCTAGCTCACTGAGATACCATGCCGCAGTTAAACATGAATACCCCACTCAGACACAGTATACTGACTCCGAGCCGAACCAGTCCTTGTTTTAGCCCCTTAATGCCGAGCGCCAGACAGGGTAACAACAAGTACCATCTTTTATCGTCTTTTGGTATGACGCAGCCGGGGATCAAACCCCGGACCTTCCGCTCTCCGGGCGGACGCTCTACCACTAGACCCCGGAGGCGGTCTAAGGAAAAAAGAGAAAAAGCATGACAGTCTCAGAGACAGTCTCAAAGAACCAGAGATAACAGAGACAAAAGTGTGTTCTGTAAGCTTTTGGATAAATAACAACATCAAATTGTGATGTGTCTCCCGGTGTTTCCTGCATCCAAGCCCAGGTTATGTCCTCACCCGACAGATGGACTAACACAGATCAGTTGCTAGCATGCCAGTGTTTGTTTTTACCAGTAACTATGTTTAAGTCACACTGATCATATCTTTTCTAACATATACTTAACACAGGACCTTTTTATTAAGCAAAATGAAACATAGCTTACTTGGACTGCCTGTTTGCCAAAGGAAATGAAAGAGAAAGAAAAACAAAAGACGTTAAAACTAGCCCACTTCTAGTACAATATCTACATGATCCATATCTACAAATAAACATCTCAAAGGAAAAATCGGAAAGTGGATAAATATTATGTAAGAATTAATTTCACTGCTAACATGTCATAATATATAATTAAATTAATCATGGTTTCTCAACATTGAAGTTAATAATGTATATTCAGTTATGACAATATTAAATCAAAGAATCTGTCATGTCCATTTCTCATGTATCATTATTTATTCAGTTTCCATTAAAATCATTAAATCTACCAGTAACATCAACTAAAATTAGGAACATGCACATACTAGGTTAAATACTATCAATTGCAGATCAGTTATCATGCAAGTGATCTGAGATTTCAGCATTCAGGTGAACAACTGGGTTTGTCAATGTGCTACTCAACTAACATGAAAACAGTTAGCTCTGCCAGTGTACTACAGCCACAACATGTATGACAGTATTACAAGTCCCAGAATGTGGGAGAGAGCAAGTGACATCATCCCTCCAGTTTTCTTGTCATGCTCTCAGGAGTGACATGCTGCTATTATGTTTCATGGTGTACCCCATTGTTTCCACATTCTAAATTTTTATTCAAATTTGCATCATGCTCATGAAACATGGCAATCAATGAGAACTGGAGGCACGTTTTTTCATTATTTCTTTCAAAGAAAGCAAATGTACACTAAATTGGTCAATTAGGCAGTCTGACACATGGAAGTCAAAATCACAAATAAAAAAGATTTAGCAGAAGTTTAAGATACAGAATATCTCATGACATACGAGTGACATGACAATCAATCTCCTGTTTGTAGTGACATCTGTCATTATATCAGTCAACCAAGCAAGTCAAATTAGGTACCAAATTTCATTGAATTGTGTTGTTACACACATTACATATAGACAAATAGGAACTGATCACATGCTGGTAGTTCTCAAAAATATGTCAAAGGTAAAACCAGATAAATCATTATTTCCAATGGAGAAAACAATGTCCCAAACCAGCTGCCGTGCATTGACTTCAAGTGAAGGGATATACCGTTACAGCAACGTTAGGGCAAGTTGTACCGGGAAGGGGGCTTGGGGGTTGCCTGGGCAGGATGAACAGGAAGATGCGGTGACACTGAATGGTATGAAATACACACCTGTACATTGCCCCACTCATCAGGCTGAGATGAGGCCTGGAAGTGCACGATGACATTGGGGTTGTGCATGACGATGGTTTCCCCTCCTGGAAACTCAAGCCTCTTGTGCCAGCTGTTGAACTGGATTGCATTACGGTACTCCTCCTACAAAACGGGCACAGACAAGGATGTGGTTATCAGTCACATTGTGATAAGAGGGAGTGAGCTTGGTTGAACAGTATCTCCTTTAAGCTTGGTCGAGTTAAAGCAGCAGGAACATCCAATTGGGATCGATGACATGCATCAACCAAGTCAGCGAGCCTGACCACCCGATTCCATCAGTCGCCTCTTACGACAAGCATAGTCGCCTTTATGACAAGTATGGGTTGTTGAAGACCTTTTCTAACCCCGACATTCACAGGTTTCCTAAGGGATGAAAGTCACTGCAGTTGACCATTGACAAAACCCACATGAGCAGGGTGCTGACAAAGGGTCCATAACAAGCACATCATTGCCAGGACATGGGAAGCAGCTCACAAATACTGGAGTGGCACCAATGAGTGAGTTAAGATTTAAAGTCACATCGGCAGTATTTCAGCCATATCGTGACTATAGGCAGCAATGAAAGTGAACAAAGACCATAGTCTGGTGTTCAAATCTAAGAGAACTGCACCACTTTCAACCACTTGCCTATTTTTATCAGAACTGGACAAATAAATCATGTTCTTTTGTTCCCGTTTAATGATGTTGAAACATATTCTTACAGAATCAAGTTCTTGTGTCCCGGATTCAGCATACAAACACGTACCTCTAGTTTCTGAGCAAAGTCCTCCCCATAGGGGACGTATCTGTTGTCCCCCTCTCTCTTGTAGAACCAGGTGCACCTGCGGATGCTCGTGGGCTCCTCCTCCCAGTACACCGCGCTGCGCAGCCGCTTGCCCACATTGACGTCGTAGCGCCCACCGATAGCTGGGATCACGGTGTTCTCAGGGTCATGTCGTGCAGCTGTTAAACATACAATGGGGATACTGGCACAAGTGCATGGTATGAGTTGCCACGGTATTGCAGTATATCATGGCGTGTCTACAAGCACTATCCCAAACTTCCTCATATTTTATGTAGACTTTGTGCAGGTACATAATATCTGTAATGGTCAACAAGTGAGCCGTATATACCACAGAGCAGTCCACGAGCCCCAACTTGGCTTTCAGCATCATTTTCCAGCAGTAGAAACTAACATTTTTGGTCCACTAGTCCTTATAATAACACATAGCAAAACCCTTAAAAATGGCAAATATCCACTAGTCCTTATACCTTAACTATTGGTCAGTTTGGCAAGGACCATAGGACTAGTGCCAATTTCTAACCCTGTTTTCAGTAAATTTTAGTGACATCATTTGGCACTCATTAGCTGATCTTACTAGACTAACAGAATTTTACAAGACACGGCTTCAGACTAGTGGCTAAAGTGGCAGGCTGACATTGTCAGTTTATTCCTGTTTATTGTGAAAAGAAACCCAAAGTGATGAAGATCCTAGACCTCAGCACCCTCAAGCATGGCCATGATGCTGACAAACCCTGGACCAGCAGGAGAGCAATAGTTGTCAAGGGCTGCACAAACAAGGAGCAACTGGGCTCTTACAACTTGGAATGCAGGACATAAAGTAGATGTTCACAGGTTTATGCATCCTCTGTATCCCCAGGGCTAGCATTTCGGTGAACCGACACCAAGCTCAGACCCATCCTTGTGGTTCTCACAATGTGAAATTTGCCATTATTTCCACTTGCCAATTTGATAGCAATTTACCTGTCCTGGATATTCATGACCACTTTACCAACCAATCAAACGCTGACATAAGGGAGAGGGAAAGCAGGGTAACTCGTATTACCTAGACATCGAAGCCACTGCCAACTTTAATGGAAATGAAGACATCCTTTCCATCAACAGATTTTTTAGGGTTTTCTTTTGCGTGTCAAGTCAGTTTTTCAATGTGGAATTTCTCGCAAACTGCATCATAATCAATGGGACTAGCCTACCCCTCACCGAGGCTGGTTTGTAACTGATATTCTGATTAGTACGTTAGACCTAGTAGTGTAGCCAATCAAATTGGCAAATGGAAATCAAGGGCAAATTTAACATTGTGAGAACCACAGGGATTGGTCCAGGGGTTAGTGTAGGTTTACCGAAATGCGAGCCTTGGAGATACAGAGCATGATGTTCATGATGGTCTTATATATATGAGATGAGGCTACCTGTCTTATAACACTCCTCTATCCTGAGTGAGTCGAGGAGAGAGAAAGGGAACCACACATCCTTGTTTTCCACATTCTTACAGAAGCACCAGTGAGCCTGCACAGGCTGGTACACCAGGGCCGCACCACTCAGAGGCCCCGCCCCAACCTGTGGGGGAGGTTGAGAAGCCTGTGGGTCGGAGGACATGGGAGGGATCATGGCTGTGGGTGGGTGGGGAGGAGTGGACATGGCTGTGGGTGGTGGCTGGAAAGGGGAGGGTTGTGAGAAGGGGGTCGTCTGGGGTCCAGGCGGGGGGATGCCTGTTGTTGCATATGTCCCCTGGGGTGGCTGGGCGTAACGCAGGGGACCAGTGTTGCGGAACATGTTGCCAGTGGCTGGACCTGAAAATAGGTGAAACATGGCACTATACAACCGCCCAATAACTGTAGTAACACGTATGCTCCTTGGTACATTTGAACGGGGTGTAAAATGACCAAATTGATAGATAAGATGCAATTACCAAGCCTGTTACAGATTAGAACTCCTTGCCATGCTTATTATTATGGAAATCTTCTCAAAATCATTAATAAAATTAACAAGATAAATAACATTATAAAAGAAATCATAAGATATACACTATGATCGGAGACGAAAAAATATCACAACAAATACCTTCTTCACAAACCATACACTTGAGGCAAACCTTATTTTATCATGTGTATTACATAAAACAAATATTCACATGGTCAAAGTAGAAAAGAAGAATTAATCATATATTTTTCTCCTCTGAGTATATTTCTTTGTTAATTCATGGGCCATGTATGACACTGCTGGGTCCAGTACAAACTGATGCAGGACACAAACAACAGGAGGAGCAGGTCTGTACCTGGAGTTCTGCTTAGTATTTGTACACATTAGTTTTTGTCCACTGATTCTCTTTTGAGTTGTCACTATTTTAGCATCCAAATGCAAGGCCTCATAAAACGTGTTACTTAAACTCTCGATTAATACTATATACATGGTAAAAACATAATGAAACAAGGTTGGCCTTTAACACTACAATATGTACAAGCTGTATTCAAATACAGACCTCAGATAAACTGCGTAGTTGTGTAAAATGCACAATATATCACCAAAACCCAATCCAATTGGAGTTGTTGCATACAAATAACCATGAAATAACTAAGAAAACCAAGACATGTGGTATAATGACACTGTGCGTAATTACCCAATGTAGCCTTTTCAGTTTGTGTACCGGTATGTCTTTAGAGATCTTTATTTACTGATTGAATGCAGGTACAACATATCTACTGCAGTGAAATAATGCAACAAGGTGCTGCACCTTGCTTATTCATTGTAATTTAGACTTCTATCACTGTTGTGAGCTTATGGATATAACAAGTTACCCGAAATAGTGTCTTAAGAATTATGTATGAAAAAGGTTCCCTTTATGTATACAAACACCCAATAGGTTGGGCCCACGAGAGTCAATCTCATTAAAATCAGATCTTAGTTCTCGCTACCGCTAAACAAAGATCTGAAGACATCCCATTAGGGGTCACGTCAGAACGACCTTTCATCCGACCAATCAGTGCGTCGCTTACCAGATTATGAAAGTGACAGTCGGAATGTGATTTCTAATCATGCAATCTCGAAAACTTTAACATGGGGTATTCCGAACGATAGTTACGGGTTTAACGACCGAATCCTTACAATCTAGACCATCTATTAGCCATTCAAGAATGTTTTTTTGTTCAGGTTTTAAATTTGTAATCGAGAATTTGTCAAAATATGTTTTGAGGCGGAGTCGCCAATTTGAAATTTGTGCCGTAAAGCACGAGAAAGGTGCCTTCTGATTGGTCATTCCATTGGTCGGTCAAAGTTCGCGCAAGTTCGATCTGACGTGACCCGCAATGGGATGTTCTCAGATCTTTGTTTAGCAGCAGCAAGAACTAAGATCTGATTTTAATGAGATTGCACGAGAGTTAAACAATACTGAATGTCCCAAACAACTGTGACTACCCACAGCATGCACAGTGAATGACAACAAAGCTTGTATCTGGAGCCCTGCAAACATTCAACTATAGCTTCAGTGCTATCTGAAGGGATACAGTTCACCACACATTTTTCCCCAGTTTGTGCATGTTGTATATGTGCCTTTCACATTCATGACAAAGTTAGGATAAACAATCAAATATTGTGGTTCCAACTGAATTACCATCACTTCTTGTATTTAACAAAACTTTGCTGAGTAGGTTCAGTATGATTTGTTCACTATACACACTGTATAAAAAGGGCATGTATTAAATGGAATGTCCACGAGGGTGTTAAGACTGGCATCTGATAATTAGGATAGTTGAGAAATAGGAAACTCAGCATCTTCTTGTGACCTTACCAGTACATGATTTAGAATTCAGATGAGGTTAAATTTGTTTGTTTAACGCCACACTCAGCAATATTCCAGCTATATGACAGCAGTCTGTAAATAATCGAGTATGGAACAGACAATCTAGTGATTGACATCATGAGCATCAATCTACGCAATTGGGATACCATGATATGCATCAACCAAGTCAGCAAGTCTGACCACCCAATCCCGTTAGTTGCCTTTTATGGCATGCATGGGTTGCTGAAAATCTATTCTACCCCGGATGTCACACTCACAGTCAATATAACAACCTGGGATAGTGTGGGCAAATAAACAAACCTGAATGTGGCACTCATCAGCAGGATGACTTCATCAGGAACATCATACATGACTATTATTTGTATATAGTCCACTGCTGAGTTAGTTATAGGACTAGAAGCATTAGAAATTAACTGATTTGAGTTACTTGTCTCATGATCAGCCACATGTATACGCATTCCAAAGTTTAGTAATTCCACAAGACATACGGATACTTTAACCAGTAAATGTGTTGGTTCTACTAACAGCGACCAGAAAACAAATGCCACCTTCTAAACATGTTTCTTTATAAAATATCCAGCTATCTTACACTGAACTCTGAAGATGCCCCGAAGCCTTAAAAGCAAACCATGTCAACCCTATTTCTGTTTCCACCAATATTAAATTGGGCCACTGGAGCACATTGTGAAAGGCACAAATTCAAACATGTCTATTCTACCTTTAGGTGGAGGACCACCACCGAGCATTGTAGGCAGACCAGACTGAGAGTGTTGAGGGACAGACTGAAAGTTGGACACCCCTGGCATCCCAGACACTGGGGGCATTGGTGGTGTGTTGCTTTGGGGTGGGGCTAGAGGCGCCTGCTGACCAATGTTTGCAAAAGGATCACTACTTCCTGGCATCCCTGAAGATTGTGAACCTTGGAAGTAGTTGAAAGAATTTGGTTGAGGAGGACCTGGTTGCCCCATGGGTGGGGCTGGACCCTGGCCAACAAAACTGTCCGCTTCCCCTTCTTCATCTGAATAAATGAATAAAAGAAAATAATATGTACAAAAACATTTTCAAAAACATCTTGAACAATGCACTCAATATGCTGAACAGTATTAAAGGGGCACTAATCTCTGGCTTCTTCTCGGCTGTCTGACACTGGCCGCTAGGACTCACAAGCTGCCGTGAGTCGATTTGCTCGCTAACGCAACTGAGTGTGACAAGAGACTGGGCTACCATCTGCAAGGACAGCTAAATAAACGTGAAGACAATTTTTTTTTTACGCATTTTTGAACACTGATTGGTTACCTGTGATCTATGAAGATTTCGACAAAGGGCACATGTTAATTAATTTCTTCAGCCTAAACCTGTAAACAGACAAAACGAACGACGGAAGCTCATTGGATGTCGTTATTTGGAAATACCCCTGATGGTTATAGTTTGATAACAAGACAAAAAGTGAGCAGGGCTCACTAATACCCCCGACTTCAATTCCAACATATTTCTTAGTTCAAAATATGAAAAAAAAATTCATAAAAAAAATTGGAAAATTAATAAAAACATTTATTTTTCTTTTGACTGCACCCCTACATATGACACAGATTATATGTACTAAGTTTGAGATGAATCCACTGAATAGTTTAAGAGAGGGGTATAATAAAAAAAGTATCCCTGCAGTGAAAGCATTTTCGGATTTCGGATTGCGTGGATAATACGATTACTACTCCCTTGTTGTCATCCATGTTTTCTAGTATAACCCTACACTTGTGTATTTGTCGTCATTCACTTGATGCTCAGTTAATGAATTTATTACAGGTATAATTAGTGGTGGCACCACTCAGATTACCTGATGAAGGTTCCCATTTGGCGTTTCTTGTGTCTGGAGTAATTATTCAATCTTAATCCAGGTTTGAAGTGAGGTGAAATGTGTGTTATGTAATATGCACGTGGCAGCCCAGAAAGAGATGAATGATCAGTTGATTTACTTTTTTGTAAATCAACGGATCATTCTTAGCCATCAAAGGATCGCCAGAAAATATGTTGATTAATTAATGACTGTTATCTTGCACAGTGGATATGTCAAAAGTAAGTATTTACATGTGTAGGTTTACTAAAGCAAAGGGAATACACTCATATCATGGCATGAAGTGCCGATGTAAAAACAACATACTTTTTTCAAAGGGTTAACCGATAATATGTTGATTGATCGTTGTTATCTAACTCAATGGATATATTTTAAAGAACTGTGGATATTATGAAAATAGTTGTCACGTGGGCTTTCTCAGCTGACCATTGAGACTTGACACCTATGTGAAACAAGTGAAACAAAGTAAGTGATCAGTTAAGAATTGAACATGGGTTATAATATCCCGCAACGATATATATATTTTACAAAATTTGATTGTTACATAGATACCTGACATCAAAAAAGTTTCTTTGTACAGCTGTAGACGTTTGGGATTTTGATCCTTTATGTGGATATTCACGGATACATTCCTCGAACAAGGAAGCTGCCTAAAATTATACATATAACTTTGGTAGGTTGTAATTATGATATTTGCATTTTGCTTTCATTCATTTGATGTAGGATTGAGCAGAATATTCTTGTTCCTCTACGTCTTGGTAGGGAAGTTCTTCGATGCGCGATAGACGTTATAGTCAATGTGTAACATGTAATCCACTCAGGCAATTTATAAAATGTCTAAATATTTCAGTCATTTAACAAATTGACAGAAAAATCTGTCAATTTATTTAACATGTTTAACAGATTGACTAAAAATTATCAAGACGGACAAAAACAGATTAAAATAGATTAATTATGCTAGGATTAGAAGCCAAACAATATACAAATGTACCTTTAATCCTAACATTTTCAGGCACTTGGTGATGATATTAAACATAAAAATGTTTGGAATTCGTTATCATAATAATACAGATGGACATATTTGTCAGTCAGTGGTCAGTTTGTAAAATAACTGAATATTTTGGCGTTTAATAAATTTCCTACATGAAAGTTTTGCACATTTTGACTGTAAAAATATAAACATGATAAAATAAGCAATGCTAAGGTGCAATATTTACTTTGTGTTGCAAGTCAAAATAGTGTAACGGAAAATCGCACAGTTAACAAGTGTGTTAGCAAGTGACTTATCAAAACTTCATCACCATTACCGATGCTACCCACAAAGATACCTAAATTTCCTTATTATTTCCAAAAATGTATTTCATTTTGTTGATCAACAATGATCAATGTGACCATACGCCTTTATACTATCAATAAAAGTGACAATTACAAATTGTGCAGATCAGTGTCCCTTTAGCCCCAGTGGTGTTCTAATGAATCAATCATACCCTTAGTTCTTCAGTTTTTCAGTAGGTTCATCTTGTTTCAACAACAAAAAGTCATACAAGAAAGGTTCTTCACATTGTTGTGACGATATTGTATACCATTCTACTACTAGGTGATATGAATGTTTGTTTTGTTAACCAGTAACATAGCAGCCTGCAGATAATCAAGCCAGACAAACCAGTGGTCAATAATAAGAGCAAAGACCCATATGCCGTTGGTGTACAATGACTTGGTATGTATGTAACGTCGTCTTTCCCATAACATCATGGGATCAACCAAGTCAACAAACCTGACCACCAATATCACATAAGTCAACTATCTCTTACGACAAGAATAGGTAACTAGAGACCAATACTATCAAAAAAGCCCATGGCCATGGTTTAACTATCAATTTACTTAAATTTGCTTTAGACGAGATATTGTTCCAAAATTCAAGGACCCTGCCATTGCGATATTATAAATACAGTTCCTGACATTAACCATGTTGAAATTGTTACGGTGAGACCACGAACATTTCAGCAGAAGTTGTTTACCGGAAAATATGAATGCAGTGTTTCCTTAAAACTACCAAAATAACAGAATAAATTTCAACAGTACACATTTTTTGGGATGTGATCTCAAAGTAAATATTACAACACTGCGTCTCATAAACACAGAAAAGTCAAAATCGTCACAGCTGACATTTACATCTGCTATATTTATTCAGCATACCTGGTCCTAAAAGTGAAGGTTCTGATTGAATAATGGGCATCAGGACATTCGGTTGATCAGGAGGATTAAGAGTAAGTCCACCACCAGCCGGCATCAACAGTAACGGCGGAGGAGTCGAGTCTTTCTTGCCTCTGTCAGCCATATCAACACGTCGGCTTACTACACAGGAAACGGAAGTGAGGTGCCGATCACATGTCAATCACAAGGGGAATAACTGCTGTAAGATTGAAATAGTGAACGTAAATTATAATAAACTTTATTTTCCTGTGGTTTTACTCTATATGATTTCTGATGCGGTTAAGCGATGAGACCATACTGCAAAATAGTTATAAGTTTTGTATTAATGCAATATGTGCCTTGTATTGATAGACGGACGCTAAATTATGGAAATGGTAGATTCCAGATACTCCCACGAGAGGCGTTTTCACATAAGAGTGTCACATAACACCTAATTAGTGCCATGTTAGGTCTACAACATTTCCCAAGTGTAAGATCAGACTTTCGAGAAACAACAGCACACACTTTATTTCCGCTATAACGTTTAATCGGTGATACATTATTAAAGAGTAGAAAAAACGTATTTTACAAAAAGATAATATCATTAATATGTTCAGAGACGAGGCTTAACATAGGGAAACTAAGGCAGAGAAAGAGTCAATAAAATTCCGAAAACAGGACAAGCTGACACACATCATGAATATATATAAACTTCGTGTCATTCATGTGTATTCATATTACCAAGAGTATTCTTGCCATGCACCGACAAGACCGGACCTTTTCTTTATAAACTTACGTCCAAAAGAAACTTTACCAGAGTTTGAAATCACTCTTGCTCAAAAACAACAAAACATACATGCATGAAGTAAAGTGTATTGAGAAGATCACTATATCAACATAATCAACACTGAAAATGACAATCATACCGCGACCGAGAATGACGTCAGAGCCCCCCAAAGTTGGAGGTGGTACAAAACTCGAGCTTTCAGAATCATGGACAATAGGCAGAGTACATAAACAATCGCTCACGTTCAATAACAAGTCATTAGTAGCGTGTGTGACCACCAAATGCCTCAATACACGCAAAATCTCTTCGACGCACAGAAAAAGTTTGTCGTCTGATGAGGTCACGGGGGATTTGACGCCATTCTTCTTGGAGGGCCAAGATCAGTTCTTGCCGGTTGGCTGGAGAGTGTTGTCGTTGTCGAACACGACGATCCATGATCAAGTCCCAGAGGTGTTCTATTGGGGACATGTCGGGTGAGCGTGCAGGCCACGACAGGACGTTGACGTTGTTGGCTGCGAGGAAGTTAGTGACAATTCTGGCCGTATGGGCTCTAGTGTTGTCATGCTGATAAATGACACAACGTGGCTGCTTTTGGAGAAATGGTAGGACAACTGGACGAAGAATGTTATCCATGTAACGCTGAGCTGTCAAGTTTCCGTCAACGATGACCAGCGGTGACCTCTCCTGCCCACAGATCCCTCCCAACACCATTACACTCCCTCCACCATATGGTACGACCTCCTGCACGCAACACGCCGCCGTTTGTTCACCCCTTCGGCGGTAAACACGTTGTCTTCCATCAGCCCTAAACATACAGAATCGACTTTCGTCAGTGAAGACAACCCTCTGCCAGTCACGTCGTTGCCAACGTCGTACAGTCCGGGCCCATCTCAATCGCAGACGACGATGTTGCGCTGTCATTAGCCGTGCTCTGTATGGTCTAAAAGCCCTGATTCCATGAGCCCTGATTCTCCTGGCCACTGTCTGTCGACTAACCCTGTGACCTAAGGCATTTGTCGCCGATGACGTCACTGTCAGGAAGCGATATCGGAGGTGCAAGGTACGCAAGTACCGGTCATCATTGGGCGTGGTCACCCTGGGTCTGCCTGTTCTTGGCCTGTCAGCGGTCCGCCCTGTCTGTCTGTAACGTTGCATCAAGTTGGCAACGGCAACACGGGAGCAACCGAAGGTTCGTGCAAAATGGGCGTGGGTGGCTCTCATCTGTACCATACCCAAGGCTCGTTCACGTTGTTCGACTGTGAGTCGTGGCATTTCTTTTGTGTGTTTTTTTATCACTGTGGATGTCTGACTTGCCGTTGCAATCGTTTTATACCCTTACCCGCACGTGCATTTTCAGTTGTTCGTGGTGCACGTGTTTTTCGCACGGTGTCTCGCAAACATGTAACAGACGATTAACATTTTCTGCATACACTATTGTTGTATTTAGGTTATGTGTTTTAGATAGACTTCATCGGAAAAAAAATTATACTTTGTCTGAAATTTATATTTTCAGTTGGTAAAGTTTCTTTTGGACGTCAGTTTAGTAACTGGCAAGGCAAGGCAAGACAAGGTATAAATCATAGGCCACTGTTCAAACACCATATACACGTAAAACAATATTGCGCGCAGAAAGTGCTATTCCGGTAGAGCTCATCCTCTACCCCCAGCCTCACCCAAACCAAAACCACACCCAATCCAAGTTGCCCAAGATCGAGTAATTAATTGTTAAAGTCATCTGTTTCGCTCCTCCATGATATAATATACACATTATTTGGGAAAGTCCCAGAAAGTCTCAAACTTCGTCACTTCTTAATACATACACAGACTTTAACATGGTGGGATTTGGATTAACATGTAAAGGTAAATATCGTAATCGGATAAACAATTGAGGACAAACAATGAGAACGTGGTATTCGTCTTTGGTCTAGCGGTAATTTGGGTCTAGGCCACCTACCCTTCCAATCATGGACACGTGGCAAATTAAACGAGAACGTGTCAATGCGATTCAAAAGTCAAAGTCAAAATTAGTTTATTTGTGTGTAGGCCCTCGCCCATATACAAGAAATGGAATGCCAATAGTACAACGTGAAACCAACCCACCACATGGATTTTACGACGTCATGTCTTTTTTGTATGCATAATATACATAATATTGCAGACGTTTTAATAAATCATCCTGAGTTGTACACAAGTTCAACAAACTTTTGAATTTATATATAGTTGGAAATTTCCAATACAATTCTGGCAAATAAACTTTACGTAGTTCAATATGATGTTTTCAGATGATCACGAAATGATATTCATCTTCAACAGACATGTTGCAAACAGGACACATACGTAAACATGATTCAATAGATTGCCATCTTCCCTTGTTCTGTCGTAAAGGTAAAACATTACATCAAGTTGAAGAAAATATTACACCCAAGTACTTATAACTGTTAACTGTGGGCAGGGGGATGTCTTTGTATGTCCATTTCTCCTTGGCAGATAGGGTGCCTCCCCTTCTGAAAGCAACTACGTTTGTTTTTTGTATGTTAATAGTTAGTCCCCATGTATCTGAAAAAAACCAAGGATGTTAAGCTGGGTCTGTAAACCCGCAATAGATTCAGAGACAAGGATGACGTCATCTGCAATTAAAAGTAACCAAATTTCATAAATATCTGGAAATGATTGTATGCCATGTTTACCATCAACTTTTGATAGTTCTCCTATAAATAGAGAAATTAGCAAAGGGCTAAGTATGCAACTTTGGCGCACACCATTTGGACAGTCAAAGAAATCGTTATATGAGGAAGTTTGTCTAACAAAAGATTTAACAGAAGAGTAATGGCTGATAACATTTTTCCACCCAGGCCATTACATTGCAAACAGTACCATAGGTTATTTCTTTTTACATAGTCGAAGCCTTTCTTAAAGTCTATAAATGCAACATAACACTGTTCTATAATATAAAAATATAAAAATATGATCGGTGGTGTAATACCCAGATCGGAAACCTGCCTGCGACTTTGGTATTTTGTCCTTTAGTTCTGCCCAAGCGGAAAGTCTGTTATTTAGAACACCCGTATATATCTTGCTTATAACACTTAATAATGAAATGCCCCTGTAGTTGTCTGGAATCTTCTTATCTCCCTTCTTATGTAGTGATAAAATAATAGACTAGGTCCAAGCTGAAGGAAATATATCAGAGTCGTAGATCTTATTAAATAGGCAAAAAAAATTGCATAAAACTGTCTGATGTACTCTTTAACATTTCAATCAAACTCTGATCTATACCCGCAGAATTTCCATTTTGTATATAATAAAGAGACTCACCAATTTCTTCCTCTGTAATAGGCGATTCTAGGATAATATAATCAATTTCATCTAAAGGCGAGTCCTCAAAATTAATCTGATTATCCTTGAGGTTTAAACTGTCGGACTGAAGAATCTCACTGAAATATGTAAACCAGATATTCTGAATTATAGTGTTAAAATGACTGGGCACTGTGGATATACTCCTAAGTACCCTCCAAAATCTAGCAGGGTTATTTGTTATTTATTTGAACATATCTGCCTACAAATGCGCTTATATTTATTTAAACACAATAAAGTCGCCTATTTTGAACAGATTTGCTTTTCCGAAAATGTCTTAAAGTCTCGCGAGTTCGATACTTTGCTCGCTTACAGTTCCATCAAAAAAGCCACTAGAAGCTCCTGTACATTTACGCTTTCTCATACCTTCGGCTGCTTTTAAAACAACCTGAACACATGATTCGAGAGCGCGATCAATAGAGGTTATCACGCGAGTGTGTTTGGGGATGGTAAATATCCTGCATTAGGAAGAAACATTGTATTTAGCGAGCCCATTGTTGTATTTTATTTAGAGATTTTTGGAGTAAATTTTGGGCCATTTTAATGCTCTTAATGCGGATCCAGAGGGCTCCATCATCCGCGAATTTTGATGTGTTTAGTTTGAGGATAGGCCCTCGAATAGATCATTTATCATTATAATTATTGAAGAGGGTGGGGCTGAGGATACTGCCCTGGGGAGTGCCATTTTCTAGGGGACATTGGTCCGATAGCGTTTGGTCTATACCCACGGTTATTTTACGATTGTTTAGGAAGTTCTGGATGTAGTTTATTATCAGACCTTTGAGTACTATTTTTTAAAGTTTTTGTATTAGCTCGTCGTGCCATACCATGTCGAAAGCTTAAGAGAAGACTAAGAAGATGCCTGCGGTATATTGTTTATTTAGTTGTCCTGTCTTAATATCTTGCTCTAGTCGGGCGAGGTTATCTAGGGTTGAGCGGCCAGGAGTGAAACCGCTTTGATCTGGGTTTATGATGTTATTTTGGGTTAGGTAATGTTGTAATCTATTTTTAGCCATTGATTCCATTACTTTGCATAAGTTTGAAGTTAGGGATATTGGTCTATATGAGTTAGCTTGATTAGCTGGTTTATTAGGTTTAGGGATTGGTATGACTAGGGCCTGTTTCCAGGGAGTAGGAACCTGTCCGTTTAGGTAGATGAGATTGAATGGTTTGAGTAGTGCCTGGAGTAGTTTTGGGGGGAGTTTTTTAATTATTTGGTAAGAAGTTAGGTCTAATCCTGGGGCTGTGCCCTTTTCCTGTTTTGGATTACGTAGAGGAGCTCCTATATTGTGTAGGGTTGGTATATTTCTAGATTGTTATTGTTTGGTTCTTTTGTGGGTTTGTTTTCTGTTTTAAATTTATCTTGAAATTTTTGGCTGAAGTTGTTGTTACTGCTAACGGCCGAAAAGTGGTTGGCGAGATTATTTGCTTTTTGGGCGGGGTTGGTTGAGTTGTTAATGTAGGGGGGGGGGGGGGGGTATGTCGTTTTAAGCCTCTAATGGCGTGGATTTTGCGCCAGACCGTTCTGGCATCTGTACGGTTAATATTACCTTCGCAGAATCTACTTTTTGCTATTTAAACTAGTTTTTGAACCTTGTGGTTTAGTTCGTGGGCTATGTTTAGATGTTTGTAGTCGCGTTTTGCTTTATTGAAGGTTGATTTACGTTTTCGTCTAGTCTGTTCTATTTCCTCATTCCACCATGGTACAGTCGGTTTGCCTGTTTTAGATGTTTTGAAACGGATGGAGGTTTTGGCTGCGTTTATTATATAGTCTGTTAGGTTTTAAAATAGGTTTCTTGATCATTATTTTCTATTTCGTTTAAGTTAGCTTCGTTGCAGATATCTTGGAATTGGCCCCAGTTAGTTTTATTGTAATGGAATTTTGGTTCTTGGTTTTCTGTTTGGATTGGTACGTTTGTATTTCCTATGGTTATGTTTATGGGGAAGTGGTCACTACCTAGCGGGACATCGTGCACTTCCCATTGAGTACTTTGAGCTAGATCTGCGGTGCATATGGTTAGGTCGATAGCCGACATTTTTGGTTTATCTTATCGTACCTCGTGGGTTGGTTGTTATTTAGGAGTACTAGGTCGTTTGTTTCTATCCATTCGGAAATTAATTTGCCATGATTATCTATTTTTATCATCTATGCTCCATGTAGGATGGTGGGCGTTAATGTCACCTATGAATATAGTAGATTTATCGCTTATTTGGAGTAGTTTGTTTAGATCCTCAGGTTGGACTTTTTGTTCCGCCCAGTGGTATATATTTATGATGGTTTTTTTCCGGTTATTTAATGTGATTTTAATGCCGTTGGCTTCTAGGTTTGGCGTGTCTATTTTTATTTCTTCGTAATTTATATCTTCCCTGATAAATATGATTGGTCCTCCTGCGGCTCTTCTTGTTTTTGGTTTAGCTCTGTCAGTTCTAGGGGCGGTCGGGTAGCCTAGTGGTTAAAGCGGTCGCTCGTCACGCCGAAGACCCGGGTTCGATTCCCGACATGGGTACAATGTGTGAAGCCCATTTCTGGTGTCCCCCGCCGTGATATTTCTGGAATATTGCTAAAAGCGGCGTAAAACCAAACTCACTCACTCACTCACTCACTCACTGTCAGTTCTAACTGAGTTGTAGTTAGGTAGTGTGAATTTGGATTTTTTTGAGAATTTGGTTTCCTGAATACAAGCAATGCGAGGGCCTTTATTTAGTTTAAATTAAGTTTTTAGTTCATGGCCGTGGGAGGTGAGTCCGTTGGCGTTCCGCTGAAAAATATTTAGTCCTTCCATTATTGGGTTTGGGTGGTTTGTCACATTGTGATTTAGTTTTAAGTTTTTATTTTATTTGGTGACTTCTTTTAGGTGGAGGTTAAAGAGGAAGAAGGGAAGATTGGTTAATTTTAGATTGAAAGCTACTTTGTGGAAGGATTTCATGCTAGCTTTTGGTGAGTTTTGACTATGCATGTATGCTAGGAGTAAGGTGAGGTTATTTAGGTTTTGGGTGTTGGCTCTTTGGGGAGTTTTGCGGTTTAGTTTTTTTTTCCTTTTTGGAGCTGAGAGGGAAGTTTGGTTTGTTTTAGTTGGAGTAGTGTCTATTGTTTCCTAAGTAGTGGAGAAATCTTCGTCATCGGTTAGATTAGGTTTACCTGTTTGAGTTTCCATAGGGGAGGCATGTAATGTGGAGGGTTGTGTAGGAGTTTGCATGTATCCACATGTATCCAAAGCCATATTTATATAACACATCTCTCTATAGAGTTAGTTACCCAGGGTTCTCTGCGAGCCGATAACTTCCATCTGTTATCGTCTTTTCGCATGACGCGACCAGCAGACCGTGCTTTCTGGTGTCAAACTTTGGAACTGGTCTACAGGTACAGCTGAGGTACAGCAAGATGAATTTGGTATTCTTGGCAACCTTGGAATCTTTTTAAGGGTAAATGATAATTAGGACTCGTGACATTTTTGGCGTTCCCATGGTTACCATGCACTTTCAATTGCAGCAAAGAAATGCAGTATATCTTCTCATTCTTTAACTAATCATTGTTTTTCAAAGATGATTAGGAGTATTCATGTTATCCTGCACTCTACGTCATCAATCTGTGTGGATAAATATATTCAAGGTCCAAGGTCAAGGTCATATTCATCGATTTTGTAGCTAATCTGGACTAAGGTTTAATATGTTCTCATTTATTGTGGTGTATCAACAAACAGATGTGTTCAGAACGTTATCAAATCCAATGTTACCAAGATGACAAGTGTCGGACAAAATGAGTTTGGGAGGTGTTTCCATAGTAACCAGGACTTCAACTGACTTTCCAATAAGTTAATAGATCGAAGATTGCGCTAAAAAAATTACTTTATTTATACGTTTTTGTGGTTGATTGCATGACATATGCTCCCATCAATATTACAGTTTTATGACGACATATACGATGCTGGACAAGCATTGCCAGGTCATAGTATGGACCAGACAATCATGTAACTGACATCATGAGCATCGATCAACACAATTGGGACACGATGACATGCATCAACCAAGTCGGCCATCCTGACCACCCGATCCCGTTAATCGCCTCTTACAGCAGGAGTGGGTTGCTGAAGACCTTTTCTAACCTGGATGTTCACGGGGAGGATGGTTTGTATACCACAGTAAATGGCTTCATGAGAATTGTGTAAGAAATGTGTGTCTATGACGTAGGGACACCGACACTGTTATCCATGATCTCATCATTCATTAGGCTGTAGTAAGGTTATAACTTGTGCAACCGGGTTGAAACCGCTTTTTTACAATTGGCTGTTAATTCTGGGATTGTCCTTGTTTCCTTGCCTTTTCCTCACCAGGATGATCTCCCAACAGTGGTTTCTACAAAGGATTCGTTTGTGCAGAGATCTGTCTGTGATGTGGCTATGGACAATATAGAAGGTTTACGTTTTGGAGGATAAATCATTTTAGAAGCGCGTTCCTATTCATATATCTACCCCATCATATCAGCATATCAGTCTTACATTTCCCGTGCAATCACGACCCTTAATGATTCCCGTACCATTTGTAGTAGGTATAGGAGTATACGATGAAGACAGTTCACACTGGTCAGTGTAATCAAAGACGTATATAGATCTATATTCATCTTTGGTGTATTGAAAGACTTGGATAATGAAATCGTGAGGTCATCTTTGCCATCAGGAAGCAGTCATACCATAACGCCTTGTTTCAGAAGGCACTGTGACGCAATGCATGAGAGGGAACCCTTGTGTTATAGGTGTCACTCAAACGAGTCCTTGGATTCACTGGCTTCAATGATTTCCACAAGGACTGCTCTAGTCATGGACCCCAGGTGTATTAAGTGTCCATGCTCTAATTACACAAAGGCAATGTCTCAATTTCACACGTGATGCTAATCATGCAGAGAGTTAGACAAGAAATGATCAACAGTGGATGGTCGAGCCTAGTTCGAGATGCCTGAACTATGATGCATCACCTACAGTGCCTCCAATAAGCTGAAATTCCCTGCTGGCAGGACGTAAAGTAAAGTGTTACCTAAATATTTAATTTTTGTCACCGAGGACAGTTGTCTCTGTATGAAACAAAATACTTAAATTGAAAGGCGAGGGGAGTATATATATCAGATATATTATATACATCACTCAGAATGAAAGGCCAGGGAATATATATTTCGGACATGTTATATACATCACTTAAATTGGAAGGTGAGGGAGTATGTATGTCGGATATATTATATACATTACACAATAGGAAAGGCGGTACGATGCTGTACTTAGACATTCTTGTCAAAGTCAGGTCCGATTGCTGGACAAGCATTGCCAGGTCATAGTCCGAGAACGATGCTGCACCAACACAGCTACACTAAGACAGACAGGTCCTACTTCGGGTACGATGTTGCACTAACAGCTACACTAAGACAGACAGGTCCTACTTCGGGTACGATGCTGCACTTAGACAGACAGGTCACAGTCTGAGTACGATGCTGCACTAACACAGCTACACTAAGACAGACAGGTCCTACTTCGGGTACGATGCTGCACTAAGACAGACAGGTCCTACTTTGGGTGTGATGCTGCACCTAGACAGCCAGGTCATAGTCTGAGTACGATGTTGCACGAACACAGCTACACTAAGACAGACAGGTCCTACTTCGGGTACGATGCTGCACTAAGACAGACAGGTCCTACTTTGGGTGTGATGCTGCACCTAGACAGCCAGGTCATAGTCTGAGTACGATGTTGCACGAACACAGCTACACTAAGACAGACAGGTCCTACTTCGGGTACAATGCTGCACTAAGACAGACAAGTCCTACTTCGGGTACAATGCTGCACTAAGACAGACAGGTCCTACTTTGGGTACGATGCTTCACTAAGACACACAGGTCCCCTCTTCAGGTGTGATGCTGCACTAGCACGGCCAGGTCATGGTCTGAGTACGATGCTGCACTAACACAGCTACACTAAGACAGACAGGTCCTACTTCGGGTACGATGCTTCAATAAGACAGACAGGTCCCCTCTTCAGGTGTGATGCTGCACTAGCACGGCCAGGTCATGGTCTGATTACGATGCTGCACTAACACAGCTACACTAAGACAGACAGGTCCTACTTCGAGTAAGATGCTACACTATGACAGACAGGTCCTACTTCAGGTACGATGCTGCAATGAGACAGACAGGTCCTACTTCGGGTAAGATGCTACACTATGACAGACAGGTCCTACTTCAGGTACGATGCTGCAATGAGACAGACAGGTCCTACTTCGGGTAAGATGCTACACTAAGACAGCCACATTATTTCCCAGTACAATGTGATACCTGTGCAGTTAGGACATGGTTTGAGTACATGGGCACACTCAGGCAAAGCTTCCGGTACAATGCTGCATTTAGACAGCTTGACAACGGTTTGGGTACGGAGATACACTAAGACAGACAGGCATGGTTCAGGACAATGCTTAAATAACATAACCAGCCCATGCTTCCTATACGATGCCACACAATTCCATTCAGGACATGGTTTAAGTACAGCGCTACACTAAGACAGTCAGGTTCGGGTACGATGTTCAGGGACTTGGCAAGGTTCTGGAATGATGCTTCTCTAGATTAGGAGAGCTTGGTCAAAGTCCAGGTACGATGCTACACTAAGACAGCCAGGTTAGGTACGATGTTCAAGGACAGGGCAAGGTTCTGGAATGATGCTTCTCTAGATTAGGACTTCCTGGTCAAAGCTCAGGTATGATGCAACACGAACACAGTCAACCTTAGTTACACTGAGACTATCAGGTTATGGGTCAGGCTCGATGCTAAACTAAGACAGTCAGGTCATGGGTTTGGTGCGATGTTACAGGTAATTCAATAATTTGTGTTGAAATAGGTGATTACTAATCACTTTGATGCATTGTGAATCTCTTGGTATACCATCAGAAGGGATACTACACTGAATGTAGTTTTGGAAAGCCAAGACAGGTGATGGCACATATGAACTGATGTCGAGTCTGTCCTGGAATCGCTACTGAGTGCTGATTGTGTCATGTTCCCATGTGTTAGGTCATTGATCTGATCTTAAAACCAACACAACTACAAGTAATTTGATCTCTCTTTTTATTTACATCAAAGTAAACAAATTCACTGATGTTAACAGTTCACACGGTTGTAAATTATGTTGGAGAATAAACTCATCAGATTAAACTACCATAGAAAATGCTATGACTAGTTAAAATATAGGGTATACTGGCAGAAAATGGATATATGTTTTCGGTGAATAAATTACATTTGTGAAATGAAAAGAATCAACATTCAATGGGACAGTTCACACTAATAATGATCAAACATGGTGATAACCACACAATACATCAATAGTTGTTCAGAGAATAGGACATGAATGAGAGTCAGAGGTAGAAGAGAATTCAACGAAGGAACAAGATAGCATCTTATAGATATTACTAATTATTTTAGTTAATAACATAAGTAAAGCTTAATAAAAGTGCAATGAAATGTGTTTAGAGTTAACTGTACAATGTACAAATATTGGGCTGAAGGACTAGACAAACATATGCTGCCGGCCAAAAGGAAGTTAGTATATCCTTGAAAACAGAATTTGACCAAACAATTACAAACATTATCAAAACATAACTGGGCTGAAAACAGTCCAAAACACAACTATGACAGCTGTTTCAAATACACCACCATCAAAAACATTTTTTCTTAGTTTTATTTTTACCCACCATCAAAGATGGGTTTATTTTCAGGAACGGGTCCAGGATTCTAAAATAGGGGTTGTTCCACTTGGGCCATTTGTAACTTGGGGTGGGTGGGGTGTGAGTCCACCCAGAAGCCTACCCAAAACATCACACACACTGTATGTAAACCATTATTAGTTTTACTTTAACAACCACATGTTATCATGGTGGGCAATGCGCACACTAATGTCATCAGATGTGAACAGGGGAGGTGGCCCTCCCAAGAACCCCTGGATCAACCACGGACACTTTCTTTTGCCTGGCAGTTTAGTGTAATAAGTGAATTGCTCTTAAGGATCCTAAACAACTAGATTATTTCCATGTTGTTTTCACTGTTAGGTCAAAGCATGGTGTGTCCTTAGAAAGGCTTTGCTGGCGCGTACATTATTTGTATCGAATGTCCAATAGCTTGTGCGTTATCCTCATCATCTTTTACAGGCAGATTGTTTAAACAGACATGCACTTATCACAAACAACTGAAATTGGTCTCCATACATGAAGAAACAAGAAAAAAGAAATATATGCAAGATATGTAGGACCTCGTTCAATGACAGGTCTCTAATCACTCACAGATTGTCTACATCACGGCAGAAATGTAAATGTATATCTGAACACATTGAACCCTTTAATATCTGATCCAATAAAATCCTTTAATATCTGAACAAATAGAATCCTTTACTATCTGAACCAATAGAATCCTTTACTATGAGAACTATTGGATACATTCACTGTCTGAAGCTACAGAACCCTCTGCTATCCTTGAGATCAGTACGATTAATAGGATTTGGAGCATGTTCTTATGTGAACGCTATTTTCTTCAGTACATTGGAATCTGTCCAATTTTGACTCAGCTGGGACCGGTAAAAAAGTCCGGTTTAAGGCAAGGTCCAGATTACACAGAGAACAAAAGTTGGACTGAAGAGACAATCTGCCTACTGATGCCAGACTTGCAAGCAAAATGTCAAGCTGTGTTTAACGTTATTTATTGTCACACTCATGACACTGAGATACTCTAATTAAACTGAGTTTCTCATTAACAAGTGAGTAAATTCTAATTAACCAAGCGGACAACAAAGTGTTCAGATCAGTAGGATGACTTGGCTAATTAGCAATGTTGTTTCAGCTGACAATGATTGAGCTTACTTCAAAGTGAGAGAATATGCAGTCTGGTCTGGTCCAGTCTGATTTAGACAGCTTCTTTTCAATAGTAAATTGGTTATTGGGGGCTTAATTCTAGTCCAAAGTATAAAAAGTCTGAATTAGAGAGTTGTAGGTCAGTTTCAGTAATGATAATTTATTTAAGAACTGAGGGAACCGGAGAAAAGTCCAATTTGGACGGACTCCACTGCAATGATGTTTCTATACATATGTGCCTTATGAAGATCCCCCAGATGTCTCTACATAGAGGCCAACATTGTATTAAGTAACGCACACAAGGCAACACATAACAAATTCATCACAGTGCAATAACCAACATTAAAGATGGGCAAAACAAAAACAGCAAATTTGGATACGAACTCTTCAATATTCAATATATATTTGTTATGAACTTTTTCCTCTGTCATTGTGGAGTAAATGTCTCCCTGTGACACTATATAAATGTTTGCTACTTGTACAGGATAATAAATGCAACAGATATGATATAACTAACAAACTGTATAACACATTTAATACACATATAAATTATATGAATAGGAAAAAAGCATGTAACAAATCAGCATAAAACTTTCTGATGAAAGATTGGAAATTGTATAAAATATTTAAAACCCCAACTTAAGAGTTATCAAAGTTATTGATCTAAAACATGTTTTTCTCAGGATTTCAAATCAGACATGAGTTTTTCTTATTGCATTTGGTCACAGTGCATTAGTGAGTGAGTGAGTGAGTATGGTTTTACGCCGCTTTTAGCAATATTCCAGCATTAATACCACTGAGAGACATGTGGGAGGAAAGCCTGTTGTGTCATGCAGCCTGCACATGTTTACCACAGTGGAATTGCGTAGAATGAGTATGAGAGTATGACCAAGGATGACCCTCAGGCTGAATCTGGGATTGGACCAGCAGATCCTGGCAGCTAAGGGATGTAACTCTGTACATTTGCTTTCAGTGACCAAGGCAACTTGGCCACTTACACTATCCTGCAAACACAGACACAGCTGTTTCTAAAGTGGGGTGCACTTGAAATAACAAAACACAATATATCAATATATTCAAACAATCTTTGTTTCTTAGCCCCAAATTATTCAGTTGTCTTTCCTTATGAAGACATGCCATCCAATCATTTAATTCAAAATCTGTGTATGCTCCTACACTCTGAGCATTACCAATATACAACTTGTGTCTGAAACCCATGTATACAGAATGTCTTATTCTACATCATATCGTGGGGAATTGATTGACCCCATCTATAAAGCACAAAAAATATATAATATATATGATATAAAGAATAAATAAGGAATTACATCATGACCAAGAAGCATGATTATACACACATCATTTCTATGTTCAGAGTACATGATCAGTTGCACATCTTTGAATCTGCATTCCATTGATCACAGATCAGCATTACATACAACTAAGCGCCAACAAGAACCTTTGTCTAATCGTCACTGGCTCAAGAGGTACATAGGAACATTTCTGCAAAGTATTAGGAGAATTTACCAAAGAATAAGATATAAAGACTTAATTACATTTCAAAATCATTTGATTAGCATGGTCATATAATAAAAACATAACTGTAAAAAATAATTTTTGAAGTATGGTCAAAATGACAAATCAAAGAATTCTAGTGAAGGAAGCTTGCTGTATAGAGTGTCGCATTCTATCAGTCTGCACTTACATTTGGTTGTATATCATTAACCATTTTAACAGACCTTTATGTTTATGTTGGTGGATCCATAAACTCAGAAAAACCAAACACCTTCTGAACTTCATACACCAGTATACTCCTGTTCCATGTGCTCATATACTGTCATGGCATTAAGAAGTACAGTGGCACATTCCCTTTTTTAACATCTGATGACATTTTCTATGCCCATTGCCTACCATGATAACATGTTGATTTGGTTGTTAAAACATAATTATTATTGGTTTACATAAAGTGGGTGGCACACACGCACACCCCACAGAAGTTACAAACAGCCCAAGTGGAACATCTCCGTTTTAACGTCCTGGATCCACCTCTGAAGTAACAATATACTCCAAAAGAAGAAGAAATTTTACCTTCATATGAGGAACAATTATCTGGAGTGTCAAAGGCTCTTACACAGATTGCCGTCCATTCTGTTGTGGAAAGTACTAAGTGAAAAGAACAACAAATCTTACAGATAGGTGAAAGCCTGCTTGGTTCTCAGGCATTATTCAGTACAGGTGAGGTTTGATTCAGCTGACACAAGATTCACAGTCATTCAACACACAGCAGCCAGATGGAAGCTGGGCCCCAGGACATCAGTTCATATTGTAGTGGCTGTATCAGTCAGGCCCTCTTTGTCAACACCGACACCACTCTTATCATGACTGATTCAATTATAGGACTTACACCAGTCTTTTGTAATTTAGATAAGATCTTTTTGACTATTGTTTTTTGTACGTATAAGAAACATATTGTCCAGAACATTCTATGCGAACTGCACTTAATACATCAAAACATTAGTCAAATCGAAAAAAGTGAGCTGTTAAAAAAGACAAATACCTCCAAACGTGTTCAAAACTTGTGGATACATTTCACACCCATACCATCGAATGTGTTCACATGATTACAACTGTACCATCTGGATGCTGCCCTTGACAGGACATGAATACACACTACCACAACAGTTGCATTACAGAAATCACTAACATCATACATGTCATTAATAACATAAAATTAACATTTAACAATTTATCCTGCAGGCCTTTTGAATTATTAATTTGTGTTTTATAAAAGGGATTTGACTCTCATACAGTCACCTGCTACAGTGAAAAGTATATTGCTTCATAACGAAAAGCTGAAAAGAAACATTTCTTTTTAATTTTATTCGAAGACGAATCAAACAATATTCCCACTTAGTGGAGTCAATCCTAAAGGATTGAATTTGTTGTGCTCTCACGGTGTCACCTGAAGCACACTTTCAATATTACTACAAACTCTTAAACTCTTACAAATTTCCCGTACACAGTGAGTTATACTTACACACATGTACTCAACATGTAGAGATGTGTCCAGTCACAACTCTGGAGAAACAACTCATCTCAACATGTGCTGGCCATTTCAACCAACTATAAACCTGACAATGTCTGCAGTGTAGCCCTGTGCTTCAATATACAATATATATATGAGATGTAAGTGAATTGTCAGTCTCAAAATGTCCCAATTTCTAAGTAAGGGGTAGTGTAATGTTCTTGTTGCCTATGACGATTGATGATGTTGATGTTGATGTTGATGATGATGTTGATGATTGATGATAATGTGGATGATGATATTCATGATGATGGAGCTTGTTACAAAACAAAGAAAACACAACATTTGATATGATCATTGTGCATATCATGATGACAATTACACACAAATAAGATAGTAGAAATGCCAACACAGCAATATGAACCATTTGGTTACAACACTGCAAACAGTGATACAAATATTAACATGAAGAAGACGAACTACAATTTTCATGAAAATGTTATAAAAAATTGAAATTAGAGCCATAAGGCTCTGAAGCTCACCTGTAATCTTCTGGAATATTATATTAAAGCAGAAAAGTCTTCAGGGGTGAAGAAGAATAAGTTAAAGAAATAAATATTTCTTCACAACAGACATCCTAAAAGCATCTTCTCTGAATCAATTTACACATTAACACATGCACGTAACATGTTAGTGTGGATAGTACTTACTTAATCCATTGCAAATGTTATAATGTTTCATGCAGAAAAGGCTCAGAAATGGACTAAAAGGAAATGTTCAATATGGCTGTTATGACCTGTAGCTGAATCAAATATCAAAATACCCATAGCTAATCATGTATCAAATTTTATAATCTAGACAATAACACTCGTAGAAATTGGCAAAAAGTAAAATTCTCAATATGGCTGCTATGGTGGCCATGTTTGAAAGTCAGATATGAAATTTATGCTTGTTGTTCAACACCGACCTTAGCTACAGTATGATGCCAAATGCAGTCCAGACCAGACAAACTACTGATCAATGTGAAGTTTCAGCCTTGCAGTTTCCAAGGTGATGTTGAAATAGCCAAGTGAAGGAGAGATGAATGAACAATATGCCACGACATAAGCTCACTTGACTTTCAGCATGTTCAGTCAGGTGAACTAAAAACATGATATATTGCCCAAAATACATTTTCAAACAATTTTTCACATGACTTGCCATGGAAGCAGCTGGATGTCATCCCTGGGTCTTGATGATGCATGTTACAAAAATAGTTATCTTTCTACCCCCCACTATTTCAGTATCTGTATCTCCGTTTGATCTAAGACGTATAGGTGTTCAGCAGTATGCAATCATTACTTGGAGGCAGCAGCAGCCCCCTCTGGTGCTGTTCTGTCCATGTGCCGACTGAGTGGCACAGGGATCTGTGCTGCCTGGAGGAAGAGTCCTGTCTGGTAGCCAACCGGTGGCTTCCTCTCTGAAGGTAGTCCTGCTGCAAACAGTATATTCCTCCATGTGGAGGACAGTCTGCTCATGGACAGTTTCTCCTTCACATACCAAGACCCGACCCTCTCATACTGGTTGTTGATGGCGAGGTAGAATGGGTCATCTGGCTGAAGGGCTATTGCAGGACGATGGCTTAGGTATTGCTTGAAAAAGTGAACACAGCATCGGGACTGATTATGAGGGAGTGAATACACTCGGAGACAATGGATTGGCTGCCCGGAAGTTCCAGATCCTGCATATTCCAGGAACTGTCTTCCTTCTTTGTCAGTGTTAAGAATGATGTCTCCCCATCGAAGAGAGAAATGTTCGCTGCCTTTGATTCCGAAACACATGACATTCATCAACCACAGAGTGTTGAGCAGAACATCAGGAGTGGCTGCTCCTAGCTGCCCTTTTTCAAACAGGAGGTCTATGTCCGAAGAAGTCATATTACGTTTGTTGATAGGTGAAGACTTCTGTTTGACTCGCAACTCTTCGCATCTTTTCCGTAATGCTTGACGTGAGTTCTTGAATACCACCGCCCTTGACCCTGACAAGATGAAGTTCTCAAACAGATGAGACTCCAGGTAGTATTGGATACTTCTAAGGGAACTGACAGTGAAGTCCTCTCCATTTCCTTTCTTAGATGTTGCATAGAAGTCACTAAGCATAACGTCGAGTTGTTCCTGAGGGATGGTGTCCAAGGAAGACATAGAACCTGATTTACTTTGGTGAAATTCACAGAACAGCCTCAAAGCGTATCTCTGGCAGTTCAGCTGAGCGTTCCTCTTTCTTTGAATATCTGTCACCTGAACTGAAGATGTCATATACTCAGACAAAACACTCTGGTCAATCCCCGACAATGTGAGACTTGCATTGACATCAGCAATAGAGCTATCAGTATGGTCAGTGTCCATATCATCGATGTCCAGGTCTATGACATCTTCGGGACAGTCCCCAAGTGAGGCCTCTAGTTTGTGCTGCCTGTCTGCTGCCTGCACCATCTGTACCGAGTGTCTGCTGCTGGACTGACCATAGCCTTGAGGCAACATCTGCATGAACACCTCCTGCTGACTACGACTGGCGGCGAGAGACGGCCCGCGACTCCTCCCCGACGAGATGTCTGTTGGGACTTGGGAGTGAACAGCAGGAGAGTGGCTTGCTTGAGAGACTGAGACACTGGGGCGCGAGAATCTGTCTTCAGAACTGTGGGCGGGTTGAGCTATTGCTGATCTTGATGCTTGAAATTAGAAATATTACCAATTAAGCAAATACATAAAAGATGATGAGACATTGTGACAGACAATATACAAATGGTAAGGCCAGACCAAGTTCTGTCTTCTTCATCATATTTACAAAGTCTAAAAAAGCAATTTGCAGGAGAGAAAAATGATGATGCTAAAGGTAACAATGCAATAAAGAAATATTGGAAATTTTAGTATAAATTGTATATTTATATACTTATCCTATCTCACACTTTGTATTTCTCCCTTCTTCTTCGATCCTATGTGGGAACATGCTTGAATCATGTTTCCAGCTTCTGAAAATAAAAATAGACACCCAAGCCCCCCCTGCATCTCCATGGTTACGTCCAAAAGGTAGGTAAGTATATAAATATACAATTTATACAAAAATTATATCAGGTAGATAAGTATATAAATATACAATTTATACAAAAATTATATCACACTTTGCATTTTATCCCATGGTTGGATGGTGGGCCGCAGATACCCAAGCCAAGACTCCAACCGTGAGATATGCACGAGGAAGCTGGGCCTAGACAGTGTAATTTTGAATTTGTTTTAGAATTTTGAAAACTGTCTGGCATCTAAAAGACATGAACTTGTGAGCGGGAAAAAAACCCACGATCAACCGGTGTTAACGATCCCGATACGTTACTCAAACAAAAGAGCATGAGATCGGGTATACATGCCGAACATTTTTTCCAGTATGTCATCATACATATAGAACGACCGCGTAGCTGTAAAACAGCAGACGACTTAAAATCGATCCTGGATGGGCATCGATTCTTCAAACAAAACACAGCAACTTTCTCCCACGGACCATAGAGTGTGCAAGGTTTGGTAACTCTTTTAACGCTTTGTCATGGTTATAAAACACATACAAGTGTATGAAGCAAACCAAAACGAGAAGAGGAACGATCGACAATATTCCATAGCAATGGACCTTCAAACCAAAACCCTACATCACAGATACCTGAGGCAGAGGTGAGCGGAATAAAGGTTCGGGACACCGATCTTTTGTAGTTGTTGTTTTTGTTTTTGTTTTGTTTTTGATTGGCCGCACCGAATGGTGACTTCGTAAATTATGACTAAAATGTCTCTACAGATGAGCTAATCCACCCTCCAAAAGGGACTCAATCTGGGAACTCGAAAAATAAAAAACATGTAACACCACGTAAATGTTTAACGATTTATTCTGTATATACAATTGTAACCTGCAAGGATTACGTAGTATTAACAGTTTATGTTCTGTGTGAACTGGAGCGAGACAGTTGTTGTGCCAACACCAACGAACCAAACTTGTTGAGCCCTTGTACGATTGTGACTGAATGTATATGATCGGCCGCACCGATTGGTCACTTCGGATTTCGATTTCGGTTCGCGATTTTGATTGGACTATGCATAGACTCATTAGTCTAGCCAAAATCTAACTCCATAATCCCAGCCTAGATCGGCAAGGGTGGAAACTGGAACTTTATAGTCAGTTAACTCCCTTGCTTTGGGAAGATGTTGTACATCTGTGACTGAAATGTCGCAAAGGTAGTGAGGCACGAAAACAGTGTCGGACTTCCAAAAGCACCCTTCCATGATGGTTGAAAGGGCCCAGTTACTGTGGAGGGCCATGGTAGAAACAACCGCATGAGTCTCGTGAGGATTGGACGTTGTAGTTGGAGGCAGCCCGGCGAAAGTATATGCTTGCAGAATGATGGGGCAGAGCCAGAAGGATAGCGTCGAACGTGATCCAATGTAGAGGCGGTTGACAATGGGAAGAAAAGTCTTTTCTGGGAACGTCTATGTTGGCGAAATGCATCGAGGTATATTCGAAGCACCCGAACTGGGCACAAAGACATGTCTTCGTGGTTGTTAGATCCCAAAATAACCGAGAGAGGGGGAATCGTAAATAGCCTGTCCGGTTGTCCGGGATGTTGGTTCTTTGCCACGAAGCCCCTGGAACGCCTGCCACTTCAAATTGGACCCTTGTGACATCCAAAGCATGAATTTCGCTAACCCGTGCAGTGGTGGAAAAAGTCAACAAAAAAACGGTCTTCGGCATAACTGTCTCGAAATCCTACTCCGTCGGTGGTTTGTAATCACCGGAAACCAGGTGTTGAAGAATAACGCTTAGGTCCCACGAAGGAGGCCGAAAATGAGCAGCTTGGTCGGCTAATTTGTAGGAACGGAAGAGAGATTGTAGCTCTGTAACCGTGGAAACCTTCGCACCGGAAGTGGTGGCGATGACGGAGTTAATAGCCGCGAGGTAGGTTCCCAACGTGGACCCCTGAAGTTTCCGAGTCCAACGCAGGTGATGTAAGTATTCGGCAATTTGTTAAGCTGAAACCGAGGTAGGAGTGGAAATATCATGAGCGCGACAATAAGTCTCAAAAGCCGTCCACTTGTGGTCATAAAGGCGCCTGGTGGAAGCACGGTGGGCAGCAGAGATGGGGTTCGCTACCTGCTGGGAGTAACCTTTTGCTATGAGGGACTTCTGCAGATGCGCCAAACGCAAAGATGGAGCATTGTAAGAGACTGATGGAGCCATCGAAAGTGCAGTTGAATGAGGAGGTCGTCGCAGAGCGGAAGAGGATGAAATCATTCGTCCGTGAGCCGTAGCAAGGTGGGGAACCAGTTGCGCGTTGGCCAATTGGGTGCGACGAAAATCAGAGACAGGTGATTTGTGGCTGCTACCTTCTGTAGGACCCGGGGAAGGAGCCCTGTCGTGGGAAAGGCGTAGGCATTGAGACCTTCCCACAAGATTGCCAAATGGTCATCCTCCCAAGCCAGAGGGTCGGGGATGGGAGATACGAATTGGGATTGTTGAGCATTGAAGTGGGTGGCGAAGAGGTCTACTTCCGGGGCCCTATAAAGTTGGCAAATCCATTGGAACGATTGTGGATGAAGAGACCACTCGGTTGGTGATGGTCTGTCTGGTCGGGACATGGAGTCTGCTATGACGTTGGATATCCCCGGAATGTGCCGAGGGCAGACATGTTCATTGTGGAGTTGATGAGATGAAAGAACTTGAGAGCAAGTGAGAGTAGGGACATCGACTTCGTGGATCCCATCCTATTAATGGACCACACTACTGCCGTGTTGTCGGACTGGATCATGAGGGAGGAGGACCGGAGGAGGTTATACAAATGTGAAATCACGAGAATTTCTGCCTTGAACTCGAGATTGTTGATGTGAAGGCAATGTTCTACGTCAGACCACCGCCACATCTTGAAAATGTGCTCCCCAACTGATGGTTGAAGCGTCGATGAACAGATGGAGGGATGGGACGAATGGCGTCAAGGAGACCCTGTCGCAAATGTTCAACGCGAACAGCCACCATTGAAGATGAGGGTGGAGATTGAGCGAAAGAGAGATTGACGTGTGACAATCGCCTGCGCCGATGTTAGGAGGCCCAGGAGTTGTTGCCACTGGCGCAGTTGAAGCGGATGTTTGAGTGCTAACGGTATGAGACGTTGAATCTTCACCTACCACTCGTGGGGAACGAACATCAGACCTTGCCGAGTGTCGAACAGGACTCCTATGAATTGGAAACGTTGGGTAGGAATGAGTTCCGACGTTTGTTGATAAGCCAGCTGAGTTGTCTGAGAAGACGCATTGCGAAGGCGAGTTGTAGACGGGGAAAAACGGCATCTGCGTGAACTTGAATGCAGTCGTCTAGACAAGAATCGAACACGATCCCGGGAAGATGTAGGAACTTCGTGATGGGTCGGGTGAGGCGGGTAAAAAGCCACGGGGCCGAAGAAATTCCAACCAGGAGCACCTTCCATTGGTAATGGTGGTCTTTAAAACGAACCGGAGGAAGTGATGGTGCTCCCGATGGATGGGAACGTGCAGATAAGCGTCTTGGAGATCGAGACTGACCATATAATCGCCGGGACGAATAAGCGTACAAAGGATGTGGGGTTTCGACATACATAGCGTTGAAAGTCGTCATGCTGAAAATGAGCCGTAGTTTTAAACTGCCCTTTTGGGGGACAGGAAAAATGGGATAATAAAACCCAGGAGTCGCGGGAAGTGCGCCGTGACATTCGATAGCGTTCTTTGCTAGTAACGTACCTACAGTGTGGATCAATGTTGGTAGCTGCCTGGCCGGGTATATCCTCTGATGGGGATGGAACGTCGTAGGTGGCGGTGCGATCATCGGTAATCGATACCCTTGTTGAAGCGGCTGTGTCACGAAGGGGTCTGCAAGCAAGGTCCAATTGCTTGCAAAGATCTTGAGTCTTCCGCCTACGGGTATGGCTGTAAAGGGAACGGCTGGGGGAGGAAGTGCCCAGTGCCGATTTGAAAAGGAGTCAAGTTCCTGCCGAACCTCCCCCTTGGGAAGGTTCGCCAGCGCCCTTGGGTCCGGTAAAGGAGCCAAATCGACCCGAGGAGGGCTTCGAGCCCCTTTGACCTCTTCGACCTCTGCTGCCCCCCCGAAAGGGATTAGGCTGGGAAGAAATAAGCTCACGTAAATCGACTGGGCAGGAACAGACTGGGGATATTGGCAATCCTTTTTTCTGTTGATCCTCCAAATGTCTTTTGATTAAGCCCCGAGTAATGGCATCTTCTTGGGAATGAGCGGAGAGAGAGACGGAGAGTGCGTCCATGGCTGACAAAATAGTAGACACAAGTGGGAGGGTACGGCGGACTGTGGTATCCAAGTTGTAGAGTAGAAACGTCACTGTCAATCTCGGGGGAGGTGACCGTAGTAGACATGCCATGAGTGCCTGTGTCTTCAAGGATGAAGTGAAGCGGGGGATATGGAGACGATCCCGTAATTGACGAAAGGACGCAAAAGGCCGTATCTAGGTTAAAGTTAATGTCCAGTAAGACCAGTCTGGGAGGGAGCGTGATCTTGGACGAACTAGCCGATGGAACTGCGAATCCGGAGAACCTCTCCGCAGCTGAAGTCGTCAGCTATCCAATGCATGAACGATTCTGGGTCCGCCGGTTCAAAACTCCCAACCGAGGAAGGCGTTGATGAGGGATCGTCAAGAACACCTGACGGATGTGAACTGTCAGTTGGTTGAGCCTGGATACCATGATCGCCCGAAGTAGAAGCTGAACCACCCGATCCGGGAGGGGTCGAGCGGGAGGCAACCGAAACAGGATCAGTAGGTTGAGGAGTCAATGAAGGATCCGAACAGTAAAGGAGGACAGTGAATATTGCTTTCACAATTGATCCCTGTGATCCCAACTCGTGGGTAGGATAGGTGGAAAAGGGTTGGGAGGAGCTGACCTAGAAGGACAACGATCGGGCAATCTGTGCGCCAAACTGGAACGACTCCGAGAATGACTTCGATGATCATGTTCTTTATATGATAACGAAGGCCGATCCTGTGAACTGTGAGTGGTAGACAGGTCGTGAGTGGGCAAATCGTCTGTAAGGAAGCAGTCTGAGAGGGTTTCGTCTGTGACAGAAACTACAGGTTCGACAGGATTGTCTTTAAGGCGTGATGAGCTGGTACTAGCTTCGGAATCCCCTGCTTTGGAACAGTGATCGGCAATACGACGACGACAATGTTGCAGGTGAACTGTAAAAGCCAAGTTGGTTGGGGAATGTCATTCCGTACATCGGGAACCAAGGATGCACTGTAACTGACAGGCGCAACATAATGAGTGGAGAATAGGTACGTCTGCATTCTTTACAAGCAGGACGTTGATTGTCCTTCTTTCCCATATTATTTAGGATACTTCAACAACTTATTGAGGGACAACAATTTTGTGATGTTTCAAACATGTCGCCACACAGTGGCAATAAGAAAGAGAATGAATTGGTAGAGGCGCAAAAGTTGTCAGTTCAAGCAGGCACTGCGTGCATGAGAGGCACATAATTGACATACTTTTGGACGTAACCATGGAGATGCAGGGGGACTTGGGTGGCTATTTTTATTTTCAGAAGCTGGAAACATGATTCAAGCATGTTCCCACATAGGATCGAAGAAGAAGGGAGAAATGCAAAGTGTGAGATAGGAAAAGTTTAAAAATTTGAAAACTTGATAACACATGAAATAAGAAATATTTTGAAAATGTACTGAATATGAGCTTAACATGCTCAATGATGAGACAAAACCCATATGATCATGATGACTAAAGTACTAATTTGTAACAAATACTATTAATTGAACAACTCATATGATTAATATGTTTCCACAATATTGCAAACTCTAAAATATAATAGGGTTAGAACTAAACTCCAAATTTTACCAGCCAGGGTAAAAATAAAATACTATTGTTATGTTAAAACAAAGGGGGAATTAGGACATTTGTACTAGCCCACAGGAATTTGTACTAGCCCAAGGCTAGCAGGCTACATTTAACTTCGAACTCTGACTTTAAAATGTCTATAAATAAACATATTTTCTGAGAAATTCATACCTGCAAATGCCTCCACAATATGACCGAGATTGGAGAGATTAGCATGGATGCCAACTGGCACCACTCCACCAAATCCCTCCCCATGTTCTATGGGGCTGGAGGGCTGGTGTTTGGCCTGAACGCAGGACTGTCTGGTGCCGGAGCCCTCCACCTTGACGGACTCTAGATCTAGAACAGTCTCTGAGGGACTTGCCAGGCTGGTACTGCTGCTGCTCCGGCCTCGGTTGGATATGTGAGCAAAACTAGGGAGGCTGTCTCGTCTCTGTACCTGATGCCAACTACGACTTGACTCTGAACATGTCCTTGACTGGATCTCCTGAGACAGCCTCTGAGCAGCATCCCAGGACATCCGAATGCTGTTTTCTTTGTCCTGGTCAAAAGATGTTCGTTTTGATCTCTGCCCTGAACTGACTCGTAGATTTTCTGCTCCATCTGAGCTATAGTTGGAAACAGAACCATTTTCTGATTCTCGGATGTCTGTTAAACTTTCAATGGATTTATTGCTAGAGATGCTGCCTCTTCGTTCCTGAGATACCTTGTGCCTGGGTTTGTCTGCAGGTGTATTCACTGACCAGGAATCCTGATCAATCTGTGATGCTGATTTCTGACTTGTTGGTGCTAATGGTGGCAAAGTGCGGAAAACCTTTGTGCAGTAACTCTCACTTACAACACTGCCACAGTTTTGGACAAGTTCACTTAGCACATAACGCTCTTTCTTAGAATTGTCTATTTCAACACAAACATAGCCACTAACTTCAATATTTCTATCAAACTTAATATAGGCTTGGCAAAGTTTCTGAAGATTTGCAATAAAAGTTGAGAAGAACTGAACAGAATAATCTTTCTCCATTGCTTGAGTGTTCAACATTCCTCAGAAGATACGTAAAACTTATTATCTCAATGGCTGAAGCACATTTTCTGGAAAAAAAGAATCACAATTAGAATGATGTACAACTAAATGATACTAATTCATATCAATATGTACTGGTAGATAACTTTGTCATTGCATCTTACCAAACTCAAAACTGTATTGATCTGATACAAACAGTTTACTTCTGATACAACAGTTGGGTCTGTGTTCCCCTCACTAAGAGTAAACATGGTAAAGGGCATTATAAAGATGACTTTAGAAAACTAAGTTACTTATATCTAAGCTGATGTGTATTTTATTACACAGTGTGGGGATTTAGACTAATTGGTTGTTTCAGTGTTGAGTGATAAACATTATGAAATATATTCATTAAAACATTGTCACATAATCGGGCTAGACCATCAACATTGGTTACGTTATTTGTGTTGGTTCTTTCAGAAGGTACACAAGGAGCAATATGTGCATATTGTGTTTAGATTCTATGGATGAATTTAAATTTTTTGCAATAATAGCTCATATAAACCCATATGTCATGTAAGTGATGTTGTGATGGAAAAGTGTGTTCAAATTGTAAATAAGTTTCATTGTGATCAGTAAAATTTATCTAACCAGTCGTGTTCCCAAATTCTAGTTGTTTAACAAATACAATATATACAGTAATTTCATTGACAAAATCAAAGAACTCGTTTGCTATTATCAAATTTGTTGATGAACAATTTGTTAGTCGTCTTAATGTACTGATTAATATGTAGACTAATACTAGTAATAGGGATATAACAAATATTTTGAGGATAGAGCTTGTCATTATTTGGGTTGTTTAATCGTAACTTGCCAGTCAGCATCAATGTAACTTTCTCAGATATATTCAGAGATGTTGATGATCCATGGATCACGACTATATGTTGCCACTGATTTTGTCATTAAAGTTAAATGCGGATTTGATTGAATACATAATTCTCTATTGAAATTAGGCTTTCGAGTTTCGCTATACTTCTAATATCACTGCATCCTCAACCTACACAAAGAGGTCTGGCATAATAAGCACTGAAATTATGTCAGAGTTGCTGTCAGTGTCAGGCAGAACGGTCGACTATATCGTGTAGGGGTGATGGTGCTTGTCCAAATAAAATCATACTGTTTATACTTACATGCTTTTCTTATGCAAAGTGATTTGTTGTATGGTACACAGTGACCCCTGTAGGCATGGTCATTTAGGCCAATAATGTACTAAAAGAATGCATTAATCTAAATTATAACTGCAATCATAAGCCTTCTTTATGTACCGGAAACAGCCCCCTGTTTCAAGGGACATAACTCCCAATGACAAAGTATTCCCGGAAAAACTTATTGTGTTTATTTAGCTGAAAAGGCGTCTGTTGTTACATTTGTCATTGTGTACTTTTAATATTATGCAAGACTGAACTTGACTGGCCGTAAAGGTCTGCACCTTAGCTTATTCACGAAGAATTTTAATAAGACTGGGAAGACTGAATGTCAAAATGGACTGTAATAATCATAACGTGCCTGTCAGCATCACTGTAACTTTCACGCCAAGACAAATGTTTCTGAAGTGCAGTTTTAATTGGCTATCGCTTTCAACTCGAACCACGTACGAGACTCATCAAGCCATAACTGATGAACGGACGTTTGTTATATTGTGGCTGAGGGTTTGTGCTGTGCTTTTTCTCTCTGTATATGGCCTAGTATATATAACTTAATAATTACCTCAAACATAACCACATTGTTATATTTTAAAAATTCATCAGAATCTTCGATGAACTCTTCTTGGCAAGTTATATTTTAACCTGTCGTAAATTATGTGTCAGCTTTTGGAGACAAAGGGGTTTCCAGTTAGAGCTGGCTTGGTAGCTGAAGAAGTAACGGCACTAAATAGGATTTGGAACAGAACGATAAGTAATGTTTGTCTTTGGGTAGTTGTGTTTCAGATTTACAGTATCTGTGTTTATGAGGAAATACTTGACAATAACAAACCGTGAACCTATCAGCAGCCTTACTGGAGGTGACACCTTGTGTGTGTCGTGCACACGGCATTCATTATTTAAACTCGATATGGTGCTCTACGTGGTAAATGACATTGTTCGTGCTTGACTACACACATGCAACACAGTTGGATTACGGATCCTATAATATAACATGGAGTTACTTCCTAGCCCAAACCTAAATAAGTGTTGAATGTTCTCGAGTGTTCGGTCAGTATATAAAGCAGGACAGCGGCGACCTAAACAAATACATTTACATCACCAGGGCCGGTGAGTACGCTAACATGCACATTCTCTTTAACGATGCTGTAATGCTTCAATAGCTCTCTTCTGATTTTATTGAGTGGAGGCAGGGTATGAAACTCCCAAAAATTCAGCCAGACCACAGGACTGGCTAGCTGAAATACTTGCCAGTCCTGACCAATACCTGCCTGCCCAGTATAATCATATGTTTCTCAGGATAATTTAATTTAAAATATAAAAGTTTGCTTGTAGCATAAGCGCATCGCTAAATGTTAGGTTGTCTAAAAGCTAACGGGGTTTCTTTTTGGTAACATCTTATCATTCATTTTTACATGTGAATTAATGCTTATCATCGGGAAATATTTAGAATATTTTCACCTATGAAATATAACCCGACCGTCGGGCAGGGGGATTTGAAAATCTGACAGCCCGAGTTGAAATCAACCCGTCTCGGACGGTCGGGCAGGCAGGTATTTCGAACGCTGGATACACAGAACCAAGCAGCCGACCACCATCTGATACACAGCTCCAATAAGTCTACCACCATCTGATACACAGCACCAATAAGCCTACCGTCATCTGATACACAGAACCAATCAGCCTACCACCATCTTATACACAGAACCATTCAGCCTACCACCATCTGATACACAGAACCAATCAACCTACCACCATCTGATACACAAAACCAATCAACCTACCGCCATCTGATAAACAGCTCCAAGCAGCCTACCGCCATCTGATACACAGAACCAATAAGCCTACCACCATCTGATACACAGCACCAATCAGCCTACCACCATCTGATACACAGAACCAAGCAGCCTACCACCATCTGATACACAGAGTCAGCCTTCTAACCAAAGGGATTGTAATACATTAATGTAAGCCCTAGTACTGGGTTTGCCAACAGTTTACTGGTTTGACAAAGTAGGAACGAATGCTCTGAATGTTTCTGTTTGTTTACAACATAAGGAAGACCAAATTAAATAAAACAACTCGTGCTTGTGTCCATTTGTTCGTATGTTTCCCCTTCAGCTGAAGGCCCCCGTATGAAAAAGGTCCGTGATACGGGTCATACAGAGCGCGGCCTAATGCTTCTACAACAAGGAACAAGTTTGCCAATCACGTGTTCAATCAAGGGTTCAATGAAGTAAGCACGGTCCACCTGTTAAGTTTGTTCACTGTCTATTTCAGAAAATGATCAAATATGGAAGGATCTCAGTTTATTAAAAAAACATTTCTACATTTCCAAACATACGGCGATAGCTTAGTTAAAAGAATTATCGTGCATTCGTCTACATCAACTAAAAATAATAATTAAATAAGAATGTGACAACAAGGATAACAAGGACAATTAAACCCTTCAAAAAGGAAGAAACAACAACATTCTAGTAAAACTACCGCCGTAAAAGACACCATGCTTCGGATAAAATAAATAAAATTTGACCTATTTAAATGGGGGTTGTCTATGAAGTCGTGCATGCCTGGACAGGTGGATATCATATGCTGAATTGTTTAGAAGACAGTCACGGAAGGGGTGTTCTTGACAAACAAAGTTCTTATGTCATAAAGCAAGCCTTAACGTATGTAATGGGTTTTCATGTGATGAAACCCTTGTGAAAACGTCCATTGAGCATTTAGTAGACAAACCTTGATGTTCCAATGATTTGAACATCCTAGTTCTCACATTAATCATCGTTTTCGTTTTTTGAAAATAGAAATATAATTTCATTGAAAGAATGATACAGTAACTCATTTTGAACATTCAAAACAATATGTCAAATAGTTTCCCAGGAGAAGGTTTTGTTTTAAAGTATGTATGCTTCACGTAGAGGTACTGCTGTGGTTTTGTCGTGAAGTCTCTATGCTTCACGTAGAAGTATTGATGTGGTTTTGTCTTGAGGTCTGTATGCCTCACGCAAAGGTACTGCTGTGGTTTTGTCGAGATGCTTCACGTACTGTTTCGGTTTTGTCGTAAAGTCCGTATGTTTCACGTACAGGTACTGTTTCGGTTTTGTCGTAAAGTCCGTATGCTTCACGTACAGGTACTGCTGTGGTTTTGTCGTGAAGTCTATGCTTCACGTACAGGTACTGCTGTGGTTTTGTCGTGAAGTCTGTATGCTTCATGAACAGCAACTGCTGTGGTTTTGTCTGAAGTTTGTATGCTTCACGTGCAGGTACTGCTGTTGTTTTAGTTTCAACCAGAGACATGCAGATCGTTCTTTGACAACATGACATGTTCACAAACATGTAGCAATATCTGACGCACACCATTTGAGCTAAGCAACATTTGCTCCTCAAATTAATTGAATAGTTGACATACGTATTATCTTATTTATTTATTCAACAATTAGTTAAATATTGTCATAACAAAAACTACCAATACATTATGTTTGGTTGTTTCGACAATGAACGTAACTTACATTATTATGCTGTTTCGTATAAACAATATCATACAAATAAAATATAAAAAATATAGTGTATAAGTGTATGCACATATCTTGGTAGTAACAGCTTTGACACAAGGTAACAGTATTCAGTTACATTGTTACACATGTCAGTCTGTCATATTGCATACTTCACTTCAAATAATATTATACATCTTGCAAACAATGTTGTGTTGAACATTGTCTGTTACTGAGCAAGGGGTTCCTGAAAGAGATAAATACAGTGTGGCAACATCAAGATCATCTTGGTAACAGTCATGTCTTCAACTCATGACTTATACGTGAGAGTGGAAATAGCGGCAAAATAATATGAATGGGGCACTGAAAATCAGTGATGAAAGTAACAAAAGAGGCATACATGTGTAAATGCAGTAACTTAATTTAAAAAATAGCAGCTACATTAAGAGTTCAGACAACTTGTAACCCCATTTCTCATGTCTCAAAACCCATAAACTGATACGTACAACATTAGGACATGGTGATCGAGAATTAAAACAAGATTATTTAGAACAGGTTCAAACGAGGAGAGTAAGTCTGTTGTTGAGGGCGGTCTAAGTAGTGATAACTTGTGCACAAAACGGTTCATGTAAACAACTTGTAACTTTTAAGACAACTCAAACGAAGCACGTGTCTACATCCGACAAATGGGTAAAACGAATGATTTGTCAAAAGCAAACGCAACTTGAGAATGGGGGAACAGGTGAAGGGGGGACAGGGACTTGTCGCCCATAAAGAAGTATTGAACTATAACAATATCTAAACAGATTAACAGTCCCACTGAAGGTCCACAGCGTGTGCGTGTCGAGCACACAACTTTGTTTACGAATCTCTATAATTAGAAGTGTACGTGGTAAATGACATTGTTCGTGCCTGACTACACCTGGCCGCCAATCTCGGATTAATTTGTATGGTTTCCAGAACTGCGACGTGCTCCTGCAATATAACATGACGTCATCGTCTTACTCGTACCTATAGCAGTGTTGATTGTTCTAGAATGCCTTGACTAAGACTGAATGCAAGGCAGGACAGGTGAGAACGCTAACATGTACATTCTCTTTAACGATACTGTAATCAGCAGCCTTGCTGGAGGTCACAACTTGTTAGGGTCGGGCACACGGCATTATTATTTAAACTCGATATGGTGCTCTACGTGGTAAATGACATTGTTCGTGCTTGACTACACACAGGCAACACAGTTGGATTACGGATCCTATAATATAACATGGAGTTACCTCCTAGCCCAAACCTAAATAAGTGTTGAATGTTCTCGAGTGTTCGGTCAGTATATAAAGCAGGACAGCGGCGACCTAAACAAATACATTTACATCACCAGGACCGGTGAGTACGCACTTTATTGAGTGGAGGTGTTTAATTTACCTTTCAGAGTATTGACTGTTGAGCTAGCTGGTTTTGTAGATAGTTGACACATGACTCGGGATTGTAGCAGTATGACAGACAATGTTTCAGTCCTGGTGAGATGCAATCAGTTTCCCGATACATGTACATGTGTATAGCTCACGTGTCTCATTGTCTCAACTATTTGTATAATCCGAACATATCATTATTATCTACAGTGATTGGAGAAATATACTTGGAAAGAAACGATACTAAATGAAATAGTTCTGCCATTATATCTCGTTTTTTAATGGACTGAATAGACATGTTGCAATCGGAATGCTACTTTGTGTATCGCGTTTGGTATTATGGAACGTTCACGTTGTCTTACATGATAACAATTTATCCACTGAGTTGGCACCGTGCAATCACCAGCAGCAGACTTTCTGGTTGTAACCAAGGAGACATGTACACAACTGACCGACTATTTGTTGTAGATCATACAGAAGGCAACACCATGTCAAAGGGCGGAGATACAGTTATCGACAAGAGTGATATCACGGAAATAAAATCCCTAAGTAACCCGCCTCAGCTGGTTAAAGAGCTCCTGACAGTGACACTCCTGCTGCTGGGCTATCCGGAGAAGGAGGCTGAGGTAATTTCCGTCTCATCGGGGTGTCTCGTCATCCCCAAAAAAGTCTCGACAGCAATATGGCCTGTTGACTACAATTCGTCTACAGCCAAACCTCCTTGCGACGTGGTCATGCGTTGCTCCTTTGTGTATCAGACCAACAGCTTGTTCTTGCTGTTGAAGCGTTAATCTTCCCATGCTCCTGTCCAACAGATTGAGTGTGAATGAACGGTACATCGTTCTTTGTATATCCATATCTTTGTTATTTTGGCATGCTGTTAGTGCAGCCAGAGTTTCACTTACAACCCAGGTTCCCTTGATCTGGGTATCGTAGCACGTGCATTACTCAGCAAATTGTTTTGGTTGTGTTTGGGAGATTGACTCTCAACCATTTGTATCACTATTCTGGCTTTGGATCCAACGTGTCCAAATTTCAGTTTGGTAACGTTTCTTCATCAGTTTACATCAAAAGTTATGCTATTTATGTCAATTATCCACAATCTTAGTAATTGAAAAGTTCATTCCTCGATCATTGTTGAATACATATCATGTCAAGTTGACCAGTTTTCTGTCACACTGGGTGCTTGCGATGTAACAATGGTCTTTTATTATGTTAAAATGCTTTGATGCTGCTGTTTTCAATGTACTGTTTTAAAATCACCCACATATCTACTGTTGTACTTCTGTACATTGAGTAAATGTTAATCTCCACGCCATAATTTTAATTAATTAATTAATTGAAAATCAAGGAAAAAACATGACTATACCATCTCTCCCCCCCCCCCCCCCCCCCTACTATACTAGAGTGTTTTAGAGGATAGTATCCTTTCTGAACAAATTATGATGGTACACCACACAGACACACGGAGAGAAGAATTGTCATCATGCAGGCTGCAGGAAACTGCACATATTTATCTTCGTGGCGACTCCCCATATTTGGCCGTTGTCCATGTCATTATAATTATGATTTATGTATTATTGGTTTTACACCAGAACTATAACACATGCCGTCGTGTCTTGGCTGCCCCGGGGAAGGATGGTCTGCAACAGCAGATGATGAACAAGGACGCCAGCTCCATCCCTCCTGACACAGTGGCTAAAGTCAGGGCTAAGCTGCAAGAGTACTCAGTGGAGAGGGCAATGTGCGTGTGCTCAGCTTCAGCCGGACTATACACGTGGGTAAGTGACCGGCTGGCTATACACGTGGGTAAGTGACCAGCTGGCTATACACGTGGGTAAGTGACCAGCTGGCTATACACGGTAGTAAGTGACCAGCTGGCTATACACGTGGGTAAGTGACCAGCTGGCTATACACGTTAGTAAGTGACCAGCTGGCTATACACGTGGGTAAGTGACCAGCTGGCTATACACGTTAGTAAGTGACCAGCTGGCTATACACGTGGGTAAGTGACCATTTGGACATACACGTGGGTAAGTGACCAGCTGGCTATACACGTGGGTAAGTGACTAGTTGGCTATACACGTGGGTAAGTGACCAGCTGGCCATACACGTTAGTAAGTGACCAGCTGGCTATACACGTGGGTAAGTGACTAGTTGGCTATACACGTGGGTAAGTGACCAGCTGGCTATACACGTGGGTAAGTGACCAGCTGGCCATACACGTTAGTAAGTGACCAGTCGGCTATACACGTGGGTAAGTGACTAGTTGGCTATACACATGGGTAAGTGACCAGCTGGCCATACACGTTAGTAAGTGACCAGCTCGCTATACACGTGGGTAAGTGACCATTTGGCCATACACGTTAGTAAGTGACCAGCTGGCTATACACGTGGGTAAGTGACGAGTTGGTTGTACACGTGGGTAAGTGACCAGTTGAAGCTGTGTTGGCAAACAATGTATAGGCTGAAGTTCACATAAGTATTGAAAATAAATAAAAGCTACAAAAAACACTTTTGATAATTATAAGAAATATCGGCTAAAAGCAGGGTAGATTGTGCGATTCTGACTATATCATAAGCATGTATTTATGAAGCACTTATCAAATAGTGATGATAGCAGGTGTCCGTGAAAGGTTGAGTGTATCATGCCTCACCGGTGGCGTCCGTCACAAACACATGCAAAGGCAAGTCAATTGTTCACCTAAAAACACAAGAACATATGGTACATGTTAAAATAGGAAATTGCATCGGTCATCGTTTTTTGTCACAGATGCGTCAAATATCGAAATGATCTCAACATGTCTACCATAAAACTTCACTTCACAAAGCTTTACTGAGGCCTTTAATGTTGTAACCTCCATCAAACAACGTTAGCGTAAGAGTCGTATGACGCTCTTTGAAATCATCATAGCAGGAGCAAGCTCAATTGTACCTCAAAGGTATGAAATGTAAACACAAAAGCCTGGAGCTGCTGGAATATTCCTCGAAATAAAGGAAAAGTTGACCATTGGAGACCATTGGTGTTTTAGGCGTCCAACAAGTCACAAAAGCAATATTTCACAGTAATGGCAAAGCTTATGAGGTTTGCGTACGACACTCTGACAATTGTAATCATGACAATCCATATATAACATTTGTTATTATCTGTTCACATGATGATGAGGTGTTTTGCATCATGTTTATACTTTTTATTGCAGGCAAGCAAAATGACAGCCTAAGTTATAAATGACTGGACATTAGCACACGGAATTCTACCAGAACCTGAAGCATAGACCAAACAGCTTACGAGCATCGGATACACAGAACCAAGCAGCCGACCACCATCTGATACACAGCTCCAATAAGTCTACCACCATCTGATACACAGCACCAATCAGCCTACCGTCATCTGATACACAGAACCAATCAGCCTACCACCATCTTATACACAGAACCAATCAGCCTACCACCATCTGATACACAGCTCCAATAAGCCTACCACCATCTGATACACAGCTCCAATAAGTCTACCACCATCTGATACACAGCTCCAATAAGTCTACCACCATCTGATACACAGAACCAATTGGCCTACCACCATCTGATCCACAGAACCAATCAGCCTACCACCATCTGATACACAGAACAAAGCAACCGACCGCCATCTGATACACAGAACCAATCAGCCTACCACCATCTGATACACAGCTCCAATAAGCCTACCACCATCTCATACACAGAATCAATCAGCCGACCACCATCTGATACACAGAACCAATAAGCCTACCACCATCTGATACACGGAATCAGTCAGACGACCACCATCCGATACACAGAACCAATCAGCCGACCACCATCTGATACACAGCTCCAATAAGCCGACCACCATCTGATACACAGAACCAATCAGCCTACCACCATCTGATACCACCATCGGATATAATAAATAAAATTTGACCTATTTAATTTGGGGTTGTCTATGAAGTCGTGCATGCCTGGACAGGTGGATATCATATGCTGAATTGTTTAGAAGACAGTCACGGAAGGGGTGTTCTTGACAAACAATGTTCTTATGTCATCAAGGTAGCCTAAACGTACGTAATGAGTATTCAGGGGAGGAAACCCTTGTGAAAACGTTCATTGAGCATTTAGTATAAAAACCTTGATGTTGATGATTTTGAACACCCCAGTTCTCATATAAATCATCGTTTGCATTTTTTAAATATAAAAATATAATTTATCATCCAAAACTGGCTCCCAGAGGAGATATCGCTTGGATTAGATCAAGCGATATCTACACTCTAGATAGAAGTTTGTATGCTTCACGTAGAGGTACTGCTGTGGTTTTGTCGTGAAGTCTGTATCCTTCATATAGAGGTACTGCTGTGGTTTTGTCGTGAAGTCTGTATGCTTCACGTACAGGTACTGCTGTGGTTTTGTCGTAAAGTCTGTATGCTTCACGTAGAGGTATTGCTGTGGTTTTGTCGTGAAGTCTGTATGCTTCATGTAGAAGTACTGCTGTGGTTTTGTCTTGAAGTTTGTATGCTTCACGTAGAGGTACTGCTGTGGTTTTGTCTTGAAGTTTGTATGCTTCACGTACAGGTACTGCTGTGGTTTTGTCTTGAAGTTTGTATGCTTCACGTAGAGGTACTGCTGTGGTTTTGTCTTGAAGTTTCTAAGCTTCATAAAGAGGTACTGCTGTGGTTTTGTTTTGAAGTTTGTATGCTTCACGTACAGGTACTGCTGTGGTTTTGTCGTGAAGTTTGTATGCTTCATATAGAGGTACTGCTGTGGTTTTGTTTTTGAAGTTTGTATGCTTCACGTACAGGTACTGCTGTGGTTTTGTCGTGAAGTCTGTATGCTTCATGTAGAAGTACTGCTGTGGTTCCGTCGATAAGTCTGCATGCTTCACGTAGAGCTACTGCTGTGGTTTTGTTGTGAAGTCTGTATGCGTCATGTACAGGTACTGCTGTGGTTTTGTCATGAAGTCTGTATGCTTCACGTACAGGTACTGCTGTGGTTTTGTCGTGAAGTCTGTATGCTTCACGTACAGGTACTGCTGTGGTTATGTCGTGAAGTCTGTATGCTTCACGTACAGGTACTGCTGTGGTTTTGTTTTGAAGTTTGTATGCTTCACGTAGAGGTACTGCTGTGGTTTTGTTGTGATGTCTGTATGCTTCCCGTATATGTACTGCTGTGGTTTCATTGATGAGTCTGTATGCTTCACGTAGAGGTACTGCTGTGGTTTTGTTTTGAAGTTTGTATGCCTCACGTACAGGTACTGCTGTGGTTTTGTCATGAAGTCTGTATGCTTAACGTACAGGTACTGCTGTGGTTTTGTTGTGAAGTTTTTATTCTTCATGAACAGCTACTGCTGTGGTTTTGTCGTGAAGTCTGTATTCTTCACGTACAGGTACTGCTGTGGTTTTGTCTGAAGTTTGAATGCTTCACGTGCAGGTACTGCTGTGGTTTTGGTTTCAACCAGAGACATGCAGATCGTTCTTTGACAACATGACATGTTCACAAACATGTAGCAATATCTGACGCACGCAATGTTAGCTAATGCAACATTTTATGCTGAAATTGTTTGTACACTTAACATACATAACAGTAAGTTAAATAATGTCATTACAAAAACTACCAATACATTATGTTTGGTTATTTCAACAATGAAAGTAACTTACATTATTATGCTGTTTCGTATAAACAATATCATACAAATAAAATATAAAAAATATAGTGTATAAGTATATGCATATATCTTGGTAGTAACAGCTTTGACACAAGGTAACAGTATTCAGTTACATTGTTACACATGTCAGTCTGTCATATTGCATACTTCACTTCAAATAATATTATACATCTTGCAAACAATGTTGTGTTGAACATTGTCTGTTACTGAGCAAGGGGTTCCTGAAAGAGATAAATACAGTGTGGCAACATCAAGATCATCTTGGTAACAGTCATGTCTTCAACTCATGACTTATACGTGAGAGTGGAAATAGCGGCAAAATAATATGAATGGGGCACTGAAAATCAGTGATGAAAGTAACAAAAGAGGCATACATGTGTAAATGCAGTAACTTAATTTAAAAAATAGCAGCTACATTAAGAGTTCAGACAACTTGTAACCCCATTTCTCATGTCTCAAAACCCATAAACTGATACGTACAACATTAGGACATGGTGATCGAGAATTAAAACAAGATTATTTAGAACAGGTTCAAACGAGGAGAGTAAGTCTGTTGTTGAGGGCGGTCTAAGTAGTGATAACTTGTGCACAAAACGGTTCATGTAAACAACTTGTAACTTTTAAGACAACTCAAACGAAGCACGTGTCTACATCCGACAAATGGGTAAAACGAATGATTTGTCAAAAGCAAACGCAACTTGAGAATGGGGGAACAGGTGAACGGGGGACAGGGACTTGTCGCCCATAAAGAAGTATTGAACTATAACAATATCTAAACAGATTAACAGTCCCACTGAAGGTCCACAGCGTGTGCGTGTCGAGCACACAACTTTGTTTACGAATCTCTATAATTAGAAGTGTACGTGGTAAATGACATTGTTCGTGCCTGACTACACCTGGCTGCCAATCTCGGATTAATTTGTATGGTTTCCAGAACTGCGACGTGCTCCTGCAATATAACATGACGTCATCGTCTTACTCGTACCTATAGCAGTGTTGATTGTTCTAGAATGCCTTGACTAAGACTGAATGCATGGCAGGACAGGTGAGAACGCTAACATGTACATTCTCTTTAACGATACTGTAATCAGCAGCCTTGCTGGAGGTCACAACTTGTTAGGGTAGGGCACACTGCATTATTATTTAAACTCGATATGGTGCTCTACGTGGTAAATGACATTGTTCGTGCTTGACTACACACAGGCAACACAGTTGGATTACGGATCCTATAATATAACATGGAGTTACCTCCTAGCCCAAACCTAAATAAGTGTTGAATGTTCTCGAGTGTTCGGTCAGTATATAAAGCAGGACAGCGTCGACCTAAACAAATACATTTACATCACCAGGACCGGTGAGTACGCTAACATGTACATTCTCTTTAACGATGCTGTAATGCTTCAATAGCTCTCTTCTGATTTTATTGAGTGGAGGTGTTTAATTTACCTTTAAGAGTATTGACTGTTGAGCTAGCTGGTTTTGAAGATAGTTGACACATGACTCGGGATTGTAGCAGTATGACAGACAATGTTTCAGTCCTGGTGAGATGCAATCAATTTCCCGATACATGTACATGTGTCTCATTGTCTCAACTATTTGTATAATCCGAACCTATCATTATTATCTACAGTGGTTGAAGAAATATACTTGGAAAGAAACGATACTAAATAAATTAGTTCTGCCATTCTATCTCGTTTTTTAAAGGACTGAATAGACATGTTGCAATCGGAATGCTACTTTGTGTATCGCGTTTGGTATTATGGAACGTTCACGTTGTCTTACATGATAACAATTTATCCACTGAGTTGGCACCGTGCAATCGCCAGCAGCAGATTTTCTGGTTGTAACCAAGGAGACATGTACACCACGGACCGACTATTTGTTGTAGATCATACAGAAGGCAACACCATGTCAAAGGGCGGAGATACAGTTATCGACAAGAATGATATCACGGGGGGGGGGGGGGGGGGGGGGGGGGGCGGTAGTAGTGAGGTGGGGGGGGGGGGGGGGGGCGGTTGTAGTGAGGTAGTGAGGTCGGTCATACGCGAGGCAGAGATGCGGGTCGGCCGACTAATGGTGGGTCACTGCAGATGACAATCACATTGATTATAGGGGGTGGACAGTTGGATTTCTGGCGGCTGGCGAAGTATGTGTGTGTATTTGGGAGAGGAGGGGGTAGGGGGTAGGGGGTAGGGGGTAGAATTTTCTGATAACTGCTTGAAAATAAATCTCATCATCTAAAAAAGTATCGACAGCAATATGGCCTGGTGACTATCGTTCGTCAACAGCCAAACCTCCCTGGTCATGCGTTGCTCCTTGATGTCTATATCAGAGCAACAGCTTGTTCTTGCTGTTAAAGCGTAATCTTCCCATGCCCCTGTCCAACAGTTTGATTGTAAATGAACAGTACATCTTTATTTTTATATCCATATCTATGTACGTTGGCATGCTGTTAGTGCAGCCAAGTTTCACTAAAAACTCACGTTCCCTTGATCTGGATACCGTAGCACGTGCATTACTCAGTAAATTGTTTGGGCCATTGATTCTTACCATTTTGTATCACTATTCTGGCTTTGGATCCAACGTGTCCAAATTTCAGTTTGGTAACGTTTCTTCATCAGTTTGCATCAAAAGTCATGCTATTTATGTCCATTATCCACAATCTTAGTAATTGAAAAGTTCATTCCTCGATCAGTTGTGAATACATATCATGTCACGTTGACCAGTTTTCTGTCATTCTGAAGAAGACTGAACACTGGGTGCTTGCCATACAATATGTCTTTTATTATTTCAAAATGCTTTAGTATGCTGCTATTTTAAATGTTCTGTTATAAAACCACCTACTTATATATCGCCTAAATATCACATCAACCGCCCCAGAGATGGGTATCAGTGAACGAACAGATTATACGACTCTGCAAATGGGAAAATGGACGTCACATTATTTGAAGACATCTACATTCGGAAATGATGAAGGGTTGGGCGCAAAGCAATGATGGTAGATCCCTGCATTCAGGAAGACTGGTAGATTGGACTTTCTTGAAATAGTACATATTAAAGATTCAAGTTAGTACAGATAAACACCATTGATAATGGCTGATGTGAATACTGATGCAAGTGCATTTACCCAAACACGATGGATACTAGAGTGTATCCTTTCTAAACAGAATAAGGGGTACACCACACAGGCAATATTTTCAGGAGAAGAATTGTAAAAGATGTCATAATGCAGGCTGCAGGAAACTGCACATATTTATCTTCGTGGCGACTCCCCATGATTTACCGTTGCCCATGTCATTATAATTATGATTTATGTGTTATTGGTTTTACACCAGAACTATAACACATGCCGTCGTGTCTTGGCTGCCCCGGGGAAGGATGGTCTGCAACAGCAGATGATGAACAAGGACGCCAGCTCCATCCCTCCTGACACAGTGGCTAAAGTCAGGGCTAAGCTGCAAGAGTACTCCGTGGAGAGGACTAAGAAAGTGTCCTTAGCTTCAGCCGGACTATACACATGGGTAAGTGACTAGTTGACTATACACGTGGGTAAGTGACCAGCTGGCTATACACGTGGGTAAGTGACCAGCTGGCTATACACATGGGTAAGTGACTAGTTGACTATACACGTGGGTAAGTGACCAGCTGGCTATACACATGGGTAAGTGACCAGCTGGCTATACACGTGGGTAAGTGACTAGTTGACTATACACATGGGTAAGTGACTAGTTGGCTATACACGTGGGTAAGTGACTAGTTGGCTATACACGTCGGTAAGTGACTAGTTGGCTATACACATGGGTAAGTGACCAGTCGGCTATACACGTGGGTAAGTGACCAGTCGGCTATACACGTGGGTAAGTGACTAGTTCGCTATACACGTGGGTAAGTGACCAGTCGGCTATACACGTGGGTAAGTGACTAGTTGGCTATACACATGGGTAAGTGACTAGTTGACTATACACGTGGGTAAGTGACTAGTTGGCTATACACGTGGGTAAGTGACTAGTTGGCTATACACATGGGTAAGTGACCAGTCGGCTATACACGTGGGTAAGTGACTAGTTGGCTATACACGTGGGAAAGTGACTAGTTGGCTATACACGTGGGTAAGTGACTAGTTGGCTATACACGTGGGTAAGTGACTAGTTGGCTATACACGTGGGTAGGTGACTAGTTGACTATACACATGGGTAAGTGACTAGTTGACTATACACGTGGGTAAGTGACTAGTTGGCTATACACGTGGGTAAGTGACTAGTTGGCTATACACGTGGGTAAGTGACTAGTTGACTATACACATGGGTAAGTGACTAGTTGACTATACACGTGGGTAAGTGACTAGTTGACTATACACATGGGTAAGTGACCAGTCGGCTATACACATGGGTAAGTGACTAGTTGGCTATACACGTGGGTAAGTGACTAGTTGGCTATACACGTGGGTAAGTGACCAGTCGGCTATACATGTGGGTAAGTGACCAGTCGGCTATACACGTGGGTAAGTGACCAGTCGGCTATACACATGGGTAAGTGACCAGTCGGCTATACACGTGGGTAAGTGACCAGTCGGCTATACACGTTGGTAAGTGATCAGTCGGCTATACACGTGGGTAAGTGACCAGTCGGCTATACACGTGGGTAAGTGACCAGTCGGCTATACACGTGGGTAAGTGACCAGTTGGCTATACACGTGGGTAAGTGACCAGTTGACTATACACGTGGGTAAGTGACCAGTCGGCTATACACGTGGGTAAGTGACCAGTTGACTATACACGTGGGTAAGTGACCAGTCGGCTATACACGTGGGTAAGTGACCAGTCGGCTATACACGTGGGTAAGTGACCAGTTGACTATACACGTGGGTAAGTGACCAGTCGGCTATACACGTGGGTAAGTGACCAGTCGGCTATACACGTGGGTAAGTGACCAGTCGGCTATACACGTTGGTAAGTGACCAGTCGGCTATACACGTGAGTAAGTGACTAGTTGGCTATACACGTGGGTAAGTGACCAGTTGACTATACACGTGGGTAAGTGACCAGTCGGCTAATACGTGGGTAAGTGACCAGTCGGCTATACACGTGGGTAAGTGACTAGTCGGCTATACACGTGAGTAAGTGACCAGTCGGCTATACACGTGGGTAAGTGACCAGTCGGCTATACACGTGGGTAAGTGACTAGTTGGCTATACACGTGGGTAAGTGACCAGTCGGCTATACACGTGGGTAAGTGACCAGTCGGCTATACATGTGGGTAAGTGACCAGTCGGCTATACACGTGGGTAAGTGACCAGTCGGCTATACACGTGGGTAAGTGACCATTTGGCTATACACATGGGTAAGTGACCAGTCGGCTATACACGTGGGTAAGAGACTAGTTGGCTATACACGTGGGTAAGTGACCAGTTGACTATACACGTGGGTAAGTGACCAGTCGGCTATACACGTGGGTAAGTGACCAGTCGGCTATACACGTGGGTAAGTGACCAGTCGGCTATACACGTGGGTAAGTGACCAGTCGGCTATACACGTGGGTAAGTGACCAGTCGGCTATACACGTGGGTAAGTGACCAGTCGGCTATACACGTGGGTAAGTGACTAGTTGGCTATACACGTGGGTAAGTGACCAGTCGACTATACACGTGGGTAAGTGACCAGTCGGCTATACACGTGGGTAAGTGACCAGTCGGCTATACACGTGGGTAAGTGACCAGTCGGCTATACACGTGGGTAAGTGACCAGTCGGCTGTACACGTGAGTAAGTGACCAGTCGGCTGTACACGTGGGTAAGTGACCAGTCGGCTATACACGTGGGTAAGTGACCAGTTGGCTATACACGTGGGTAAGTGACCAGTCGGCTATACACGTGGGTAAGTGACCAGTCGGCTATACACGTGGGTAAGTGACCAGTCGGCTATACACGTGGGTAAGTGACCAGTCGGCTATACACATGGGTAAGTGACCAGTCGGCTATACACGTGGGTAAGTGACTAGTTGGCTATACACGTGGTTAAGTGACCAGTTGACTATACACGTGGGTAAGTGACCAGTTGACTATACACGTGGGTAAGTGACCAGTTGGCTATACACGTGGGTAAGTGACTAGTTGGCTTATACACGTGGGTAAGTAACCGGTTGAACAGTGTGGTCTGTGTGGTGCAATACTTGTGGGTAAGTGACTGGTTCAACAGTGTGGTCTGTTGTCTGTGTGGTGCAATACTTGTGGGTAAGTGACTGGTTGAACAGTGTGGTAAGGGTGGTGTTATACTTGTGGATAAGTGACTGGTTCAACAGTGTTGTCTGTGTGGTGCAATACTTGTGGATAAGTGACTGGTTCAACAGTGTTGTCTGTGTGGTGCAATACTTGTGGATAAGTGACTGGTTCAACAGTGTGGTCTGTGTGGTGCAATACTTGTGGATAAGTGACTGGTTCAACAGTGTTGTCTGTGTGGTGCAATACTTGTGGATAAGTGACTGGTTCAACAGTGTGGTCAGGGTGGTGCAATACTTGTGGGTAAGTGACTGGTTCAACAGTGTGGTCTGTTGTCTGTGTGGTGCAATACTTGTGGGTAAGTGACTGGTTCAACAGTGTGGTCTGTGTGGTGCAATACTTGTGGGTAAGTGACTGGTTCAACAGTGTGGTCTGTTGTCTGTGTGGTGCAATACTTGTGGGTAAGTGACTGGTTCAACAGTGTGGTCTTTGTGGTGCAATACTTGTGGATAAGTGACTGGTTTAACAGTGTGGTCTTCGTGGTGCTATACTTGTGGATAAGTGACTGGTTCAATAGTGTTGTCTGTGTGGTGCAATACTTTTGGATAAGTGACTGGTTTAACAGTTTGGTCAGGGTGGTGCTATACTTGTGGATAAGTGACTGGTTCAACAGTGTTGTCTGTGTGGTGCAATACTTGTGGATAAGTGACTGGTTCAACAGTGTGGTCTGTGTGGTGCAATACTTGTGGGTGACCTGTTCAACAGTGTGGTCTGTGTGGTGCAATACTTGTGGGTGACCTGTTCAACAGTGTGGTCTGTGTGGTGCAATACTTGTGGGTAAGTGACCTGTTCAACAGTGTTGTCTGAATGGTGCAATACTTGTGGATAAGTGACTGGTTCAACAGTGTGGTAAGGGTGGTGCAATACTTGTGGATAAGTGACTGGTTCAACAGTGTGGTCTGTGTGGTGCAATACTTGTGGGTAAGTGACTGGTTCAACAGTGTGGTCTGTGTGGTACAATACTTGTGGGTAAGTGACCAGTTCAACAGTGTTGTCTGTGTGGTGCAATACTTGTGGATAAGTGACTGGTTCAACAGTGTGGTCTATGTGGTGCTATACATGTGGATATGTTACATGAGTGTGAGACACATGAATATGGAATATTAATGTTTAAAGTGATAGCTTACGTTTGTGTAGAGAATGTTAATATTTTCAACATACAGTAATCTACGGTTATAACACTAAATTTGATTTATTATAACCATAGTTCATTATAAGCACATATACAGCATACAGACAGGACCAAAACACAGTTCATTATATCCGCCAATTCATTATAATCGTGTTCATTATAAACGTAGTTTACTGTATACATTGCATAACTGTTAGTGTATTGGGCATTTATGACTGGGTATCTGGAAAGGTCTTAGTTTGAAGTATAGCCAAGTGTACAGGTTTTCAACCAATCTAAAGGGTTAAAGGGTAATGTTTCTAATATAAACATTGTACATCACATGCATGTTTTATTGCAGGCAGCCAAGATGACAGCGTAATCTGGACACGCAGCCTTCAGCAATGGGTGGCTGTGTCTGTAATGCCATCCTGTACAATACCCTCTAAGGGACAAGTATATATGTATATGGGTTTTGCGATCCTGTCAAGAGTTTGCATTTTGGACAAAACATAAAGAGATGAGGCTGGGTCTGAAAGAAAATGGATTGTATTTGTCTTAGTTTTACCAGGAACAACAAAAGAATGATATTAGCTGTTTGGTGTTCATTATATTGTTATTGCGGAGTTATTGTTGTGTTAACCTTCCATCTTCAGGGTCCCAAGGTTATTTGTACTAAATAAGGGGGCCAAAACACATTTAGAACAAAGGATAGAAGGCTTTGAGCAACCAAGTGTACTGTGTAGTAGTTCAATTACATACCGTAGCTGTGAGGGCACATTATTTAGCCTTGTCTATCAGTTACAAATGATGGTGTCAAGATGAGGTGAAAGGTGATTTAATACATCAGAGACCTTTCAGAGTGTCAGCATATGTTTTACGTACATGTATTTAGTATTATTATTATTATGATTATTATGATTATTATTATTATTAAATCAGGTATCCAGGTACTTATTTCTGCTCAAATGCAGGGTTTTATTTTTTACCCGACCAGTGAATCCGTTTGCATTCGTTATCATTCTCATCTCCCTGGGGAGTATACAACCCATGCTGCCTATGGGCGTTAGAGGGTTTTTACATCCACCTCACATATGTGTTCACCGACAAAAGAAATGCGAATACCATAAATGTTGGTTTATGTACGAAGAATTACTCATATTTGAGAGATATTAGATTGGTTTGATGCACAAACCAACAAATTCGTGTCTTGTGTGAACCCATGCTCATGAACGCATCACATGTGACATCATAGACCCATGACTTGAGATGCGCCATTTGTCTCGTGCAGGATTAGTGTGTCAAGTTTTGACATCATGTGCAGCATATTGTGATAAGATTAAAGACACTCTGTGGTAACACTTGACTGATTGTCCTTTAAGTGGTACACATTGGAAACATGTCTTCTTAATGTATGTACTTCTCTGTTTCTCTGGTTCTCTTGGCGGTGAGTATATAAATGATAATGACATATAAATACTAATAAAGCCTGTGGGGTGATTCCAGATTACGATTGGTTCCAAATAAGGTATGCTTGTCGCTAGGGGCTAAATTGATCAGGGTTGTTGAGCTTGTTAGTTGGGTGGCATCTTAATCCAGCGTGAGACGTTGCTCACAATATCAGTCAATGGTTTGTACTGAAGACTTGATTAGTTCCACACAACTGGGATACGTTAGAGCAAAATTAATTAAATGACTTGGCAAGGACAATAAAATTGATATATTAACAAAGCATGGATTCATTTCAAATTTTATTATTTGAATAAACAATTCTACAGTTCAAGTCGGACAATAAGCTCACAAAACAATTATCATGCATTCATCTCTATCAAATATTAATAACAAATAAATGAAAAAATCTATGGCAATCATTCTTTCTTTGGTTTCTTTAATTATTTATTATATTCAGACATACATGTATGTCAAAACAAGAGAATCACAGGAAGACGAGCGTCATGAACAATAAACTGTTCATATTAGCACACAAACCCACCAAGCATACTGGTTATGACAAGACAATGTTTTGAGTATTATAAATAAACATTTACTTCAAACATTGAAAACTGTAATTACAGTTTACAAGTTCATTCAAAATGAAGCCAGCACTAAAGACACGTAGAAACATATTTAAAAAACAAAAAAACTTTCTTCGTGTTAAAAGTTATCTAAAATAGATTAAATATTCCATGTTCGATATAAATCACATGAAATCACTTCAAACAATTGTAAATTTTCTCAAAATGCATCTGTTTATATAGCTGTCAGTGATGTAAATGATTCAGCTTTACGCAAACATTTATTTCTGATATGACGCAATGACAGATTCATCTTGAAGTTCACAATCGATAAACCAGTCTAAAAGAGCCACTAGATAGCAGTCTATGGAGATCTGTGAATGTCAGAAAGTAGTTTAGAACTGGCTCCATGTCTTTCAACAGCTGCACCAATACTCAGCCTAGTTCTTCACAACCACAAAATTGGGTGTCACCACATATACACATACCTGATTAAAGGGATTATGGATTAACTTTCCTGGTTGTTGAATGAGTGAGACAGTGAGTGAGTGAGTTTAATGCCGCCTTAAACAGTATTCCAGTTATATCACTGCATCAGCTTAATGTGTGAGAAAAGCCCAAAAAGTGATGCAGGTCTGAGACGTTTATCACTTTGGTGAAACCCACGAGCATTGGTATGGTGGTGACAAACCAAGACACAGGATTTGAACACAGGATCATAGGTTTCAGGCATGCCCAAGGGAAGCAACTCTGCACAGTGAATTGTTGCACCTAAGATGACTGCTGGCCCCCATGCTCCTTTTTGAATGGTGTTAGTTCTCAGCCATAAATTAAGGGAAGTATTTCACAAGCATTTGGCGAGATTCTGTTCAACATTCCCTCAAGAGAGACAGATAAGCTATTACCATAAGTTTCTAGTTCCACATTGTTCTACACACAGCAGCAATATGACATCATGAACAATAAGAATGTTCAACTGACCAATCAAAACAAAGATTACATTATGGTAATATATTAAAAAGTTATTACCCAGTAGATTTAATTCATATATGAAACAATCTGTATACTTGAATTTTTTGTAAAAATACAGAAACAAATTCAGGAAAAAACACTTTTTAATGGAAGATTCTGTGAAGATACTTGGCATATTGTGTTGACTTAAAAAACATCATTACACTGAGAAACCACGAAAACATCAAGGGAACAAAAAAAATCTTACAGTAAAAAGTACAAACCAGATTTTTAGTTGAAATAAATAAGATAGAGATTTTGATTTCAAAGCTCACTACAAAGTTATGATAGTCCATATGAGGTATTGTACCTTCAGATAAAAAAGCCATCAGCTTATGCTATGACAACTTCAATCACACTCTCATATATAATTGACACAACATTAACAAGTACTGTCCACATGAATACTTACTTGAAACGTACAGGGCAACAACATGCCCTCTGTTGTCACCAGAATCCTATTTCTGTCCTATAATGGATAGTAATATCGACTTAATTAACCGATATCAAAACTTGATATCATGATCCGGTAAATATGCAAATGAGGTCACCTATTAGGAACAACTTTTAAGTTCCATAACTTGATGTAAAGTGTGTTTGATTGACGTTCCCAGAATGTTGTGACAGGGGTTTCCCCATGTGTTGGTGTTTCAGAAGAAAATCATTGGTACTATAAGATAAATGCAACTAGGCATAAAGCCCACACAGAGACTGGCTGTGCTGTTTCCCACCCCAAGGTAACAATGATGAAAGTCACTGGGCATGACACATTACACATAATGATGTGAGGGTAACAATGTGGATCATCTGGACACGTTCTTTCACTGCACGATCAGCCTCCATGCAGACATATATATTACGAGATATATATTAAACAATGTGTAAACATCATCATACTGTATTCTACCTAATAAGCCCCCTTCTCTGTATAAGAAATCCCAATCTCAAGTGTAGTGACAGGCACCCCACCCTGGCTCGATAGAGTTAAACAATTGCCCCAAAACATATTTTACACAGTGCAAGTATATATTGACTCTTCACTTGCCCACAATAAAATTAATTTGCCCAAATTTAATGATTTTAAGACTTCTCTGGTCCGCCACAACCAGGAACTAAACCATTCTGCATTCTGTGTAGTGTTACAAAGCATCCAGGACATTAGGTGAGGTGCAATGGGGTTTAACGTCTGCTTGTACTAGTCTGGAGTGATGATGATTTTTATTGGTAGCACACTGGGATACCATGCCGCAGTTTAAGATGAGTACCCCACTCAGAAACAGTATACTGAGTCCGAGCTGATCAATCCTTGTTTTAGCCCCTTAATGACGAGTCTTTTGGTATGACGCAGCCAGGAATCAAACCTCGGACCTTCTTCTCTTGGGGCGGACGCTCTACAACTAGACCACAGAGGCGGTCTCTCCTGGACATTAACACCTGAGATAGGGAGTAACTGAAAACATTATAAAAATGAATGTTCTACGTTTAACTCTTATCTTATTAAATAACTATGAAAAGTAGGATTTATTTACTGTTTCCTTTAACATATTCAAATGCCTGGATCAATCAATCAGTGAGGATGGATGTACAACATGTAGTCTGACCTGTACACAATACTGTACACGTGGTCTGGCCAAGGTCATTTTACATACATACATACTGCCAAAATATGCTATTGCTGCACTTAAAACAAAAGAATGGAAAGAATGCATAGACAAAGAACTGATGGTAACAATATCAGAACTAACCTCGCCAGTGGTATCCATATTAATGCCTGATTTGTTTTGTAACTAACCTCGCCAGTGGTATCCATATTAATGCCTGATTTGACTTGTAACTAACCTCACCAGTGGTATCCATATTAATGCCTGATTTGACTTGTAACTAACCTTGCCAGTGGTATCCATATTAATGCCTGATTTGTTTTGTAACTAACCTCACCAGTGGTATCCATATTAATGCCTGATTTGACTTGTAACTAACCTCACCAGTGGTATCCATATTAATGCCTGATTTGACTTGTAACTAACCTTGCCAGTGGTATCCATATTAATGCCTGATTTGTTTTGTAACTAACCTCACCAGTGGTATCCATATTAATGCCTGATTTGACTTGTAACTAACCTAATTGTATGGGATTGTTATTGGGTTGAATGTGGTATTCAAACTAAGGCCATCTGTAATATTGTTGATGTCGGAAGGAAAAATAAAGAAGGGAAGTAACTCTGCCTATACTCTGTTCCTTTCAGCTGTCAACACTGTGCGGAAACCATTACACAACACATAAATAGTGGTACCCCAAAACTGGTGCTGTGAGTTAGTGAGTACATGTGCATTTAGAAAATATTCAAACTTCACAGCCAGTTGTATCTCTTGTGGTCAATACTTCAAATTGGGATACTATTTCTCACATTTCTTACAAAATAGGCAATACATCAATTGTATTGTAAACCAAAGGCAGGTCTTTTTCTCTGTTTTTGGTTTTTCTTCCTACCAACCTCTCACTCTGAAGAAAAAATGGGAAACACAAAAATAATACAGATAGCCCATGAGTGTTTGCCACTAATTGAGAAGATACATGTACATCCATTAGAATGGATGCTGGATGTCAAGTTTCTCCACAACTTTAGTATTGGAAGAGTTACAATCTGTTGATAATAACACCGCACCCATGACAACCTTCCACTCGGGTGTCAGAGGGAGCTCATGCCATCAGGACCCACAGACCCACACAAACTGCAGGTCCTCACTAAACAATTCAGGCCTTCACTTACAAAAATGCAGCTTATTGTGACACATAAATTGAAACATACATTTACTGCAGGCTATTAGGAGCACTACAAAAAGGATACAATGGGCCCTATATGATATCTACCTGCCACGAGCCAACATATTTGGAACATTGCATCCCGGGGCAGTTTATAATGAAGCATGGCCTCTGCTACACCATACAACCATTCTTCCCATTTCACCAGTGGCAGTGGCCATTGCACTTTTTGTAGGTGATCAAGTACAACATTTAGTTTAAGTACAAAAATGAAATCATTGTTGCCATGGTAACTGTTCAGACTCAATGAATATACATATATCGTACTGAAGGATGGATGATGTGTTGATATTATTAACAATTAGATGCCAATTTAGATGAGATTGCCATTTCCTATCGGATGACCATTTTATCATAAGATAAACCAACTCGGACATATTTTCATCACAGGATGTCATAGGTCAGTATCTTCTTGTCGGACTTTATGAAAGCCTGAATGAGCATGGTTCTCAGGATACTGCTCAACATCTGGAAACTCATCTTTTCTTTCTTTAAGCAGTCCATTTCTCTGTCCACCATCAAATAGAATGGGGATTTCTTTGCCAGCATAGACGGTGGTCGCATTCTTTGGTACTTCATAAACATCGAAACAAAGCAACGATCTGGATTCGCATTATTGGGATACACTTTGTCATTCACATTTTCCCAACTGGAGCTATTGGAAGACACCAGTTGTAAATATTCGTTCTTATATTCATCCACTTTTATAACAATGTCTCCCCACTTGAGGGAGGTATGAGAGCTGGTCTGGTTCAGTTTGAACATCACAGAGTTCATGAACCACACCGAGTTGCTCAGTGACTCAGCCGAACTACCGCCTAACTGCCCTGTCCGGAACAACTTATCAACATCTCGTCTCGTCAGTGGGCTTATGGTCAGTGCAGGGTCAGGGTCAGGCTGTTGAAGCTGACGAAGTTGTTGAATTTTGGTCTGCAGCAGCGAACGACAGTTTAGGAACTCTGTATCCCTTGTGATGGACACAGGATAGCCATTTTCCCTCAAATACAATTCTAGATATGACTGGATACTTTTCAGTGTACTTACACCAAACTCTTGTCCACGAAGATTACGAACAGTAACATAAAATTCAGCCAGGAGTGGATCTAACTTGTCAGGAGGAATCCTAAACATTGGATCATTAACACCCTTCTCCTTGATGAAACTCTGAAATCGTTTTACTGCAAATCTGACATAATCTTTGAATGAGTCCAGCTTCCTTATCTCTGTGCTTGAGAAAGGGTCAGCATCCCCGCCAGGCACAAAGTCCTCTTCGTCTTCGTCCTCAGAATCAAGGTCGATGATGATCGGACTGTCCATGTTATCATCAATGTTGTCCTCCTGATTGTTGGTGTCATCCGAGACTTGGGAATTAGCAGAGTCCACATCGTCTATTGACGTCACTGCGGAGATGCTGCCGACCTCCAGCATCAGGGAGGAGGAAACTGTGCAGGGTACTTCAACACCTGAAACAAATAACGCTAAAAACTACTACTCCTGCACAGACTCTAATCTGATACTATAAGTACCACCACTACTTACATAGAAACTGTTTTTTCCAAGATTATCAATAATCTATTCACTATGAAGACAGTTAATATTTTTTAACCATCTATACCGAGCATGTTACATATATAAAAAATATCAAATGTTTCATGGAACTGCTGTTAAGGTGCATGCAGCAAAAGAAATGTTTACAGTGTTGAATAAGGTTAACTTCCTAAAATATAACTCTGGAAATCAGAGTTCTGACAAAAATACAAACAGAACATTGCTCAAAATAAAGATATTTTCAATGAAACACAATACTGTTAATATTTCATTTTACTTTGTAAAACATGAGACAGGCTGATCGGTAAAAGAAACATATGTTTTGTCCAGACTGACTGCCAGACTGACCATTGCAAGACCTCACCTGAGTAGGAGGTGGAGGGTTCACTGTGGTCTGTGCTGGTGGAGTGTTGGATTCCTGTGTTGCCATGGTCGTTCGTGTGAATCTGTAGGCCAGCTGTTCCTCCATCTCCATCCTCCTCCTCCTTGGCTTCATCCAGCAGCTCTATGTAGGGCTGCCCAGGAGGGATGTCCATCTCCGTCCCCGCCCTGCGGTGCTGCAGTAGGGCCTGGTCTTCATTTGACTTGGAAACAAGATGACGCAGGCTGGAGACGTTCATCCTCTCTGGCTGTTCCAAGGATGGTGGAGAAGAAGAATCTGATGATGTCTTTGGTGATTTCTTAGAAGACAGGCCCAATGTCTTTGACTTCATGTAGAGGCCTGTTAGAGACAAAGATGGCTCCGGAGTTGATGGAGACAAAGTTGAGGCAAGACTTGACTGAATATCTACAACAGGCTGACCTGTCACAGAAGAAGACTTCGATGAGGCAGATCTTGAGATTTTCTTTGGGACAAGAGAAAGATCCGGAAATGTGTCCTCGCTGTCTTCCCCGCCATAGCTGTTCTCATTTGAACTACCAGATGGCGGACTCTTGGTGGGTGTACCAAGTGACTCCACTACACTGCTGACGAAGTCATGAAAGGACTCCTTGTCTGGAGAATGTGGTGTGCTGGATGAATGTAACTTGGCTGCCGACTCAAGGAATGAGCTACTTCTGGACTCAATTCCTATACCACCAGAGTCTCTTTGTGTATAGTCTTCTGTCATCGTTGCAACCCTTCCAAGAATGCACCTATTGGCTGAATCTTCTATTTTTTTATTGATACTTTTAGCTGGACTTTTTCCAGTATTAGTAACTGCAATAGAGGTTTTGGCTGATTTTGGTACAGTGGTTGAATTTGACTTCCTTCTTTTTGGCTGGGGTGGGGTATCTAGCGCTATAATAACTTCGTCGTCCGAGTCTCTCATTGGTTGACATTGTGTCCTGTTCTCCTTATCCTCTATTATATCTGACTTAGTTTTTTCAGAAGAGCTGACCTTTTCCTTTCCTCTCACAGATATGGGCAAGTTCTTGTAAGCTTTTGTACAGTAGCTCTCGCTAATGACATTACCACATTGCTGCAGCAGTTCACTGAGAACATAACGTTCCTTCTTGGCATTGTCAATCTCCACACACACATAGCCACTTACTTCCACAATCTGGTCAAAGTTTAAGTGTTCTTGGCACAAATTCTGCAGACTTTCCAGGAAGGAGGAAAAGAATTTAACTGAGTAATGCTTCTCCATGCTGTCTTGCGGTTACTATGGCTACTATGGTTTGCTATGTCAGATATATCATCTGAAAAGAATAACAACAAGCATGAAATACTCACATCCCCCGCCAATATGACATGTCGGGTGTGCGCAATGCATCAGCTCCTGTGAACTATGTTCACTGGGCCTTTTTGTAAAGAAATATAGTACATTTTTCAAGATCTGCTCCGGAAACAAGGACTACCTCCATTTTCAGTCTAAATCAAAGTCAGTGCCATGGAAACTAAAAAAATATTGTTTTTAAACATGCCAAACTATCAAAGGAACCAGTTCACCACTAGATCTATCTATGTGCCAAGTTTGGTGAAGAAATATGGTACGGTTTTCAAGATCTGCTCCGGAAACGAGGACTACCGCCATTTTCAGTCTAAATCAAAGTCGTTGCCATGGAAACTCGAAAAATATTTTTTTTTTAAATACCCAAACTATCAAAAGGCACCAGTTCACCACTAGACCTATCTATGTGCCAAGTATGGTTAAGAAATATGGTACGGTTTTCAAGATCTGCTCCAGAAACGAGGACTACCGCCATTTTCAGTCTAAATCAAAGTTGTTGCCATGGAAACTCGAAAAATAACTTTTTTAAAAATCCCAAACTATCAAAAGGCACCAGTTCACCACTAGACCTATCTATGTGCCAAGTATGGTTAAGAAATATGGTACATTTTTCAAGATCTGCTCCGGAAACGAGGACTACTGCCATTTTCAGTCTAAATCAAAGTTGTTGCCATGGAAACTCGAAAAATAACTTTTTTTAAAATCCCAAACTATCCAAAGGCACCAGTTTATCACTAGATCTATCTATGTGCCAAGTTTGGTGAAGAAATATGGTACATTTTTCAAGATCTGCTCGGGAAACGAGGACTACTGCCATTTTCAGTCTAAATCAAAGTCAGTGCCATGGAAACTCGAAAAAAAACTTTTTTTTAAATCCCAAACTATCAAAAGGCACCAGTTCACCACTAGATCTATCTATGTGCCAAGTTTGGTGAAGAAATATTGTACGGTTTTCAAGATCTGCTCGGGAAACGAGGACTACCGCCATTTTCAGTCTAAATCAAAGTCGGTGCCATGGAAACTGGAAAAATAACTTTTTTAAAAATCCCAAATTATCAAAAGGCACCAGTTCACCACTGGATCTATCTATGTGCCAAGTTTGGTGAAGAAATATGGTACGGTTTTCAAGATCTGCTCCAGAAACGAGGACTACTGCCATTTTCAGTCTAAATCAAAGTCGTTGCCATGGAAACTCGAAAAATAACTTTTTTTTAAATCCCAAACTATCAAAAGGCACCAGTTCACCACTAGATCTATCTATGTGCCACGTTTGGTGAAGAAATATGGTACGGTTTTCAAGACCTGCTCCGGAAACGAGGACTACCTCCATTTTCAGTCTAAATCAAAGTCGTTGCCATGGAAACTCGAAAAATAACTTTTTTTAAATCCCAAACTATCAAAAGGAACCAGTTCACCACTAGATCTATCTATGTGCCAAGTTTGGTGAAGAAATATGGTACGGTTTTCAAGATCTGCTCCGGAAACGAAATGTGACGGAAGGACGGACGGACGGACGGCACCCATTCCTATATCCCCATTCCACTTCGTGGCGGGGGATAATTAAGCATTAATGCATCATTGAAAACATAAATTCTGACACAATAATGAAATTCTGTTGACACCTTCTCTGCATACCAATCAGTGAACTGTTGTTTGTTCAATTATTATATTGCCTCTGAACTTCAGTGAGTGAGTTGGGTTTAACGCCACTTTTAACAGTATTCCAGTTATATCGCGGCCTGTCAGCTTAATGTGGGAGGAAAGCCTGAAGTGATGCAGGTCTTCGGTGAAACCCACGAGCACGGGTATGGTGCTGACAAACCTAGAAACATAATCGGGGCGAACCGGGATTCGAACCCACAATCATAGGTTTCTGGCGTGGCCAAGGGACGCAACTCTGCACAGCGAATTGCGGCGCCTTAGATGACTGGGCCACCCGTGCCCCCATCTGAACTTCAGAGTAAACATATAAACTGTGTGTTGTTTTTATGTAAGTGCTCTACTCAGTGCTAATAGGCAGTGCTAGTTGCTGTTTGATTGAATTAAGGTAAGGATATGTATCATTCCACTGGGGATGGGGTGGGGGGAGTCGCATTGTTATTGAGTCGCATTTATGGCTAGGGGTCAGCAGTCATATTGTGGATCCTCTGACCCGGGTTCAAAACGCACAGGAATCAGCATCCATATCAACAAACCCCAAAAAGAAACAAAATCCTATAGGCTCCCAAATAATCAAACAATAGTCACAGCCGAATTAATTGGGATAGTAACAGCCCTGCACAGCGCTCAAATAAAAAGACACCAAAAAACCCTAATCCTTTCAGACTCATTAAGTGGGCTCCAGGCGATAAACACAAAAACACGCCCAAAACTAATACTACAGGTACTTAAAAGCTCAAACAATCTACGTAAACTAGGTAAAGACATAGAAATAGTTTGGATGCCCGCTCATGTTGGAGTGTTTGGCAATGAACACAGAGACAAAGCAGCCAAATCAGCACTAAAATTAGAAGAAGTAAGCATGAACCTACCAATATCAAAAAACGAAATTAAAAGTATCACAAAGGAGAAAATCTTCCAAAAGTGACAAAATAACTATCAGAAATTGGACTGCAAACTAAAACACCTGCTACAAAAGCCAGTCAAAAAAAACAAAAATCCATCATAAAACAAAAAAAATTGACAGAGTAATAACCAAACTACAAACAGGCCACACTGAGTTAAACTCCCACCTAGACCAAATTAAAAAACACAAAACCGGTAAATGCCCCCAGTGCAACTAAAAAGAAACTCCTGGACACGTTATACTATATTGCACACATTACCAGCAACACAGAACAACACTCCAATCCACACTAAACGACAACAATCAAATGACAATAGCAACGCTACTAAACCCCCTAAATGACTTACAAACTTATAAAGCACTCAGCATCTATCTAATCAAAACAGGCCTACCCGGCCACATCTAAAACACTACAAGAAACAAGCTGTCAATAAACACACAGCCACACAACCTCACAAAAACTCCATTTAGTCCCTCCCCCCATTGGAAATATGGATGCCTTCACATACCAGCTGGGTACCAGCCTCTATACACGACACATACCTAGGATACCCCCCATGTAGTAGGCTACCCGTCCTTCCCATCAACCTGTCGACAATACTGTCGTTTCTCAGCAAGAAATTACAGTGTATTACAAATGATTGTTTCTGTAAGTTGGTTCAGTTACAAACCTCACATCGATTGTCACCATAGTTTTAACAATGGGTACAAACTGGCAGAATAGTGACCATATAGGCCTAACAATGCTGAAACTTACTCAGATGGTTTGTATTTTAGTTCCATTTTGTCAAATCAGTCCTCCTGACTGCCCAAGAAATTATTTTAGTTCCGATCCTGTAAGAAATGCAGAGATATGTATGACGACTTCCATATCTAAACTAAACTTGTGAACTGCATGTGCTAGCACCACCATTCATCATCACTGCAGTATAAGACGAAAAATGTCAAACAGGTGCTGTCTTAAACACTGTGATCATGTCCCAAAAGAAGCTGTCATCCATACCATTGCATATCATCATAAACAGCAAAACATGTCTCAGGCACAAAGAAAGATCCCAATGTGAACTTACTTCTCAACCGGACCTCATGCATCACAGTAGTGTATTAAATGGCCACTTAGACTACTATCTTACTTGTCTAGATCAATCCCATAGATCTAGCCCTAATCAAATTCAATAATATTAAATTCTAACAAGTGTTCAAAACCTGCATATATATTTTGTAAAGAAACCTATTCAGTAAAATTGAATATTGTAATATCAACGAATGACATGTATAAGTATTTCTTCGAGATAATTGATTACCTGATTCAAAAGTATTTGTGGTAGTGGCTTTGACAGCTATAATCTCATTGTACACGAAAGTGTTAGAAGCGCACGTAAACTGCCGAAATTTACTGTTACCGTACTGGTGACATTTACAAGCAACTATTTTACGATGTGCAAGTTAATTCGAAATATATTGTGCAACAGTATATGCAAATACCTGCAGTACAACCATCTTTTATCAGCATATTCCCTTGGTTGTCGCCGCACGTGAAACTGACAACCTCGGAATGCTCATTAGCATATTCGTGACCTCCGCGTGACCCGGAAATAACAAAAGCATGCGGACACAGTGCCCGGGTAGAACCAAACAAATAAGATGAGCACCATTAACTTGTATGACTTCGATGGCGCTCAAGATAATGATCAATTTTGATATGAAGTATATGAAAACTTAAACAAGTGTTATGAAAGATAGAAAGGTAGATATATCAGTTATTTTTTTAGATTTCTTACACAAATGCGTTTTTGAAGATTTGTTTGTTTTGGGTTGGGTTTTTTTTATTACAAAACCGACAACACCGTGTATGACAGCTTTCATTTTTTCAAGTAGGCTATATCAGGGAGTCTAGAACCAGTATGTGTATTCCGGGGATGATCCGATATTTTGAACAGGTTTGTTTGGGGTTGCAGTAAAATATAAACAATAGGCGTTTTTGTTTTTTAACTTTAATTTCGTTGAGTCAAAACTTATTAGCACAGTTCAGATAAGCTATAGATTCTAGAAACATGTTCACATTTATACATTATCTGAGGTTTGTTCAATGCAGGAAATTCAACATAATGGCGGCACACAACACAAGACAACACATGCGCGCGCGCACGCACACACACACACACACACACACAGTATGAAGACTTTGATAGGCATTTGGAAGTTGGGAGAACATGAATTCATGACACTTTTTCATGGTAGCAACTTCTTATATTCTTATATTCTTTATACAATGTTTCGATCGGAGCTACTTCTTGTATCTTTATCAGGTGAATGCTTAGTAAATGCAGGAGAAACTATATATATATATATATATATATATATATATATATATATATATATATATATATATATATATATATATATATATATATTTACACAACACAAGGTGGGATAAATGTACAAAGATAACAATATAATGACGAAGCCATTGAGATTAACATTAGAGTATTAATTAAGTACACTGGAGGTGTAGTGGTGACAAGGATCTGGCTATTGTGACACAAGGAATAAGGTAATCACGATGTTCATTGTGGTAGATGATGTGGTCATAGCACAGTGGAGTACACACTGGGTACAGGTAGATACCCTGGTCTCTGTTACTGGCTGGCTTCTTCCTTTGGATTTCGATGTTTTCTTGAAGTTTCCTCTTTTCACATGATTGATATTGAATATCTTGGTTTGTGGCAAGGAAATGAGGTCAGGATTATTTAAGAGATGTTCCGAAAGAGCATGTCAGATCTTTCTTCTATTTTTTTATTCTGGTGGTGAAGACTCTAGCTCCGATGTACTTGTGTCCACAGTTGCATGATATCTCATACACACATCCTCCGGGGCTGGGGTGGACAGGATGGGATCTTTACCGTTGGCGTGTGGTGACGTGGTCACATAAACTCCACATTATTCCAGCTATATCACGGCGTGTCTGCCTAATATTGGAAGAAAGCCCGAAGTGATGCAGGTCTCGAACCGGGATTCGAACCCACAATCAAAGGTTTCTGGCGTGCCCAAGGGAAGCAACTCTGCACAGCTAATCGCGGCGCCTCTGACGACTGGGCCACCCGTGCCCCTTCAGGGGGAGAGACCATTGTAGGTTTAAGGGCACAGGCGTGTAACAAAACAGCCAACATAGACGTGACTTCACTTCCGACAGGACACTGAAAAACATCTCACACGCCAACGGTGAAGGTCCCACCCAGTCCACCCCAAACCCCGTCAGACTTCCCGATTTGAAAATGATGTCCCTGTTTGTTGGTAGGCTGCCTCTGTTCAGATTCATTACTTATTGCTAGTATGACGCGCTGACATCCCATATAGTGAACGTCCATTTGTTCCTAACACCCATTAGATCTGCTTCATTTAGCAGTAGTTATAGAGTTATTAGTTCACAATTTGGTTTAATTTTGCTGGATTCTCATTTTACCACTTAGTGATGATATCCATATGTTCTTAAATTATTACGTTTGGGCCAGTGTTCTCAAACAAGAGGGGTAGCCTAGTGGTATCGTTCGCTCGTCACGCCGAGTGCCCGTGTTTGATTCCCCACATGGGTACAATGTATGAAGCCCATTTCTGGTGTCCCCCGTTGGAATATTGCTAAAAGCGGTGTAAAACTCACCAATTCACTAACAAACAAGAGATGACCTCCTCCTTGGTGAAGTGGATGGAGCGTCTGCCCAGAGAGCGGAAGATCCCTGGTACGATCGCCTGGCTGCTAAACTGTGGCATGGTTTCTCAGTGGTTTAACACTATGAAACCGACAAAAGTCCGGACTAGAAAAAGCAACCACACACACACACACACACACACACACACACACACACGTATAACACAACTCGTGTATCGCTGAAGATTAACAGAAGTCACGTGAATTGATCAAACAACTTGTTGACAACCTGACTTGCGGGAGTTTTTTTTCTTAAGTTTGTGTAAATAAAAAACTAAGCCTCCATCTCCTTGAAAAAAGATAACTCTGCCTCAATAAGGACCAGGTTATTGACCCACAGAATATGACTGAAACAGTTGGTGACTGCGATGTGAAATGACCATTAAGCATCATTTACCTTTACTCGTAAAAAACAACATAAACAAATATATAAATATAAATAGTTTATTGCAATAACCTAAACTGACGAGCAAAAGAAACGTTACCAACCAACATTGTTTGTTTTAAAATCAGAACAGGGTCAATGGCAAGGAAGATACTTGTATTGTCAAAAGACATGAGTTAACAAATGCCATTACAAGTTATGCCATGAGAATCAAGTTGGCCCCAAATGTACCCTATCGCAGTTTGAGATGCATCAGTTGTGAGGATGAAGGGTTTGTTTTGGTCGGGATATGCAAGGTTGGGGGCTGTTGTGAGGGCAATTCGAAAGACGCGTCTGGTTTCAGAAGGTTGTATAGAGGGTAGGCGATGCCAGAAAAAGTCTGCTACAAAACTGCGATAATACGAGGAAAAACCTAAGGAATAACCCATGTCATGGACGTTTTTAGTAGGTGGGGTCTGTGTTCCTGAATCTATTTTTGAAGGATCGACATAGATGCCATCTTTGCTGAAGATATGCCTTACGTATGTGCCTTTTTTTGTCGCAAATTTACATTCGCTTGGTTTTAGAGTGAGTCTCGACTCTTTGATCTTTTGGAATACTGCCTTAGGTGTTCAAATGTAGGCTTGGTAACTGCATTGAGGCGTCTATGGGTACGGCAAAGCGGTAAGAGCTATCCCGTTTTTAAACCATAACAACGGAAGAGTGCCATTCAGAAGAACTGGGCTAAGTGATGTTGGCTTCCATAAACATTTCTTGCACCTGTCTGAAACATTACTTCCTAATGGCTGCGTTTTCCTGTTTAAAAGGGAGTCTAACAGGCCTGAAGTCACCTGTTTCTAGTTTGTGGTGATGTAAGTGAGTATGTCCTAATCATGACCAATCTGAGCCCCAAGCTGATCTTTGTGATTGGAGAAATGCATTTAACTTTTTCTGTTTAATGTATCCAGCAAACATTCTGCGTATACCCTCTAATCATAAGCCCATTCCCGGCGAGACCCTTAATCCCAAGCGCTATCTATAAATGTCAGTTAACACCTCCTAACGTGGCGGGATCTTACGTATGGTCTTTTATTATATAAAAATGTTTTATTACACTGCTATTTTCATTGTTCTGTTTCAAAATCACCTACATTTGTACAGTTGTTATATTTTAGTGAACAGTGAGAAAATTTTACCACTTTGTCCATAGGTTGAATTTGAAATGTGCCATTAACAAATTCTCAGCTCAGAGCATATTCTCAGGCCACGTAACATACACGTGGAATACCGTTTCGTCAGAAATCCCAGTAGCAGTATTCACCAGGCGAAGGTAGTGCCGTGTGTGTCTTAATACATAGAGGTTATCATGCTTGTGTGTTTGGGGATGGTAAACATCCTGTATTAGGAATAAACACTATGTATTTAGCTCGCCAAGGTTCGCTAAATACAATGTTTATTCCTAATACAGGATATTAACCATCCCCAAACACACAAGCGTGATAACCTCTTTATCATATAATGTCATCCTTCAATTCTGTGCTTGAAAATCGCTTTCCCTCCCTCGTAAACATTACCAAAACATTGCGAGTTTTTCTGGAATGCGCGCAATTATATTTATTTCGTCACAGGGTAAGTGATGTGTCAGTCGGACAGTGACAGTAGCCAATATAGTTTCAAGGGAAATCTGTTTCTTATACAGTGGCGAAGCAACATGTACGCAAAACAACAATTGTTTTTACTTGTCTTTCGCGGGAATCCATCAGTCTGTCCGCCAGAGTAACTGACGTCATGGCCACGTTCAGACGTTGTTGAAAGTCGGCCTGTCCTGTCAAAACGTTAGGTGAAATGGGGTTTAACGTCGCGTCCAAGATTATTGCACTTATATAGCGACGTGCATGCACGTGTGTGTGTGTGTGTGTGTGTGTGTCTTCTTGTACTAGACCGGACTGATGCCGATTTATAGTGCTAGCCCACTGAGATACCATGCCGCAGTTTAACACGAATACCCCACTCAGACACAGTATACTGACTCCGTGCCGACCAGTCCTTGTTTGAGCCCCTTAATGCCGAGCGCCAGACAGGGTAACAAAAAATACCATCTTTTAACGCCTTTTGGTATGACGCGGTCAGGGATCGAATCCCGGACCTTCCGCTCTCCGGGCGGACGCTCTACCACTAGACCCCGGAGGCGGATCAAAACGTTAAGAACTGCAATCAGATGTACACACAGCGACAAAACGAAACAAGGTAACAATTCAAACATATTTCGGCCAAATCCAACTATTTTAATTTGTGGAAAAGGTTTCAAGCCGCAGAGGTCTCTACAAGCACAGATGTGGCTACTGATCCCGCTTGGCTAGGCCTAGTGCCCTCGCAAACTTCTTTCGAAATTTATATCTCCAAAGTTGCTAAAACTTATAAAATGCCTCATGGACGTCACAGTTAGACACTTATTTTAAGTATATTAGACTGTTTGATAATGATAACAATCATCTCTGTAGTTTATCCAGATTCCCGATGGTTAATTCTGACTCGATTGCCGAATGACAAGGGCGACACCATGTTTGTTTATAAACACTGAAACACTACTTGACCTTTGATATTTGCATCTCTATCCGCATATGACCCCAACGGATATAGTTTTTATCTGTTGGCTTTATCCTGCCGAGAAATCTACCCATTATATGATAAAACGCTATATGAGGACCAACCATGGTATGACAGGCAGTTATTTTACAAACAGTGACATATTAACCAGATATCACTGTCGAGAATCCTTTTCTGCTACCCCCAGTATGTCAACATGTGTTTCTTCTGAGTATTAAAATAGTTCTCACATACGTCTTTGTGAGTCGTTGAACCACATATCACAATTAAAATCACTTCACCAGTCCAACAAGTTGAAGAATGGGTAACCGGAAGGACGTAACGTGAGGTTGATAGAAACATTTATACATGGAGTGAATTGAAAACTATGCTGCACTAAACACGATATTAACAGTCGTCTTCTCAATGTTTAATCTGTGGTTGATCCATAGTGGCGATACGACACACATGGCAGTGAGATGGTAACCTAATCCACGCGGTTTCCTTAGTGCTTGGAAGTCACCTACGACATCAACAGGGGTTCATTGATAAACCACGAAAGAAAAGTAGTTGTAAGGAATATCCTTCCTTGGGGAAGTGCCCTTCAAAGCGAAAGAGTATTTCCGGTATAAATAAGTGGGTCATGCATTTCTCATAAGCAAAACAACTTTATCGAATTCGTCCACAAATGAAAAGTTTCATTTGTATGAATATGGTAAAAAATGTTATTTACTCCTTACGCTATAGAACAAATGTATTATCGAATCGTCATTGTGGATGCGTGTTGTCAAACTGTTATTGCAATTAACTAAAGTCGACAACTGACAAGGCTGTCAGTTATCATACCACTTGTCCGATCGCTTTGTCTTCAATGCCGTGCTCATCAACATACAGTTTCACAACATGCTTCCTTACAGGTGAATGTGTCAACCTTGATCAGTTCCACCCGAACAAACAAATATTGCCAGTGTAATCTATGGTGGAAACATTTTCCTCGTAAAAACTGTTCCATGGAAATATTTCCAAGAATAAACAAAGATACCGTGTATGCATGGTTTCATTATTTATTAAGTATCTAAGGGAGTCAAGAACATATTTTATATTTACTCTGGGGATTATCCGGATATTTTGATCAGGTACAATTGTGTACAGTAAAATATAGACAATGAGTGTTTATTTTTGTTCTAAATTTTGTTGTATCATAATTTATTAGCAAAGACCAGATATGATATATATATTCTAAAAGATGTTCATTTTTACTCACTATCTGACGTTTATTACATGCAGGAAATTCAAAATAATGGCAGTAAGAGGGAGACACACTCACACAAAGTAATTCCCCTTGAGAAATATAGTTCAAGGGAACAATATTACTTCAGGTAGAGATACTCTGTGGTAAATGCATCAACAGTCTATTCAGTTAGCAACTTATAATTATTTCCCTAAATCAATAAAATCATGTTTGCTTTTATGTTTTATCACTTCCTTGATATTTTTTTATTTTATCATTTAAATTGATCCATATGAATCTAGGTAGATGTGGTAACTGTAATCGATTTGTATTTTGAATTGTCGCTACACAGAGTTACGGGCTGATCTATAGTGTTTTCCTAATACTCATATGACTATGTTCGATACACTAGCAGTGTTACTAATATTGCTACTTTAAAATGTGTTTCTGGCTTGACAGCTGCACTGTTAAGTAACATTACAATATTACAAAGATATCATCAAAAATATTTAGACCGTTCCGTTGTCAAGCCAAACAAACATCAAATCTGAGACAACATCCGTTGATGAATCCTGAATGAAGACCAACTTCTTCATTTCTGTACATGCATAGGTTGAGAATCCTTGAGATACTTCATTCTGGATACATATAATTCAACTGTCAAATCACACTTGAAGCAGGAGTTGTGTCCCTTAGTTATTGCAGGATCTTATGGTCTTAGATTTGAATACCAGATTACTCTAATCATCATCATCATCATCATCATCATCATCATCATCATCCATCTGTAATAACCATTAACAGGGTTAGAAACTAACAGTTTTTGTCCACTAGTCCATATAATGATAACATATAGCAAAACCCATAAAATGGGCCAATTTCTACTATTCCTTAGGATACCTTTACTATTGGCCAGTTTGGTAAGGACTACAGGACTAGTGCCAATTTCTAACGCTGCATTAATGTGCTTGTGGATTTTATCATGATAAAAGTCTATGACCTTTGTCACTTTTTGCTTTCCTCCAAAATTGAGCTAATATGCTTTGATATGACTAACCACAAGCAAAATACTGTATTTCCTCTATTAGACACCAGGCCTCCAATGACGTCGGTTTGTATGCTCTGTCCAAAACATTAGAAGCCAGGTCTCTATTTGATGCCGGGTAATTAATAATGACCGTATTACTAGAACTTTGGATTCTAGTAATACGCTTGCGCAAATCTAATAGACACCAAGGCTAATAGAGGAGATATGGTATGTGTGAGACAAGCTTGCCCTCCAAACCCATGCAATAAAGGCAGGGTAGATGAAAATAGTGTCTGAGACAATTCCTGAGGAATAATTAGAAAAACAATTGCACAAATCTATCGGTGTTTCCCATGGCTTTTGACATTGCCGGTCCCAGTGGACTGGCAACTCTAAAAGTCTCAACTTTGAACAAATATATAAAAGTATGAAAACTGCCTTGTTTTGATTCTTTCAACATCATGTTCAATGTGGTGTGTGTTCATGGCAGACACATTCAATGGTGTCATCTCTGAAGTAACTTAGATGTACACATCATTCACACAAAGTTCAATTATATTTTCTCTGTTTTTCTTAAATATGTCACTTTGGTTCAAGACTAAGTCACTACCAATCTCATTAAAATCAGATCTTAGTTCTCGCTATCGCTAAACGAAGATCTGAAGACATCTCATTTCTTGTCACGTCGGAATGACCTTTCATCCGACCAATCAAAGCGTAGCTTACCAGAAAACGTTAACACAGGGTGTTCCAAACGACAGTTACAGCCCGTACAGCTGATTCCGTCACAATTATCGTCTATCTCTCGCTTCCGTGGGATAAACATTTGAACAGAGGAGGCGTTGAACAGTACGCGGGAACTACTGCCATACAATCTCAATCATATTAGACATTCCGGAATGTTCGTTATTTCAGTTTTCCAAATGTTAATCGAGAACTGTGTCCACTTATTTTTCAAGCGATGTCTAAAATGGAAGTCGCCAGCTTGAAACGAGTGCTGTAAAACTCGTGAAAGCTGCTTTCTAATTGGATGATGTCAACTTCTTGTTCGTCATTTCAGTGGTTGGTCAAAGTTCGCGAAAGGTCGTTCTGACGTGACCCGTAATGAGGTGTCCTCAGATCTTTGCTTAGCGGCAGCGAGAACTAAGATCTGATTTTAATGTGATTGAGTCACTACAAAGAGATTTTTATCCTTGAGACACAGCGAAAGGTTATTTCCTTGAACAACGGGAAACCCTGATGTTTACTGAAACCTACGTTATCAACACACCACAAAACTAAAATAATAGTTATAGCCTTTATTCCCGCAAAACAACGTCACCAGAAAGTCTATAAACTATACATTATATAATCAAAAGAAATAGAAGAAAATGCACCAACAGGAACAACGGCAAACCCAGACAAGCTGACTTTGTTCGAAAAATATAGTTTATTGATTATCACCAATGTTTTGGTTAACAACAATTATGTATAAGGTACTGGTACTATATTTGCCGTTCCACAGGGACTGGCAGCCACATGATTTACTGTCCCAAGCCTAACTTTACCGGTAAAAAAACTTTGTAAATACCGGTAAACGGGAACGCTGTGTATGTACAATATTGAAAGTGTTTATAGAATGCATTCTTACCCATATTATAAATATGCGAGGTAAAGATGCAGAAATAAAATTTGATTTCTAATTGCAGTGACAATAAGTGCTTCCTCTGCTGAACAATTTTCAAGATGGAGAAACAGTATTCAGTTGAGTTCTTTATGAACTTTGTGGAAAACATTCAGAATCTATGTCACAACTTTCTTGAGTTCAATCAGAATGTGGAGGTGAGCGGCTATGTCTGTGTGGACATCGACAACATGAAGAAGGAGAGGTATGTTCTCAGTGAGATAGTCCAAATGGGAGGCAACTCCATCAGCGAGAGCTACTGTACTAAAGTCTTCAAAACCACTCCCACAGGCACTGTGCAGAGGAGTGGATTCCGGGACATCACAAACGCTCGAGTCCCCAGTGCAGCAACAAGTTCGGGGGAAGTGAATGTGCCAGGACATTCGTATTCATCACAAAGGATGAGGACTGGTCATCAGAGGAAAAGTGAAACCTCCCACACATTATCTTTGAACATGGCTGTTTCACCAAGGTCACAAACAAAGACAGCCATTGACCAATCTTATAGTGTCTTTCAAGGTCATAATGCCAGTTCAAACAGTAATAGTAGTTTTGTTAACCCCAGTGTGACAGGAATTCAAGGACGTGAGTCTGGCCCAGGGGATTCCCAAAATCGGACGAAGTCAAGACAGTTGACTCCAAAAGTATGTAGACCAGCAACAGTGCCTGACAGTTCTGTGCTTAAAAGACGGTGTGAACCTTCCCCCCTGTCAGACAGCGCTGATGATGCGGATGTGATAGTTGTGAAGCAAGAGCCCTGTGACGAGGAGCGGGAGGAGCACGGTGATCAGCCTCCTGTCAAGCGCCGGAGCGAGACGTTCCGTCTACCTTCATCACTAACAGGAGGAGGTATGTAGTTATTTCATCAGTCATCGTCATCCTGTTTTTATGTTCTCTTAGTAATATTTGAATGTTGAATGCTATGCAATGCTCAGATTAATGATATGGCTATACACTATCTCTGCAACAGTAAACCCGCTCACATGAAAGTGTTTTCTTATTGCTATACATTTACGTTTTTACAAGCCAGTACTCACCACAAGTAGGTCAGGGGAGCAATCCTTCTAAATCTGTAAATAGGTAATGCTTCTGCAATAATGTTTCCAAAATGGTTGCAGCATTAGAAATTGGCACGAGTCCTGTAGTCCTCTGACTTTAATCCTTTGTAAGGAACACTTTGACTTTAATCCTTTGTAAAGAGCACTTTGACTTTAATCCTTTGTAAGGAACACTTTGACTTTAATCCTTTGTAAGAAACACTTTGACTTTAATCCTTCGCAAGGAACACTTTGACTTTAATCCTTTGTAAGGAACACTGTTGATGACCAATTGGTTTATTCATCCTTACATAAGCCAGAGCTAAATATGTTTATAAAGTTATTTGAGTTGTGGGAAAAGATTTTCCTTTGGGAAATTGATTCTAGTGTCTCCATCTGATACATAGTGCACATTACAAGAGCTATGTTGATGTCTTTAGAGGCTTGGTCATGTTGATCATAAAGCTGTATTTCTCAAGACAACAGGAGTTCCAGGAAACTTCCTGATGCTTGTGATCATTGGTTCATATATTGTGAATCACACTCGGGACATCAATGGCATCATTGTAATTTCACAAAGGTCAGATGATGGTGATCATGTTGATGATTATAATACTTACTTACTTGTATGTAATTGTTTCTCAGAGGGACCTTTACTACTTGTGTTTGAAGATGTCTGCATGATAAGATACAAATATGTTTGTGGAGCCACAGCAAGCCAGGCATCAATAGTGGTAATCTAATCATGGTTGCTAATAATAACACTGAGTATGTGTGATCTGCCAATCAGAATGATCATTCTTCAGGCTATGTCGCTGAAATTAATAAATAGATTTATAACATAAAGCCAGATATTCAGTGAACACCAGATAAGGTAATTACAGGACTACTTTGTGTACTTCAGTTCAAATTTGACATGCTCCTCTCGGTGTTACTGGCACCAGGTAGTGTAGGTTGCTGCTGTATATGGATATGGATGTAGGTGCTCCTGGCCACAATGCTCAAGATACATCTGTTGAAGAGGATGTCTTGCTTTCATCTGCAGGCTCAGGCTGGGCTCCTGACGACGACGATGATGCCTTAGACTCCATGTTCTACACTGAAACCTCTTCCGACCTGGCAGACTCGGGAACAGAAGTGCATCAATTTGCAACAACTGTGGATGTGTCTTCAGAGCATGGAGCCAAGCCTAGCATAGCCAGTGTTGTCAGTAATATGCGCCCAGCTCCACTTGTTACAAAGACTGCTGGTGGTAAGAAGATGACTTGTCAGCTGTGTGGCAACTCGGCCTGGTCCGACATGGGCTTCATGATGCATATGAACAACCACCCATCGTGTAAAGAGTGTGGGGTCTACATGGCCACCCACATGGATCTGCGGGGCCACATTGAGATGGAGCATGGCCGGATGAACATGCACATGTGCAGATTCTGTGACAAGGTGTTCTTGACGAAGAGCGGAGTGACAGAACATCAGCGCCTCAAGCACGAGAAGACTGCCCCAAAGTTTGTGTGTATGATTTGCGGCCATGTTTGTGTCCGGAAACGCCATCTTGAAGATCATGTAGAGAATGTTCACAACAGAAGAAACAAATTGACTCCATAGTGCTTGAATATGTTGTGTGTGTGTCAACAAGGAATGGGCTTAGATAATATTATTATATCTTCATATTAGAATGATCAGGTCTGATTGGTTCATGTGATCTTGATAAAATACTATGTATCCCACCTGGGAGGGAAATAAATTTCTGATTGTGAAAATAAATCCCTTATAGTTATACCTCACCATGAAGAAAACAGACTGCACGTGGATTTCTGAGCAGGAGATAAATCACTTATACCCCCTTCATAGCAAAAGGCCGCACACTTTTTCCGAGTCAATGACGTGTCATGACATAGCACAAATTAACCTCAGCTCAATCGAACAGCTGTTTTCTATCAATTTTGAATTATGTTTTAATACTCTTGCAATGGCAAATTATAACATGTCAGGAAGATAAATTTGTTGTAGCAGTATCACTAGGAGTACATGTGGTTTTATGCGTCCCTTGTTAGGTTTTATACCACGAGTCGGATGAAACCTAACACGTGAAACATCATGTACTCCTCGTGATACTGCTACAACTTATATTAATTTGAACCAACAATTCCTGTTGGTTGTCCATCCAGAATATTTTTCAATTTGAATAACTTCACATCAGTAAGAATATCTGTATGGTATAAGCAGGATAAAAGGTAGAATATAACTAAGTGGAAATTAGGGCTGAATTGTAATCAGAAAATACAAAATGTTCTACCTCTGAATTACGCGTCCTATGTCATCTTCCCAAGGCAAGGGATTATAAAAGTGCAGTTTCCACCCTTGCCAAACTAGGCTGGAATTTCGTGGTTCGATTGTTGTGCCACCAGTGACTATTACGAGTTATGTCCCTTCTATGTCTGTCCTATTGGCCAACCAGATTCAACCTTTCACGTCACTTGCATTTGCTTCAAACAAAATGGTATTGCTCTATTACATGATCTGATCAAGTTAATCGAAAGAAGTTTCCCATTCCCTGCCAGACAGACACCTGGTGCCAATCAGTCAAGTCTTTGCAGGATGGAAAAGACATTTTCTTTTCAACAAAGAGGTGTAATAGGAAATCCCTATCGTGTGATGTGTGCCAGTTTTGTATGCAATCTTATACTCGCACCTATGCATTTGGCCAAAATCTGCACGCTGTCGCCATGTTGTTTACCTCATGTGGATATCGTTACATCATTTTATATTGGACTATGCAAAGACTCGTCATGCCAGCTAACATATAACTCAGACGTTCCAGCCTAGTTTGGACTTTCCTAGTCAGTTAACTCCCTTGCCTTGGGAAGATGGTCGTATATTGCTGTCTCACTACAAAACAACTCACCTCATTGTATTGAGCAATTTTATGTCACTTGTGGTGGAGTACTGTGGGGTGAACTGTTTGCTTCAAAACATGTCAATACAACAAGATTTCTGAATGTATTTTGGTGGGGAAAGTTTGAGTATGTTTTCAAGAGCAAACAAACATGAGTTAAAATAATACGTGATATTGCATATTAAGTACTGGTAAGATAAAAACATGTGTGACACTAAGCTTCTTTATTTGAATTAATATTGTTATATTCAATGATTGACACTTCTCTGGGACCCCCATATTTTAACATGGAGCTCCAAAGGTTGTGGGTCCCCTGGACCCCCAAACAGATAATCCAGGTAAATGCCTGACAGTGTACTTATCCTAATGTATGTAGAGTAGAGGTACACCACAGGAAATATTGAAGGGACGTGTGAATACATTTGCTTTCAACTTTCCATTCTGTGTTGGCCCTGACCAACAAGATGCACAATGTCTTTGTTATCTTCTATCACTGTTTGTGAAAGGCATTACAAAAATGGTTTTGCATTTCATACTAAGGTGTCAAAACATTGCATTAAAACTGCTCCCAGTTATGAAATAGTCTTTAGTTGATTCTAGTGCTATGGAGGAGTATTATTTGAAGCCAGATGTAGCAGTGTTTGTGAAAAAGCCTGCACTACCAAAATACTTGTAGTATGTGTAGAATGTGTATGTGAACTCTTGATACTGCCCATACAAGTGATAATAAACATGGACTTAGTAAATGAAATGGTGTTTTCTTATCCTTTACAATGATGGAAGGTTTTACATACGTTAATACATAGTCAACACGCATTACTATTTACATAATTATCATGATCAATTCAACACACGTTACTATTTACATAATTAACATGATCAATTCGTCACACGTTACTATTTACATAATTAACATGATCAATTCGTCACACGTTACTGTTTACATAATTAACATGATCAATTTGTCACGTTACTATTTACATAATTAACGTGATCAATTCATCACACGTTACTATTTACATAATTAATATGATCAATTCGTCACACGTTACTATTTACATGATTAACATGATCAATTTATCACATGTTACTATTTACATAATTAACATGATCAATTTATCACACGTTACTACATATATTTACATAATTAACATGATCAATTCGTCACATGTTACTACTTGTATTTAAATAATTAACGTGATCAATTTGTCACACGTTACTATTTACATAATTAACATGATCAATTTGTCACACGTAACTACATGTATTTAAATGATTAACATGATCAATTCGTCACACGTTACTATTTACATAATTAACATGATCAATTAGTCACACACTGCTACATGTATTAAATAATTAACATGATCAATTCAACACACGTTACTATTAACATAATTAACATGATCAATTCATCACACGTTACTACATATATTTACATAATTAACATGATCAATTCGTCACACGTTACTATTTTCATAATGAACATGATCAGTTTGTCACACATATTAATGTAATTAGTAATTTATTATCCCCCGCCCAACGAAGTTGGCGGGGAATATAGAAACGGTCTCCGTCCGTCTGTCCGTCCGTCCATCACGTTTCGTTTCCGGAGCATAACTCAAACCGTTAAATATTTTTTCGTGAAACTTTGCATGTCTGTCAGGTACATGCTGAACTGGTGCCTTTTGCTATTTAGAAATTTTAGAAATTTTTATTTTTTACGTTTCCATGGCAACAAATAAATGAATTCTTCTTTTAAATGCCAAAAAATTGTGTGTGTGGCACTCGTGACAGCCTACTTCCTCGCAGTGAGTGCCGGTAACATGACTTGTAATGTTTTTTCTTTCTCCCACCCTCATGAATTCAGCAGTAAATGTAGTAACTGGTTTTGTCAGTTTGTACTTACATCATGTTTTTTGTGGAGAAGGTTTCATTTTTTTTCTTGAACTTCATAGTTTTTGCAGCTTTTTATTTTGTTTCTTCAGGATATTTTGCATTTACATCAAGTAGATGCTCCCCTGCTGCCTTTTACACCTTACAAAATTTTGAATATTTTCAAATGTATGTGTTTGTGTGATCAAATTTCACTATTGTTGACATAATATACACTTCATTTGCTGGGCTGGAGACTTGGCCAAGTTAGTGGCAAACTCTTCTTTTTTTTACAATTTTCATGACAACAAGTTCCACCTCGGTTAAAAAAGGTTAGGGTTTGTTTAGATTTAATTATGTCATAAATTCTGCAACAGGGGCGGGGGATAAAGCCACGTTAGTGGCAAACTCTTGTTTTAGTTGATAATTTATTGGATAAGCAAAATAACAGAACTCAAGTAAAGTTTCCACTAATATACAATTCCAAGACTAGTGCTATGACTTGTACATATTATGATAATTATTTGATAAAAGATAATTTCAAATGCTTTTGGCGACCTACAATATCGGCTACAATATTGACCATGTTGACTTGACTTCTTGATTTCACCACTGGCTACCTGGAAATAAATACTTGTAGCCATATGGCTACTTGGGAAAAACTTAAACTTTGAGGCCTGATTACTATTTACTTTACTTTGTTACTAAATCACAAAGGTGGCCGCTCTCCTACACAGCACAGACAGGTAGAAACATTGCCAGTCTTCTCTCACCAGGATGGTGTAAGTTGACCTCATATCCTGTGTGTCATGCAGTCCTTCCATCAGAACTAGATCCAGGGTAGAATTGGTCTTCAGCACCCCATGCTTGCCGTAAAAGGCAACTATGCTTGTAGTAAGAGGCGACAAATAGGATCGGGTGGTCAGGCTTGCTGACTTGGTCGATGCATGTCATCGATCCCAATTGCGGATTGTTGCTCATGATACTAATCACTGGACTGTCTGGTTCAGACTCGATTATTTACAGACCACTGTCATATACCTGGAATGTTGCTGAGTGCGGCATTAAACAACAAACCTTCCAACCATCAAAACTAGTTTAATTTTATTCCGAAAATCTTAAAGGCACATCAATATCATGTCCCTCCAGCTCGTCAGTATCCTATCCACGCATCCTCTCATCGTATCCACACATCAATATCATGTCCCCCCAGCTCATCAGTATCATATCCATGCATCCTCTCATCGTATCCACACATCAATATCATGTCCCCCCAGCTCATCAGTATCATATCCACGCATCCTCTCATCGTATCCACACATCAATATCATGTCCCCCCAGCTCATCAGTATCATATCCACGCATCCTCTCATCGTATCCGCACATCAATATCATACCGTCACATCTGAAGGATCCTTGTGTTATCCAGTTAGCAGCTCTAAGTTTGGATGTGTGTACAAATCAGTCACTATTCAGACACGATACTTCAGGGGCTCGTCACTTGTGAACTGCGCTTGTGCACATTGGCAGCCCAAGTAACTTTGATTTAAATCTTTGAAACACTTCTTTGTTTATGCTTTCTCAATTAAAACCTTTCTGATGATATATTAGTAAAGGGACACACCTCTGTAACTATGACTTGGTAATCAGTCAATCAGAGGGTCCCACTTAAAATGGTAGCATATTGCAAGTTGGAGTAGGACTATATGTCATTCTACGCCATCATTTACATGCCGGTAGACACAATGTCTACACACAAGACACTAATTTCAGTGTCAACATCTCAACCGGAAACGGCATGGAACAGTTGAGCATAGTCCGTCGTTAGTTTAATGCTAAATAATCAAACCAAGGTGAGCTTCTGAACCTGTGGCTATTGTTGCACAGCCGTCAGTAAAGCTAATGTTCAAATAATTGTTCAGTTTCAGTCCACCCTGCATTTGTTCCTAGTCCCGCCATACGTAATGCAACCCTAAGAACAGTGTTCCTTCGCCATTGCACCCTTCAATATAGCATAGCGTTAACTCAGTTATAGCGTGCGCAGACTTATGTCTCCCAAAACTTACTTACATTATTAATAAGCTCACGTTTTACTGTGACATCATGTTTTTCCCCATCTCAAAAAACATTATCAGCTGATCACCATGAGCAGGTAACACCGGTAAATCCGATCTGAAGTATGCAATTAAATCCCATTAGTATACTATCTGGTTATGAAAATGTGTTCATTGTATATCTGGACTTATGTTTGTAATATATTTTATTGATCTTATTCATAATTTCATTCAATATTGTTTACATTAATTTAGGGGAAATCGTGTGTAAATTGATCAGTCAGATTACTGCTACTGACGTCTTGAAACAAACTTTAGTTGCCAGAGAATGCATACATATTTTATAAATGCCATACTTTGACGTGTTTAAAGTCATATTTGTGGCAATTTTACTATTATATGTCAACATAACATTTTCGAAATTGAAATACAAATAGTGCAGGAAGTTCCCGGTGACAGGACAAATTGTTCCATAGGTAAAAATATCCTGCAATAGCAAACACCTGTACCAAAGTGCTGCGCTTATGGTTCTTATAATATTAAATATATATAGTAAAAGCTCCAACTTAAGTAACACAATATTGGAATATGTTAATCCTGCAGAAACAATAATTTCAGATACAATTTCTTCCAACCACTGCATCAAATATTTTTGAAGTTGTATCATTGGTACTTTTTAATTGAATCATCAGTAGATTGGTAGAAAATGCGTTTACAGCTGATTGCTTTTTCCATCTTATTTTACGAGAAAATACACATGGTAATCCTAAATCTCTGCATATAAAACAATGCTTGTGAGTGCAGGAAATTCAATTTTTATGGTAAATCATTGTGTCTAGTGATGTTTTATATCAAATTTCATATTTTTATTGACCAAGTTTGTTGTACTTGTTTATTCATCTGAATTCGCTGAAGGGTTACGATGTGGGGTTTTTAAAGCACGTAACACTTCATAAATATTTAAACAACTACTACTACTATTCTAATCTTTTTTCAAACACTGAAATGCTCATCATAGATCCTGTTAGGTAGGCAGAGCATGTAGCCCATGACTCCATCCCCCGGTAACACTCAACAGCAGGAGACACTGTCAGTACCCAGAGGACATCACTATCCCCCAACAATGTTCACATTTTAATTATCAGACCATGAAGTACATCAATAATTTTCTCGTGTTTGAACTTTGAAGTTTTCTGCTGTTTTGAAATTTGAAGTGTTTTGAAGGAAACAACTTCAGAAGTCTTGTTCATTATAAAAGAATTTTGATTGTTCGAAAATCATGAAAGGTCCAATCCTGACATGCTTGAAGTCTTGAAACTTAATAAATGCTGGAGTACTGGAGTACTGTTATCTGTTTTTTTTTATTGTTGCATATTGAGATACGTATCAGATCATGACCAGACTAATGAGATACATATCATATCGTGACCTTCCTGTATCGTTGCAGCCCTACCAGTCATCCAACATCCTCATCCAGCCCCTAGCTCAAGCAACACCAGAGGTGAGGATAAGAGTTATTTCTCTTCATCCAGCAAGGAAACAAGCAATTCAACACATCATAAAGATAAGAAACCAGATTTGTCCGTGGAAGAGATTCAGAACTTGGAGGACTATGAAGTAGAGCTTGTTCCGTCAGATGCGGAAGAGGAGAGCCTGGACCTGACTTTCCAAGTGGCACATCCAGGAGGAGCTGTACAGTAAGTTGGGGAACATGGGGTTGTCACCTGTCCCTGAAACCAAGAATGGCTACTCACTTCACAACTAGCCCTGAGATGACACTAGAAGTAACATTCAGTTGCTAAACTTAGAATGATGTGGGTCTGAAAACTTTTCACAGGGAGCTTCAAATCTGATCAGGAATGGAAGTAACTCTTTCATTCAGCCATTTTAAGAGAAGTGAAGGCTTTTATTTGTCCAAAGAAATTATGCTGATGCTTTGTGAATTAGAATGAAAGAAATCACCCCTGACTCCCTAGTTTGAGACAGAACATGTGATTTTTTGTGATGTGAGGGATATTTGCAAGCTGAATTGACAAACAAATATTAAAAATTGTGTCAAGTTTCAGTTCTTGGTCAGTTTACAAGAAAACACACATGGTCATCTTAATCTCTGCCTATGAGAGTAGGAAATTCAATTTTAATGGTAAATCATTGTGTCTAGTGATGTTTTATATAAAATTTCATATTTTTATTGACCAAGTTTGTTATACCTATTTGTTCAATGCTTCAGAGGAGGATAGCTCTGATTGGTTCTTGTGTTTTTTGCCAGATTCCAATTGATTGTGTAGAACAAGTCAGTTCATGTTTAGTGATCAAAGGTTACCTGTAGTGTTATTCCAGAGGTTCAAGTAAAGCGAGTCATTCAATGAATACACCTTGTTTTTGAGGATGAAAGAAACTTTTTACACTTTGTATTGGTTTTAATTTGCATATTTATTGTATCTTGATACCAAGTTTATTGGATTGGTTCATAACACCATCCATTACATGATAATCAGTATTCCACTTTCACATGGTTCAGGTGTATGTGTCTGCAAAATAAGTCATTACCACCAGCTGAGTTGTGTACAGTCTTAATTTAATGAGAACTTTGATTGTGTTTCAGATCCAGTGTTATTGGAGCACAAGATCCAGGTAATTTTCCTTCTACTCACATTAAACACGCACACACAATTATCTCTGATAAAAACCTCCACCCGACACCTGAACAGGGCATGCTGCATGATAACCGAGCCTGTCATATTGATGGGTACCAGGCAGGTGTTGAAGCCTGGCAGTGTTCTCAAACCCAGCCTGGTGGAATAGTCTACAGTTGTGAACAGTGCTTCCAGACATTCACCAGCATCTGCGATCTAAAGACTCATGCGCTAAAACTTCATCACAATACATATGTTTGTGATTGGTGTGGAAAGCAGCTGAAATCTTCCCATGGCTATAAACTTCACTGTAACTCTCATGCTGGTGATTATAGATACATATGTCCTATTTGTGACAAACGTTTTCAACAGTCTTCTCATTTAGAAGGGCACATCAACACACACAATTCTGTCCGTCCTTTCAAATGTCCAACATGTTTTAAAGGCTTTTCATACAGATTTAGCATGACCAAGCATGCAAAAACATGTCGGAATGGAATTAGTGAGAGTGGTTTAGACTGAAAATAAAGTTCTGTATGTTGGTTATTTGTCAGTGAAAAAAACAAAAATGGATGCCAATGTGGATGTCACCCATGTGTTTAAAATTTGTGTTGTGCATTTATTTGTAGAAAACAATATGCTTGTTGGAAAAGCTTCTCAGCAACTTGTTGCAAGGTTGAAATTTAATGGTGTTACAAATTATATAATGTCATGGGAAAATGGCAATGGCAGTTGCACAAGTTTTGTAAGCTGGAAGTATCAGACGTGATGTTGTTGAAGTGATGCAGGGCCACCAACTGTTACCAAGCAACTGTTGGGACCAGGAACGTAAGCAATGTTAAACCAAGCTCACTCACTAACTCACTGACACAGATGCATTCTGTGTAGGAGTGGAGTAACTCCTCCAGACATCTGGCCAGTATGGATTGAGTAGGAAAGAGTGAGGATCAGTTGGACACAATGGGTACAAGCTGTTGGTAGTGCTTGAAAGGGTGACATTTGAAGACTTACATACATTGCATCTGTCCGAGGCAAGGTAGTTAACTGACTGTAAAAGTCCAGTTTCCACCCTTGCTGAACTAGGCTGGAATTTCTGGACTTGATCGTAGCGCCACCAGTGGCTAGTACAAATTACGTCCCTTCTATGCCTCTCCTATTGACCAATCAGTTTCAACCTCTCATGTCACTTGCATTTGCTTCAAAGAAAATGGTGGCACCCAGTCAAGACGATCCGATAGATGAGCAAGATATATGTTGTAATAAAACGAGTCTTACCATGCTTACCTTGCAAAGTGCATCTAAAACATGAGCACATTAATTGAATACATGAAAAGATTTGGAAAATATTTGCTGACACATCCTTTACAAATCCTGCAGTTGACCAAAAATCTGCTTGTTGAAATCCATGTTGTTTACGAACCCGAATGTCGAATTCGATACGCTATTTGATTAGTCTCGTAAGTCCAGTCAAAATATAACTCCATAATTCCAGCCTAGTACAGCAGGGGTGGAAACTGGACTTTTACAGTTGGTTCACTCCTTTGCCTTAGGTAACATGAAGACATTGTGAATTGGCTCAGGTCGTTGTTGTCTGACCACATGGAGAAAACCCTGATGAATTGATTACCTCTACGTTTTATCCACTGTTTTCATGTCGTGGTGTACTGAGGTGTTCTTGTAGTTACTGTGCAGCTTCCAGTTTACAGGGAAAGTGACAGCACATGCTCCCAAGTAGTGATAACATGTAGTTCACTGATTGATGATTTATTGTATTCAGTGATATAGAAGATAAACATACTGTGTTCTCAATGTAGTGCTAGGTTACCTGTAGATTTAACCATGTTAAATTGAATTTAAAACATACAGCGAAAAATGTATTGTTGTGTATACTTGAATACTGTAGTAGCCTCAACAGCCTGCGAGCTATTATTGGACATAACATTAGTTCAAAATGCCTAGCAACAGTGATTGAGAGAGAAGTACTTTTCTATTGATAATGGCTTCTGTGAGCATCAAATCTGTCAGAGGAGGTTGTTGTGATTTGACATTTTGATTGACTAGTCAGAACTGAGGATTTTCCAAATTTAAGGTAGAATAATTGTTTTCCTGTACTTATCCAATGATCTATTGTCCCTATCCATAATCAATTACATTGTATATAGAAAATGTTTGTAATGGGACATTTTATGTTAACTATTCATACATTCATTGAATCTACACACAATATGACATGAACACATTATTATTTAATACATGTACCATATTTGCCACATGAAGCACCCTGCCCCAATAAGCACTAAATGATCAACTTTTGGACCAATCCCTATAAGCACCAAGTACTAATCCAGAAAGTTTTACATGAAACAGCTCTTAGGAATGTACCATATTTTGCTGAATACCCTGACCAAATTGTATGCACATTATAGTTGTCGTAAATTTCAAATTTCCCCTTGTATTATTCTTTTTGCATATATCGTGGAAATGTTAAAGGTCAAAGTCACACACACTTTCTCAAAAAGTATTAATGCATGTATCATTTGCTTTTACTTGGATTTACCTTCTCTAAAACTAAGGTCAAGGTCAGTGTTCAATTCACAGATTGACATATGTTTATTTTAAAAGAAATGGCTGTCATGTTTGTTGTGTTGTTACAAGTTTATAAGCTTTACAGAAATAATGATTTAATGATTGTTTAAAATTATTCTAATGGAAAAATATATCTGTGCTTCATATTATGTTCAATCAAAATAAGTTTTTTCTGAAAAACATAATTCGACTTTCAAAGACATCTCCTCGACCTTAAGGGAGTGACCTTAAGGTTCATGTTTATGCACAGCGCAAAACTTGGATGTTTGGGTTTCTGTTGGGAACATGATACTCACACAAATGATTTTCGATTGTGAACCTCACTCAATAATTGTTTATCTATCAGGTGCTCATATAAACACTTTTGTTTAACTGTAAATAATGCTTATGCAATGCCACAGTTTGCTGAAATCAAAATTTCCGTGCCATGGCTATGCTGCAAACAGGAATGGTGCAAAACAAAGTTGTTCATCGAAACACAGTATCATCTCTTTGGCGGCGTTATCTACAGCAGGGCAACACTCATGACTTGCCATGGGCCAGTCGTCCACTTGTGACATAACGTCAACAAGACAACCATATTCGGTTGGTGCATCTATGGAATTGATACCTAACTGCCACATTAACAGCTTGGACAATTCCTGGTTTCAGACCAATTAGTGTGAGAACCATATGCACCCGGTGGAGGGAACACTACATCCGGACCCGATGTCCAGCGATACGCCCAATTTGCTTCCACACCACAATCAGGCATGCCCAGCTTGGTGTAGACAGCATCTGAGGTTTAGAAGACAAGACTGACACAGCATACTGTTCACAGATGAGACCAGGTTTCATATGGGCAGTTCTGATTGTCGTGCATAGGTCTACAGGCGTCCAGGAGAACGTTTTAGCGACACTTCCATTACTCAACTTTGTCTGTTTGGGAGTGGAAGTGAAATCGTATTGGGTGGAATGACAACTCATTGGAGAACCCAATTTATTATTGTTAATGGCAATTTAAATGGCATACGCTACCGGGAGGACATCCTTTGAGATCACGTTCTACCCCTTGAGCAAATGCAGGGATGGAAGTCAAGTTGCAGCAGGATAATTCCCACCCACATGTTTCACGTGTTGTAACAGACATTTTGAGGCAGCATAACATTGCTGTACTGCCATGGCTGGCTGTTTATCCAGACCTCTGCCCCACAGAACATGTCTGGGATGCAATGGAACGCCACCTACGACAGGACCACAACCGGCCGGTAACGCTAGCTCTGTTGGGCCAAGCTTTGGCTGACATTAGGAACAACATCATCCAGGCTGTTTTCAATCACCTGGTGTCTTAATGTGCCGCTGCTGCCTTGTCTGTCACACACGATATTGACAATGTTAATCGAGTTGTCACACCACCCTTTTTTTAGGGCATGTCACTCTGTCTTCTGTTACCTGGCATGGGCTTTGTCAATGAATTTGTTATGCTAAAACCTTGATCAGACGAATATTATGTTGTTATTTCCAATAACATCACATTTACACTACTTTCTATGAAGCACAGTTACTTTTTATACATGACAAAGGAACTGTTTGATATTCATTGTCCAAGCTGTCAAGTATCTCATTATAACTACTTACATTATCAGTTGGCTAACAGAATTAAAACAAATCACAATAAAGGCCCATTGTATTTTTAGAAATATATTTTATTTTTCAGAAATATGTTTATGACATGGGTTTTATCTTGCTCAAAATGTAGAAGTGAAATAAATGCTTGAAATCAGCTTTTGGTTTGTTGTCTGTGAACACTCAATGAGCAAGTAGTCTGTGTTGACACTAACAACACGTTGAAGTTCCATGCTGTGTAACGTTGGTTTGGAGAATTTGTAATTTTGGTCTGGAATGTCAGTAAGGAATAGTAATATATCAAAGATAAACAAGTGGTATCACATCATTTTCCAACATTCTTTTACTGTTTGCTGAATCTACAAACAGCACATAACATTCAGTGAGGAATTGAGACAGAAACCTGTTACTTGAAAGGGTTGGATCCAGGATTTAATAAAAAGTGGGGAGTCTAAAATTGTAACTTAAGGGGGCTTCATCCAAAAGCGTACCCAAGAAATTACAAAGCACTATATGTAAATCATTATTACATGTAGTTATACTTCGACAAACAAATCAACATGTAAGAACTTACCACGATAGGCTATGCAAATGTCATCAGATGAAAAATGTCCCCCTCCCCTACCTGTTATGTGAAAATTATTATATTTTTTTTAAAATGCTGATTATTTTGTTTTGTTTTGTCATCCACGACAAATTGGCTGCTTTAAGAAAAAAAGAAATATGTTTATACACAAAATTGCCTTTATTTGTTTATTTAACAAGGATGGAAAGTTAATAATACTGGGTACTTGTTTTTTTCAAAATATGTTTTGGTGCAATATGCTGTCAGCTTTTCAATACTTATTGGCAGGAAAAAAGTGGGCAAATTCAGTATTTTAGTTTTTTACAAAATTTCAGTTGGAGGATCTGTAAAGCAAGTTAAAAAAGAAATGTGGACTTAGTGTGTCATGTATTTTTTATTTAGGAGATGTCCTATTTGATGAATTATCATGTCTGTTTTTTTCATGACAAATTTAGATGCAAACTGGTTGGTTTTAGTTGGGGCTAGTGACTGATTTGTGGAGGCTAATGATTGGTTGAGATTTTAAGCTGATTATGAGAGTATTGTTGAATAAATGCTTTTCGACTCATTCAACAAAGAGATCATAGCTCTACGACTATCACAAGTCCATAGAGGTTATCACGCGAGTGTGTCTGGGGATGCTACATATCCTGCATTCGGAATAAACATTGTATTTAGCGAGCCTTGGCGAGCTAAATACATAGTGTTTATTCCTAATACAGGATATTTACCATCCCTAAACACACAAGCGTGATAACCTCTTTATCATATCATGTCATACTTCAATTCTGTGCTTAAAAATCACTTCCCCTCACTCACAAACATTACCTAAACATTGCAAGATTTCCTGGAATGCGCGCATTAATATTTATTACGTCACAGGGTAAGTGATGTGTCAGTCGGACAGTGACAGTAGCCAAATATAGTTCCAACTGAAATCTGTTTCTTATACAGTGGTGAAGCAACATATACGCAAAACAACGATTTTTTTACTTTCCTTTCGCGGCAATCCATCGGTCTGTCCGCTAGAGTAACTGCCCTTTGTCAAAGGGAAGCTATTCTAACCCTAGTCTATGAGATGTCACGGCCACGTTCAGACGTTGTTGACAGTCGGCCTGTTCTGTCATAACGTTAAGAAGTTCAGTCAGATGTACACGCAGCGCCAAAATGAAACAAGGTAACAATTCATACATATTTCGCCTAAATCCAACTATTTTTATTTGTGGAAAAGGTTTCAAGCTGCAGAGGTCTACAAGCACAGATATGGCTACTGATCCCGCTAGGCCTAGTGCCCTCGCAAAATTGTTTCGAAATGTATTTCTCCAAAGTTGCCAAAACTTATAAAATGCCTTAGTTACGTCGCAGTTCTACACTGATTTTCAGTATATAAGACTGGTTTTTTTTAATAATTGTAGCAATTATTCCTGTAGTTTATCCAGATTCACGATGTTTAATTCTGACTCGATCGCCGAATGACAAGGGCGACGCCATGTTTGTTAATAAACAGTGAAAGTAGTCCCTACTTGACCTTTGATATTTGCATCTCTATCCGCATATGACCCCAACGGATATTGTTTTTATCTGTTGACTTTATCCTGCCGTGAAACCTACCCATGATATGATAAATGGTGTTACCTGGATGAAGAAGGCTATTGATGTCTTGTAAGTCAAGTCATCTCAGTTCCAAACAAGTTGCAAGTCATGCTCCCAACATCACTGGATGGTGCAGCTCTCCTGTTGGGAACAACACAGGGCAGCATGGTGTACCTGGGGGGAGGTCTCATGGCTAGGCAATGTGAGGTCTCAACATGGACAACCAGCAGCATGGTGTACCTTTGGGGAAGGTCTCATGGCTAGGCAATGTGAGGTCTCAACATGGTGGACAACCAGCAGCATGGTGTACCTGGGGGGAGGTCTCATGGCTAGGCAATGTGAGGTCTCAACATGGTGGACAACCAGCAGCATGGTGTACCTGGGGGAAGGTCTCATGGCTAGGCAATGTGAGGTCTCAACATGGTGGACAACCAGCAGCATGGTGTACCTGGGGGAAGGTCTCATGGCTAGGCAATGTGAGGTCTCAACATGGACAACCAGCAGCATGGTGTACCTGGGGGAAGGTCTCATGGCTAGGCAATGTGAGGTCTCAACATGGTGGACAACCAGCAGCATGGTGTACCTGGGGGAAGGTCTCATGGCTAGGCAATGTGAGGTCTCAACATGGTGGACAACCAGCAGCATGGTGTACCTGGGGGAAGATCTCATGGCTAGGCAATGTGAGGTCTCAACATGGACAACCAGCAGCATGGTGTACCTGGGGGAAGGTCTCATGGCTAGGCAATGTGAGGTCTCAACATGGACAACCAGCAGCATGGTGTACCTGGGGGAAGGTCTCATGGCTAGGCAATGTGAGGTCTCAACATGGTGGACAACCAGCAGCATGGTGTACCTGGGGGAAGGTCTCATGGCTAGGCAATGTGAGGTCTCAACATGGACAACCAGCAGCATGGTGTACCTGGGGGAAGGTCTCATGGCTAGGCAATGTGAGGTCTCAACATGGTGGACAACCAGCAGCATGGTGTACCTGGGGGAAGGTCTCATGGCTAGGCAATGTGAGGTCTCAACATGGACAACCAGCAGCATGGTGTACCTGGGGGAAGGTCTCATGGCTAGGCAATGTGAGGTCTCAACATGGACAACCAGCAGCATGGTGTACCTGGGGGAAGGTCTCATGGCTAGGCAATGTGAGGTCTCAACATGGTGGACAACCAGCAGCATGGTGTACCTGGGGGAAGGTCTCATGGCTAGGCAATGTGAGGTCTCAACATGGACAACCAGCAGCATGGTGTACCTGGGGGAAGGTCTCATGGCTAGGCAATGTGAGGTCTCAACATGGACAACCAGCAGCTAGTGTACCTGGGGGAAGGTCTCATGGCTAGGCAATGTGAGGTCTCAACATGGACAACCAGCAGCATGGTGTACCTGGGGGAAGGTCTCATGGCTAGGCAATGTGAGGTCTCAACATGCTTAGCACCATTGGCATCAAGGAATTATACTATCTCCTTAGTTGTTTTAGATACAAATGGTTTCGGAATGTTTGAAATAATGTTCATGAATGTGGTAATCAGCTGTGTAAATAAAGGTGAAAATCATTACTGGATTGGTTGCTGTCTTTGATAGGAATTTAGAAGCTGGAAGAACATGAATAACAACTTCCTTTTTTCTTTGTATCGACTGTTTGGAGCTACTTCTTGCCCCAGCATCAGGATAATGCTGAGTAAGCTTAAAGTCTTAATTTATATATTCGTGATCATATGTTTACACAAGGTTGGATCAATATACAAATATGCAATACAACTGATTAACAGATGGAATAGGCATGTGAAGTATTACTGGGCATAGGCAGCTGACTATTGTGCACACTGGTTTACCTGGTTTCACTGGTGAGGATCAGCAGTCTCCAGGTGTCGCCCAGGTTTGAAAATGTGTAACTTCTGGAGGATGGAAGCAGTTTGATGCCAATTACAACCAGCTTTCATCACAACTCAGCTTTGAAAAGTTTTTCATGTCAAGTACTGGGGTTTTGTCCCAAGATATTATGTTACACAAAACAGCTATTAACTTCGCAGAACTTAATAACATCGCATCTGTTACCATAACACAATAATATAAGATCTGTTACGGCATCACAATAACGTCATCAATGGATCTAAAAGATCCTCAATTATCCATATACTGAACAACAAAAGTTCCTGTGAGATTGAATAAGAGTTAATGCAAAGTTATGTTTTTTACCAAATCTGAAACAATTTCGGTTTGCAACAGATGAAAGACTCCTGTAAGTGTTCAAATGGTTTAATTTGCCATTCTGACTTCAGAAAATTTCTTTTTTCATAAAAAAACATGAACATGCCAAAATGTCAATTTACAAATCATTAGCGTGTGTGTCCACCTCTGGTTGCGATGCAAGCAACACATCTTCGTCTCATGGAATGGACCAGGCATCGCACAAAGTCCTGTGGGATACCTGTCCATATCTGCTGGAGCATGTTTCGAAGTTCCTGGAGTGTCTGTGGAACAAGTGGTTGATGTCGAGGGCGCCGATCCATCTCATCCCACATGTGCTCGATTGGTGAGAGATCAGGGGAGTGATCTGGCCAGGGGATGACATTCACGTTGTTTTGTTGAAGAGAATCCTGAACAAGTTGAGCAATATAAGGCCAGGCGTTGTCATGTTAAAAGGTAATGCCTGGGCCATGACGGTACTGCAAAACAGGTAGAACAACAGGGCCGATGATCTCGTCTATCAAACGGGTCCTCTGTCTTGCTGTAATCCCACTCCATACCATTACGCTGCCTCCCCAGAACCGATCTTCCATGACACAATGATTGATGTAACGTTCACCTTGACGTCAGTACACTCGAATCCGTCCATCGCTGTGGCTGAGGTGAAAACGATACTCGTCAGTGAATAGAACTTGTCTCCACTGCATGGCCGTCCAGAAGCTGTCTGCACCACTGTAGACGTGCTTGGCAGTGATTTCCTGTCAAAATGGGACGTCTGGCGGGTCTTCTGGTGACAATCCCTGCACATCTGAGGCGACGACGTATGGTTTGTGAAGATATTCGCCGAAGGCCAGGGATGCTTTTTGCAGTCACTGTTGCTGGCTGGAATCGATTTCGTAGGTGTGTTGTTCGAATTCTGTTGTCTTGTCGATTATTGGTTACACGTGGCCTGCCACTCCGAGGATGGTCTCTGACTGCATTCGTCTGTTGCCATAAACACCAAATGTTGTTTCTGTGGACGTTAAATTGTCTTGCAACATCACGTTGACTCGATCCTGCTTCAAGCATACCAATGGCTCGCAGACGCTCATTTTCGGACAGGCGTGGCATTACGTAATGTTGAATAATTGCGTAATTTTGTTGTTTTTCTGAGTGGTTGTTGTCAGCACGATGCTAAACAATGCATAAGGAATCCTGTTAACGCACATGTTTTTATACCCATTCTTGGGTAGTGAAATGCATGGGGCTTGCATAAAGGTCAACTTTTGCATGGAATGCATGCTTTTCTGAAGCAGTTGCATTTTTGTGACTTGATTCCATACATGTACTACAATATTGAAAACCAAACTTTTACTTGTTTGAAAAATAACACTAAAATATTGGAGTCATAGGAACTTTTGTTGTTGAGTATATTATATCTCCTTCCCATTATAATATACCCCTGGACCCATATATCATTCATCTAAAGCATAACACAATAATATAGTATCTGTTACTTCACCATAACACAATGTAGTATCAATAGCTTAATGCAGTAATGTATTTCTTACTATTGCATAGCACAATAATGCATCTGTTACTGTAACATTTCACAATAATGGATCTGTTACTATAACAACACAATAATGTAGTATCTGTTACTATTGCATAACACAATAATGTAGTATATGTTACAATAACATAACAATAATACATCTGTTACTGTAACATGTTACAATAACGCATTGTTACTATAGCATCACAGTAATGTAGTATCTGTTACTATTACATAACACAATGTAAAATCTGTTATGTTACCTTAACACAATAATGTATCTCTTACTATTGCATAACACAATAATGTAGTATCTGTTACTGTTGCATAACACAATAATGCATGTTACTATAACATAAAAATAATGCAGTATCTGTTACTATAGCATACACAATGTAGTATCTGTTACTATAACATAACAGTAATGCAGTATATGTTACTATTGCATAACACAATGTTGTAGTATCTGTTACTTTTGCATAACACAATGCATATATTACTGTAACAACACAATAATGTATCTGTTACTATAGCATAACAATAATGTATTTTCTGTTACTACAGCATGACAATAGAGCTTCTGTTATAATAACATAACACAATAATGTCGTATCTGTTACTATAGAATAACAATGTAGTATTTGTTACTTCGCACAACACAATACCATGGCAGTACACAATGTATGTGGTATCTGTCCCAGCATACAATGACTGGATCTGACAGCACCATGATGATCCAGTGTAGTATGTCTCCATTCTGTTCTGATAAGTACAGTGGCCTGTCACCATCACAGCTTCATTTGGAGTCAAATAACACAAACTCTAAAAATAGTCATCCAATCACATTTTGTCATGGAAACAAGCACCAATATCAGCAGTATTCAACGTGCCTTCTCAAATACAACTGTGGACTTCCCTCCCCTGCCTTAATACTCAGAAAAAAATATCTTTACCAGCAGAGAGTGAATACATAACAGTTTTCTCTTTCAGTTAAAGAAACTGTAGTCTGTGATTTCGAATGAGAATCTTTTGCCAAACTCACGTCAAGAAGAGACATTTTGAGTGGTGGTTGATTTCATGTTCTGTGTTAGGTTAGTGGTAGTTGGGATTGAGATAGTGACGTCACTTCTGAAAATATGTTCTGGTGGCAAATCAGTCCAGGGTATATATCGGCATATCTCTGGAAGAAAAGCATCAGTTGATTCACTTTCCTGCTGTGCCTTGCCAAGTTATATGTTCAGGATAGAATTAGAAGTATTGATTTTGTAGTCATCATAGAGAACATTGTTTGACGGGGTGGGTGGGTAGCCTTGTGCTAGACACATGGGCTGCTGGTTATGCTGTGAGTCCTGGGTTTGATTCCCCACATGGTTATATGACACCTGATGATGTCTTTGTCCCAACCCAGATAATAGTGGTCTAATGATACCATGGAATCACTATTACATCCAGTCTGTCACATGTCCAAGAACAGTTATGTTAGATATATTACTATTTGACTGTCAGCTAGAAATGTATATGACTCTGACTTGACCAGCCCTGACCTTGCCCTTGCAGGTACTGATGCAGTCGTCCTCCCTGGTCGACCTGGCATCTACACACAGCAACAGGCACAGGCCCTGCAGGTATGTGGAGCAGCAAATCCCAGTCTGTTCCTTCTGGCACTGCTGTGTACAGGCAGAGGATTTACCATAGGCCAATATGAGTCTTAATATTTGCCATCAGTAGCCTGGTTTCAGTGGAGGTTCTGAAATGAATTGATTGTTATGTTTTGATGCTAATGTCATATCAGAGAATCAGCTGGAAAAGAATTGTTGATACACCTCTGATGTTTCAGTTGGTAGAGAAATGTTGATATATGTACGTGTGATGTTTCAGTTGGTAGAGAAATGTTGATATCTACATGTGATGTTTCAGTTTGTAGAGAAATGTTGATATATGTATGTGTGATGTTTCAGTTGGTGGAGAAATGTTGATATGTCCGTGTGATGTTTCAGTTGGTAGAGAAATGTTGATATATGTATGTGTGATGTTTCAGTTGGTAGAGAAATGTTGATACATGTATGTGTGATGTTTCAGTTGGTAGAGAAATGTTGATATATGAACGTTTGATGTTTCAGCTGATAGAGCTGACTCCAGGCTCGAATGTCTATGTTAGTCACGTCCAGATGACAATAGCAGAAAGGAAGGTGAAGGTTGAGGTCCGGTATGGTCAGCCTTTCCGTAATGCCTGTCCGTCTGCACGCTACCTGCTGGGCTTGTTCTACACCCGGCAAGAGCTGGCCAACAGCTCCCTGTCCGACACTCAGTACAGTAAATTCCGCGGGCTGGATAAAACAGTGATTGATGCCATCACAGGTGGGGATTTTCACTGCTGGTTAAGCTTTGATGTTCTGCTGCACGTGTCTGTTACTTCTGAAGGATTGGATTGTAAACAATTTTTACAAATGAGTCACCCTTAATTTACAAAGAAAACAGAGAAAAGAATTGCTATATTTGATTAAAATATTCTTCTCAACATCTTTTAGTTTTATAACAAATCAATCCTGACAGCAGCATTTTTATCATCCTGCTTCTCAGCCTAGTGACGAGAAAAATCTCCCTAGAAATTAAATTAAGTCGTCCCTAGATTCAACACTCTCACCCACATTTATATTCTTGTTTTGTTGGCTCACAACTTTCACACACTCTCTAATTAGATGTGTGATAATGATTACAATGAATGACCCATTTCTATCTTGTTCTTTTCTAATATTGCTTTGATATTGACAAATTGTGGGTCTCCTTAGCCATGTGACTTTGGTTGAAATTTGCCTCTGTTCACCCAGCAGTGAATGGGTACGCGGTAGGATGAGAAGGTAATCTGGCTGGTCCCCTTCCAGCAACTCACAGGCAGCTTGGGTTGTGTACTCCCCATGTAAATGGTGTGCAACTCACAGGCAGCTTGGGTTGTGTACTCCCCATGTTAATGGTGTGCAACTCACAGGCAGCTTGGGTTGTATACCTCCCATGTTAATGGTGTGCAACTCACAGGCAGCTTGGGTTGTGTACTCCCCATGTTAATGGTGTGCAACTCACAGGCAGCTTGGGTTGTGATAAAAATGGAGCGCTTTGGGAATGCTTTATGGCATGGATTTGTCGCATTATAAATATGCACATTTCTTTCTGTGACATTTCACAGAGCATCTCTTCTGTGAGGTCAACTACATTTTATTATTTAATTGTATCCATGGCAAGTTCATGATTTGTAATTATGTTATTATGTGTGAAGGAAGGTTCTTCTTTGTTGCAGGCTTTTGTTTAAGTAGAAGTGAATGTCCCAAGGCTGAAATACGTGGAGTTTTAACACGGTCAATAACTAGTGCTCGATGTCAACTCAAACAAAAACTGATTGCAAGTTTGAAGAAGGACTCTTCTGTAGAGGCGGCCTGGACATTCTGAAGGTATTTTGTACATGCATTGGTACATACACTTAGACTGGTAAATATATGGGTACACCTACTGGTACATGCATTGGTACATACACTTAGTTTGGTAATTATATGGGTACACCTACTGGTACATGCATTGGTACACACACTGGTACTTAGATTGGTAATTATATGGGTACACCCACTGGTACTTGCATGGTATACACACTGGTACTTAGATTGGTAATTATATGGGTACACCCACTGGTACATGCATTGGTACATACACTGGTGCTTAGATTGGTAATAATATGGGTACACCCACTGGTACATGCATTGGTACATACACTTAGATTGGTAATGATATGGGTACACCTACTGGTACATGCAATGGTACATACACTGGTGCTTAGATTGGTAATTATATGGGTACACCCACTGGTACATGCATTGGTACATACACTTAGATTGGTAATGATATGGGTACACCTACTGGTACATGCAATGGTACATACACTGGTGCTTAGATTGGTAATTTTATGGGTACACCCACTGGTACATGCATTGGTACATACACTTAGATTGGTAATGATATGGGTACACCTACTGGTACATGCAATGGTACATACACTGGTGCTTAGATTGGTAATTATATGGGTACACCCACTGGTACATGCATTGGTACATACACTTAGATTGGTAATGATATGGGTACACCTACTGGTACATGCAATGGTACACCCACTGGTGCTCAGATTGGTAATTATATGGGTACACCTACTGGTACATGCATGGTATACACACTGGTACTTAGATTGGTAATTATATGGGTACACCCACTGGTACATGCATTGGTACATACACTGGTGCTTAGATTGGTAATGATATGGGTACACCTATTGGTACATGCAATGGTACACCCACTGGTGCTTAGATTGGTAATTATATGGGTACACCTACTGGTACATGCATGGTATACACACTGGTACTTAGATTGGTAATTATATGGGTACACCTACTGGTACATGCATGGTATACACACTGGTACTTAGATTGGTAATTATATGGGTACACCTACTGGTACATGCATGGTATACACACTGGTACTTAGATTGGTAATTATATGGGTACACCTACTGGTACATGCAATGGTACACACACTGGTACTTAGATTGGTAATTATATGGGTACACCTACTGGTACATGCAATGGTACACACACTGGTGATTAGATTGGTAATTTTATGGGTACACCTACTGGTACATGCATTAGTACATACACTTAGATTGGTAATAATATGGGTACACCTACTGGTACATGCATGGTATACACACTGGTACTTAGATTGGTAATTATATGGGTACACCTACTGGTACATGCATTGGTACACACACTAGTGCTTAGATTGGTAATTATATGGGTACACCCACTGGTACATGCATGGTATACACACTGGTACTTAGATTGGTAATTATATAGGTACACCCACTGGTACATGCATGTTATACACACTGGTACATCCATGGTACATACATGGTACGCACACTGGTACTTTGATTGGTAATTATATGGGTACACACACTGGTTCAAGCATGGTACATACACTGTTATAACATTGGTACATATGTAGGTACATACATGGGTACACACTCTGGTTCAAGCATGGTACATACACTGTTATAACATTGGTACATATGTAGGTACATACATGGGTACACACACTGGTTCAAGCATGGTACATACACTGTTATAACATTGGTACATATGTAGGTACATACATGGGTACACACACTGGTTCAAGCATGGTACATGCACTGTTATAACATTGGTACATATGTAGGTACATACATGGGTACACACTCTGGTTCAAGCATGGTACATACACTGTTATAACATTGGTACATATGTAGGTACATACATGGGTACACACTCTGGTTCATACAGGAAGGCACATGCGTTAATGTACAAACCTGGGGGAATACATGAAGGTTCATCATGTGAAGGTTCCTGGTTAAAATTGATATTCAGCAACCGATGCTTGTTGTAAGTGGCGACTATGCTTTTCGTAAAAGGCAGTTAAAGGGATCGGGTGGTCAGGCTCACTAAGTAGGTTGATGAATGTCATTGTATCCTAATTGTGTAGATTGATGCTCATTATGTCAATCACTGGATTGTCTGCTCCAGACATGAGTATATATATTTCTGAGTGCGGTGTTAAACAACAAACAAACGTGACGGTACATACTTGGTTACAAACATGAGGGTATATTAGGTTTAGAATATGTGTAAATATTTATGTGTATATAAGTCATATTTATTGTGTTAATTGATATAAATGTACTAACTGATTTCAGATTGAATGTCAATAAATAAGATAAAATGAAATAACAAACATCTTTATTTTATTTATTTATTAATTCATTTATATCAGTACGGGATGATTGGGACACCAAGACGAGATGCCTGGGAACCGATCCCACGTAAACAGTCAGGCTACCTTACCCTACCCCAGCAGACCCACTGCAAGTACCATTCAGGATAGAGAACTAGTACAATTCCAGAATTGCAACTTTGTTCTTACTTCATTTCCATGTGTTTTGAGGTTTTCGTTACTGAAGCAAGCTCTAGATGACTGTTACTAAGTTGGAAGCATGTTTGGTAATAATGTTTTTCTGTGAAAGTTTGTCACCATGTCATTATTGCAGCAACCCATCTGTGACACCGACTTCAACTGACAATGTTTCTGTTTCAGGATTCTGTCTCATGTTCAGGCACCAGTCAATGGAGGATGTGAAGAATGCTTTGCGATCGTCCATTACATCATCTTTGCATTCAATCAGAGGAAGAGGAATGGATTTGTTCCTTTGTGGACCATCACAGCAAAACAACGTACTTCATCGTGGACCATCACAGCAAACACTGTGCTTCATCATTGACCATCACAGCAAACACCGTACTTCATCATGGACCATCACAGCAAACACTGTACTTAATCATGGACCATCACAGCAAACACTGTACTTCATCAAGGACCATCACAGCAAACACTGTACTTCATCATGGACCATCACAGCAAACACTGTACTTCATCGTGGACCATCACAGCAAACACTGTACTTCATCATGGACCATCACAGCAAACACTGTACTTCATCATGGACCATCACAGCAAACACTGTACTTCATCATGGACCATCACAGCAAACACTGTACTTCATCGTGGACCATCACAGCAAACACTGTACTTCATCATGGACCATCACAGCAAACACTGTACTTCATCATGGACCATCACAGCAAACACTGTACTTCATCATGGACCATCACAGCAAACACTGTACTTCATCGTGAACCATCACAGCAAACACTGTACTTCATCAAGGACCATCACAGCAAACACTGTACTTCATCATGGACCATCACAGCAAACATTGTGGTCCATCACAGCAAAACAATGTGCCCTATCGTGGTCCATCACAGTAGAAAAAATATGTGCCCCACTGTGGACCATCACAGCAAAACAATGTGCCCCACTGTGGACCATCACAGCAAAACAATGTGCCCCACTGGGGACCATCACAGCAAAACAATGTGCCCCACTGTGGACCATCACAGCAAAACAATGTGCCCCACTGTGGACCATCACAGCAAAACAATGTGCCCCACTGTGGACCATCACAGCAAGACAATGTGCCCCACTGTGGACCATCACAGCAAAACAATGTGCCCCACTGTGGACCATCACAGCAAAACAATGTGCCCCACTGTGGACCATCACAGCAAAACAATGTGCCCCACTGGGGACCATCACAGCAAAACAATGTACCCCATTGTGGACCATCCTGTATATCTCCAGGGCTCTCATTTCAATAAACCTATGCTAATTCCTGGATTTGTTCACATGGTTCTCACAATCACAAATTATTCTCCCTTCATTTTCGTTTACATTTACTGACCAGTCAAACATCGAGATAAGGAAAGAGAAAATGATAAAGGAGGTTGACATGAAGACATCTCTTCGATCCAAAAGATTTTTTAAGGCTTTCTTTTGCACGTCAGTCATTTTTTCAATATTGAATTTTTCGCTAACTCTATCGTAATCAATGTGAGTGGCCGCCATGTTGTTGATATTGCCAACCCAGTATTGAGGCTGGTTTGTAACTCGCATTCTGATTGGTGCATTAGACTGAGTAGCGTAGCAAATCAAATTGGATCCAGGGGTTAGTGTAGGTTTACCTAAATGCCAGCCCTGGAGGTACAGAGGATGGGACTGTCAGCACAACAAACAATGTGCCCTTACAGATGGACCATGGCAAATGACCTTGGAACTGAGGTCAAATATATAATCATATTTGGCCATCCTTTCTTTGTTATATAGTTTACTCATGTATAACAGATGCGGGTCAGCATATTGATGGAGACAAAATTAATTGCAAACTGTCTTGAAGGATAAGATGTTTATTTTCAGTATGATAAAAAATATTGCTTCTGTCAGAACAGTAGATAATTTCTTTTATGTGTTATGATTCAAAACTAGAATTGATCTGTTGATATTTAAATGTTTGAGCACTGATGTATTGCTGCATTTTATATCTTTCCTATTTTGATCAACACAAGATATCGGTAAAGGTTGATCCGTACAGTGTCACATGTAGACTGTTAATCAAGTGAAAATATTTCAGAAGAATAAAGCACACCATGTGTTTATGTCAGCTGAATCCAATGTCTGTCATTCAGCATCCACAGCCACTGACCATCTTCCATGATGGCTGTCACTTCCTGGTGTCCATCAAGGGGGAATTCCCATCCAACTGAAACATTGCTGCTACCTGGCATTTCATCCTGCCCCGAGTTAGTCGTCTTTGGATTTTGAAAGTTGTATCACTTTCATAAACTGATTTGTTAATATCTGTTTCTAGATGCCAGCTTATTTAGAATTATGTAAAGGTGAAGGTGTGCATGTCGGATGCAACACTACCAAGGATGATGTCAATACACACATGGAACATGGGCTGTGTTGTCCTGAAGGGGTGCATGGTGGAAACACTACCAAGGATGATGTCAATACACACATGGAACATGGGCTGTGTTGTCCTGAAGGGGTGCATGGTGGAAACACTACCTGACTTATGGCATCCCGAAAGACCAGCTGATGATATGACATGGGTAGTGCATGTTATTACATGCTGCAAATCGGGCACAAGTACTGGGAATGAGGCACGTTATTCCCCGTTAAGTAAACAACAAGTCAAAAATATCATGTCGGACATTTTAATTAAACTAAAGACAGAAACACAAACCTTCATTGCCACACTAACCAAATCGCCCCAAAATGAAATGTTTCTATATATTCATCGAAAGTGAATAATTGACCACTTTCTGTTATAAAGTGGATAATGGAAGTTAATTCTAATATTAGCAAAGGCAATCTCCTGACTGGAGCTCTGAGGACGTCTTCGTCCCACAACGAATAAATGTCAACTTCCACATGTTACCCCGTTCAACGTAGTGGTCCGTCACATCAGCATGACACGCACGAGATTTACCAAAAACAAGAACATGCGCAACGGGTGTGTTTGGGCGAGCACTTCCATATTAATCGAGTGTATTTGGACGAGCTATACCAACCCAACCAAGAACAACTGTTTCCTTTTGTTCATACCCCCCTCCTTGACAGATTCCTGGCAACACAATAAATACAATATCAACACAATACTAACACTTCTAGCTTTTGCAATGAATTGAAATACAGTACAACACGGATATAACGAACTACTAGGGATCAGAGAAATCAGTTCGTTATATCTGTTGTTCGTTATACACGTTTTCGCTCGGAAATGTCCGCCATCTTGGATAAGACAAAACACAATACACACGTAACTGCAGCATTAATTGTATTAGCAGTGATCATTCAATTGATATCAATTTACAACATTCATTTAATAACATTAAATTCATAACATTTTCTGAAGATTGTTATCAAATACATGTACAAAATTTAAACATATTCATCATTTTTCAATTTACATTTACTCGTAAAATTTATATGTTTAATGTTTGTTTTACAGACAAGATTACATGTTACCGCTGATTGCATACAGCCAATTGTCAGTGACACTTGACACTGAGTGAGATTTCTCAGTTCGCTATACACGTCCCTAATTAGTGATAAATGGGCTTGTCGGTGATCAGACATCAGTTCGCTGTATCCGTTAGTTCGCTGTAGAGAGTTCGTTATATACGTAAATTTTATATGATATTATATAGGAGATAAATCGGGGATTTTTTAACAGTTCGTTGTATCCGTTTTTTCGCTATATCCATGTTCGTTATATCCGTGTTCTACTGTAAAACTGTACCATACTTACAAAATGAATTGAAATTATAACAATCCAATAGTCCTTGAATATCCGTGAATGCTCATATCACATTTTACAATGTCACAGTTCAAGAGTCACAGTTCACAACACATTTCAGTTTCAAGAAGTCACTGTTCACGACGTCAGTTCATGAAGTCACATTATCCGAAGTCACATTATCCGAAGTCACATTATCCGAAGTCACATTATCCGAAGTCACATTATCCGAAGTCTCAATCCCGGATCACAGTTCACAGTTGACCACTCCAGTGGACAAATCTTGTTTGCTGCTCTAGTAATCACTGATTGTCCGATCCGTACATCCACCACACACACATGTCCATCTCTTCCTGGGTATGTCTTGACAATTCTACCAAGTGGCCACTGTCCCCGTGGAGTGTCAGGAGATATAAGCACAACATCATCGATCCACAGGTCTCTGCTTGGAGTTCGCCATTTCCGTCTTGGGTTCAGACCTGGGAGCCATTCCTTCATCCAACGCTTCCAAAAGTGCCTCATCAGTTCCTGAATACGTCTCCAGCGCTTCCTTTGGTGATAATCGGTTGTGTCTACGGATTCCGGAGCAAACATTCCTCCAATCTGGCCATGCAGGAAGTGATTCGGAGTCAGAAGAATCTCATCTTGGGGATGAGTCGACTGATATGTCAGACGGCTCGAGTTGATCAGCGCTTCAGCTCCGGTGAATGCCGTTTCCAGTTCCTCATCTGTGACGTCACCATTCCCCAGGATAGCGAAGATAGCACGCTTAGCCGATTTTATCATCGTCTCGAATACCCCTAAAAAATACGGCGAGTATGGAGGGTTGAAGTGCCATTTCACTCCTCGATTGGCCATGGAACGCCGAACAGCATCTTGATCCAGCATGTGAAGAAGTTCCTTGAGTTCTTTGACGGCACCAACAAAGTTTGTTCCATTGTCAGATATGACATCTTGTTGTAGACCTCTTCGATTTACCATTCGGTAAAACGCATTTAGGAATGCGCTGGTGTCCAAGCTGTATGCCATCTCTAGGTGAACAGCTCTTGTAGTCAAACAGGTGAATAGACACAAATAACGTTTCTGACGTGATTTTCCTCTGCCTTGGACTGTTATGAAAGGTCCAGCATAGTCAACAGCAGCCTGGCTGAATGCACGGAAGGATGTTCGAAGTCTCATTTTTGGTAACGGAGCCATCATTGGATAGGCAGGTTTTGCTTTGTCCCTATGACATCAAGCACATTCTTTCTCCCATTCACGTATTGCTTCTCGTGTTGAGATAATCCAGTATTTAGATGACACTGCAGCCAATGTTTGGTTTGTGCCCAGAACATGTTTACCATCTTCGTGATACTGCTTTATGATGAGCTTTGTCACCCAACTTCTACGAGGTAGAATTATAGGAAATCGTGCTCCAAGTGGCAAACATTCAGCATCGCCTAAGCGTGCACTCAATCTCATGACCCCATTTTCATCTAGTTGTGGCTGAAGTGTAAGGAGTTTGGAACTGGAAGCCAACATCCTACCTGACAACAAAGTTGCATATTCAATTGAAAATGCTTCCGCCTGTGCACCGGCAATGATTCTGTGCTCAGAGTCTGCTATTTCCTCTACCGTCAGTTCACCTTTCATTTTGTAATCATCTGACGTGGAACAGTTATGCAAGAATCTGAAAATCCAAGCATTCACACGTGTCAATTTTCTCCAGCTGGAGAATCTGGAAGGGTCAAGTCTCCACGTCTCAAGGTCAGATTTCTGTATTGAAACTAGAGCAACCTGCTCATTGCTCGTTCTTCTTTCATCATCATTGATCATGTCAAGGGAAAATGCTTTATCAGATGGCCATTCAGTTTCATCTCTGAGCAAAAACGTAGGACCAGACCACCATAAGTCATTGTATATGAGTTGTGAAACAGACAGACCTCTTGTTAAGTGATAAGCAGGATTTTCTGCAGATGGTACGTGTCGCCATTGAGATGGATTTGTGGTCCAGTGTATTTCTCCAACTCTGTTTGGCAACAAACGGTTTGAAAGTACGACTATTGTTTCTTATCCAACACAAGACATTCCTACTATCTGACCAGAAGGTAACTGTTTCAATCTCAATCTGAAGGACTTTGACCACTTCAGAGACAAGTCTGAGGCCAAGTACAGCTGCCATCAGTTCAAGGCGTGGTATGCTACAGGCTTTCAACGGAGCTACATGACTCTTTGCAGCAACTATCCTGCTTGACTTCTTTCCGTCCATGTAAGTATAGATGGCGTAAACAATGGTGCCATATGCATCCTGTGATGCATCAACAAAGGTATGAATCGAGACTGAACAAACCTCAGCATCAAGGTGCAAACAGCTGGTTACCTGAACACCTTGTACTTCTTTCCATTGTACCAACCATTTTTCTATTTTCTGTTGCAGGTTCTGAGACAGTTCATCATCCCAATCGTTTCCTGTTAACCACATTTCTTGTAACAGAATCTTTGCAGTGATTATAAATGGTCCTATGAATCCAAGAGGATCAAATAGTCTTGCAATTTGCCTGAGAAAACCTCTTTTAGTGGTTTCTTCTTCAGGAAACGTACCAACTTTGAATGTGAACATATCTTTTTCAGCCACCCACATTAACCCAAGTGCTTTCACTGATGGTAAATGGCCTTTACAAAGATCAATTTCAGATGCCCTATCTTCTTCAGGAATGTTATCAAGGACATTCAGGGAATTGGACAACCATTTCCGAGCATGCATTGAAGCACTGGACCATAACTGAGTTAATTGTACAGTTCTATACCTTCATCCACATTCTCTACCGAGTCCATACTGTCATCCATGTATGTGGATTTTATGAGTTTCTGCAGCCATAGGCAGATCTACAAGATGTGCCTTAGCATGTTCCTGGGTAACATACTGAGCCAAGAAAGGAGAAGAGGTGTTCCCGAATACAAGACGACTGAACTCGTATACCTCAGGAGGCATATCTGTATTCATAGATCTCCAGAGAAATCTGTGGTAAGGTCTATCTTCCGGTGATATTTTGATCTGCAAGAACATCTCTGCTATATCACAAATGAGAGCTACTGTTTTTTTCCTGAACCGTATCAGCACATCAAATAGCTCACTATGAAGCTTCGGACCTGGACTGATTACATCATTCAATGATGTGTCCTGATACTTTGCCGATGCGTCAAAAACAATACGGACATCTTCCCTCGATTCCTCATGATCTACTTTATGGATATAATCTTTTTCAACATACTGCAAGATGATATTGTCATAGGCTAGTGCCGTGTCCTGGTCTTTGGATAACTTCTTTTCAGTGCTAAGCAGCCTACGAAATGCCATGGCATAGTCATTTGGTAATGATGGAACGTTCTTCCAAGGAATACCAATCTGGTATTGGCCATTCATATACACTAGTGTCTCCTGTGCTTTGTGAAGAGCTTGCTCGTCATCTGGTATAAGGCGTTTGAAAGGAGTCTTCAACTCTTCAATTTCCCAAAATGACTTCACCAATGAGCACAATTCACTGTCTTTGCTGTATGTGTGGTATGTATATGCACAGTGTGTTTGGGATGTTGCCTGACTGCTTACATTGCCTATGCATGTCCACCCAAGAGGCGTTCTCCTTGCAATAGGATCACCTACATCTCCACAAACATCTTCGAATGACTGATGTAATTGCACATGATCAATACCTATCAGGAGATCGATAATTGGACGTCGCCCAATACTTGGAAAGCTTATGTTCTTCAAGTGACTCCATCTGTGTCTACATTTTTGCCAATCAATCACTTGCAAGTCGCCCATGACCCTAGTAGTAGTCAGTGCTGTCATTTCCATATCCACCCTACCATCTTCACTCTCAATTCCAAATACCACTGGCTTGGTCTCAAATGTCTCTTTCTTACCATTCAAGACACTCACAGATATTTTCTCTATTGACCCCTGCATCCCTAATTCTGAAGCTACATCAGCATTAATGTATGACCTGGTACTTGCATCATCCAATAATGCGTTGACACGGATCCTTTTAGTTCCATTCTTCAGCACTACTGGGACTGTCCGAAGTGCTGTGAACGGATGGTCAAATTCCAATGGCATAGTTGCATGTGCTCTTTCAGAAAAGCCCTGGTCATGACCTTTTGTTTGAGAACCTACCTTATCCACAACTAAACTATTTTCTGCAAAATCCAAATTGCCTTGTGCAATGTCAATTCTGGGTATGTTCTCATGTAAGAGTCTATTGTGGGTTTTCGTACACCCATTGATCCCACACCGATATGCATATCTACATTGTGAGCCACGATGATTACCACCAAGACAGCGAAAGCATACTTCCATTTTCTTAGCAGTGTTCCATCTCTCAGAAACATTCATATTCTTGAACACATTGCATTTCCATAACACATGCTGTTCACCACAAACTTTGCATATGACCTCCCTCTTTGAACTTCTATTCAGCTGACTGACAAATGAGCATGACTCTCTTCTTTGAACTCTAGTCTTTTGCTTTTATCAGAAACACCATGTATTGTTTCTGCAGCTATCCTTTGGTATTCAGCTTCCTGAAGTACCCATTCTCTTAGAGTCTCGACAGACTCTTGCCTATCTCTGTCATGAAGCCATCTTTAGTATTGTGCGATCATTGACTCAGTCATTTTCTTTTGTAAAGTGGCATACAATAATCCATTACCAAGCTCTTCTCTTCTATCTGCTTCTTTCAGACTAACGACTGCAATGTCCAAGACATCAGCAAATCTTTAAACATCTCTAGCATTCCCTTGGCGAATAGGCTTCAAATTTGTCACTTCTTCTAACTGTAACGCTACTTGACGCCTCTTACCACCATACTTTCTTTTCTAGGCGCTCTAATGCAATGTCATACGCTATAGCGCTATGCCCCAAACCTTGTACTGTTTTCAAAGCTTCACCAGAAAGATATTGCCTCAGCTGTAATAGCTTGTATTCAGCAGTTGCTGGTGCTTGGTCTATGCATGTCAGAAATGCAGCTTTCCAACTTTCATAGCATTTAACATCACCAGAAAATACTGGGATAGAAACACGTTTGAGTTGTTTCCATAGCTCAGTGCCTATTGCATAACTGTATGACTTTGCTTTATAGGCACGTGTGTGTTCATGTGGTATGCTATGAACATCATGCCCAATGTCTTTCTGAATACATGGCTCACTTCCCGCAGCCTGTTGTTCAGGTCTATACAATCTATTGCATCCCCTACTTGACACGGAAGTCACATCTGACCTATTATCTAAGTGAAATTGTGCCTGTTCAACTACAGCATTAGTTTCATCCTCAAGATGACTAATCTCTCGTTCAGTTTTAGCAACATTTTCACCTTGCTGATTCTTTGCAAAAGCCAGAGTGAGTTGTGTCATAACATCTATTGCTTTCACCAGACTTTCATTTACTTTATCTATACCATCTCGTATGTCTATTCGAGATGGTTGGTCAGAAGATGCTAGTAAGCTGTACAGCTTGTTTTTGGCTTTTGTAAAGGTTGATTTAACATTTGCTTTTTGTTGTTTTAGTTTCAAAATATTCTCCAGTTTTAACAGAGACCCTTCTGTTTCTTGGGCCAGAGACTCATTGCTCTTTACAGAGCCTCCCTCCTGCAGATACGACATAATTAGTTTGACTTACCTTTTTGAAACCATGCTCTGCTACCATATGGGAATGAGGCACGTTATTCCCCGTTTAGTAAACAAGTCAAAAATATCATGTCGGACATTTTAATTAAACTAAAGACAGAAACACAAACCTTCATTGCCACACTAACCAAATCGCCCCAAAATGAAATGTTTCTATATATTCATCAAAAGTGAATAATTGACCACTTTCTGTTATAAAGTGGATAATGGAAGTTAATTCTAATATTAGCAAAGGCAATCTCCTGACTGGAGCTCTGAGGACGTCTTCGTCCCACAACGAATAAATGTCAACTTCCACATGTTACCCCGTTCAACGTAGTGGTCCGTCACATCAGCATGACACGCACGAGATTTACCATAAAAAAAGAACATGCGCAATGGGTGTGTTTGGGCGAGCACTTCCATAATAATCGAGTGTATTTGGACGAGCTATACCAACCCAACCAAGAACAACTGTTTCCTTCTGTTCAAGTACCAACCCAGTGTTTTCGTTGTTGAAGGAAGCACAAGGCTTGTCCATGTGTGTGGTGATGTCCTCCACTGCTGGGGAAAAATGTTGTTTCCTCTGGATCACCCACTTTGCCTGAATCATGTTCACACATGGATTGTCAGGATCTCTTGGTGTCAGTTTGGCTTTGGATTTGGGATGGGACCATCTACTCCATGATGTCCAGCTCCTTGAGTCACTACAGTATGTCTTCCACATTTCATGCTAGTGAAATGATGTGCATCTGTGTGGCTTCTACAACGGGCTTAACACAGGAGATTTATGTGCAGTCTGATTTGATTCCCACCGAATTCCTCACAATGTCCTTGTCCAGACTACTTGCACTCAATGCATTGATAGTGGGCGGCTCCAACCGGCATGCTGTGTCAACACCAGTGAGAAAGGGTTACATAGGATGTAGTAGATTTGGTTGTGTACTGTCACCTTGAATAGTTAAAGGAAATATATTTGGTCCCTGAAGCCATTGGGTAAAAACTTTTGTCTGCAGTCGCAGATGTGAGGCAATGAGACAACGTCAAAATGTTTAACACGGTGCATTCCATACCATAGTTACAGGCTGTACGACGGATTCAGTGGGATAAATGACTTCAAGATTTAAGTACTCTGGGCTTTTTTCACAAGGTAGCTCTCAGGTAATGCTGAAAACATATCTGAATCAAGATTGATGCACACTGGCTTTTTCTGAAACAAGAAAAGTAGAAATGCACTGGTGAGTCCATTATAGAGTGTCTGCCTGGGATCGAACCCATGACCTTAATCTCTCCGGGCAGACACAAGACAACGAAGGCGGTCTCAAATTGTAGATGTCTTGTAAATGTCTGTAATGTTTCTAGCTTGTATTACTTTATGTCACTCTGCAGATGACAAATACAAATACAAATAAAACAACATTGAAACATTCAATCAGGCTTACTGTAATGGCTGATTGCATGACATCCGGCCCGATGGTGTGGACCATTGCTCATCCTTTTAGTCTCTATCTTATGACAAAACTTGCATTTCCGATATGATCGATATATTAACGCAGAAAGACAATCACTAAAACTTGAACTGTGGTCTTTTCCCTGAAGACAACACGTCCCCTGTCATGGAGCCCTGAAGACAGCACCACCTAGATAATAGATCCCTGAAGACAGCACCTCCTAGATAATAGATCCCTGAAGAAAGCACTCCCCTGTCATAGATCCCTGAAGACAACACCTCCCCTGTCATAGAGCCCTAAAGACAGCACCTCCCCTGTCATAGAGCCCTAAAGACAGCACCTCCCCTGTTATTGATCCCTGAAGACAGCACCTCCCCTGTCATAGAGCCCTAAAGACAGCACCTCCCCTGTCATAGAGCCCTAAAGACAGCACCTCCCCTGTCATAGAGCCATGAAGACAGCACCTCCCCTGTTATAGATCCCTGAAGACAACACCTCCCCTGTCATAGAGCCCTAAAGACAGCACCTCCCCATCTATGACAGGGAAAGTGTTGTCTTCATGGCTCATATGACAGGGGGGGGTGTTGTCTTCATGGCTCTATTATCTGGGAGGTGCCGTCTTCAGGGATCTATGACAGGGGAGGTGTAGTCTTCATGGCTCCATTATCTGGGAGGTGCTGTCTTCAGGGATCTATGACAGGGGAGGTGTAGTCTTCATGGCTCCATTATCTGGGAGGTGCTGTCTTCAGGGATCTATGACAGGGGAGGTGTTGTCTTCATGGCTCCATTATCTGGGAGGTGCTGTCTTCAGGGATCTATGACAGGGGAGGTGTAGTCTTCATGGCCCTGAAGACAACACACACACACACACACACACACACACACACACACACCCCACCCCACCCCCCCACCCCACGTCATATGAGCCATGAAGACAACACCTCCCCTGTTATAGATGCCTGAAGACAGCACCTCCCCTGTTATAGATCCCTGAAGACAGCACCTCCCCTGTTATAGATCCCTGAAGACAACACCCCCCCACCCCCCCACCCCCCACCCCACCCCCCACCCCCTGTAATATGAGCCATGAACACAACACCTCCCCTGTCATAGAGCCCTGAAGACAGCACCTTCCAGATAATAGAGCCATGAAGACAACACCTCCCCTGTCATAGATCCCTGAAGACAACACACCCCCGTCAGGGATCTATAACAGGGGAGGTGGAATGCAATACGTCATCCGGGCACGTGGCGGTTATACCCGCGACTTATCTGTTTCACGTGCCATGTCAAGTAGACTTCAAGGAACATTTTCACATGAAACATCAAACGTAACTCGTTTACCTAATCTTGCAGCTCCATACTTTTTTGAGGTATTGTCTAAGGTTAAAAACAGTACCTGTGTTACCATTGTGTTTTTGTCAGTAAATTTCAATCACAACTCACCATATCTTCTTTATTTGTTGTCAAATGTTTGTTCTATCCAATGACATTGGTATCGCCCAGCTCCTGTGGTCAGTCATCCCATGCCAAGATTTTTGCCATTGGTCATGGTTCAGAAATAGGGGTGTGCTTAACGTTTTTCTTTGTGTATATATACTGAACCGCAAAAGAAACGTCACCCAAAGTAACATTGCATGAAAAGTTGTCATTTAATATTTGGGTATTTTTTGTCAACGTTTCTAAAATTTAACAGAACCTTGTCCGGAAAAATTAAATTTGATGATAAAAGAAACAAAGCAGATGACAATAAAAACGATGATAAACGCACCACGGCAACGGCCATGATAACCCGATGCACGTGAGTTCCGTGCAAATTGAAATTCACATCCGTTCCCCCATTTCTTGCCCTATAAAAATCCACCCAGATCGGATTACATTCATTCGTTATTGAGTTGCTACCACATGCAAAGAATAACAAGAAATCAGCGACACCAAGCCCTTGGACGATTGCAAAGCTTGACAAACCGCACGGCAAGTAGTCAATGCATTTCAAGTCAACGTAAGGACCATATACAGGCTGCAGCAACGGTACCAAACCACCAACACTTCAGATGACCGACCACGTAGTAGAAGACCAAGGGTCACCACCCGACGTCAGGATCGTCAGATTGTGCGACAGCATCTTCAAGATCGCTTTGTTACTGCTGTGGAAACTGCTCGACAGACCATGGGGACACACCAGCAACGCATTAGTGCGGACATCGTGCGTCGACGATTGACGAGCAGACACCTCCACTGTCACAGGCCACACCGAGGACCCATTCTGACACCACGTCATCGCCGGAACCGTCTTCAGTGGGCAACACAGCACCAGCATTGGCGCCACCAGCAGTGGAGAAGAGTTCTCTTCTCAGACGAGAGCCGTTACTGTATCTCAACAGCAGATGGCAGAGAGAGAGTCGGATGCTTGTGTTGTTGAGAGAGACTCGTGGGGTCAACCGACTCAGTCATTCCATGTATCGACGTTGCACGGCAGTCATCAATGCACATGGCGGACACACGAGATACTGACTTGTGATGGCATTTTCTCAGAGGCTAGTGTTGTGTTTCACATTAAGAACATTTGACACTTCAATTTCAACTTTGATTATCAGTTTTGCCAAGTTTCATCTTTTTAATATCTCTCAAAGTATGTTTACAGTGTTTGGACAAATAAGGTTTCTCATATATCTATCCTTGGTGACGTTTCTTTTGCGGGTCAGTATATATTTTTGTACATTCCAAACGAATACACATAGACTCTAAATACACCAGACAGTTGCGCATACAATTCTCATCTTTAGTTTAACAGTGATAGTCGTTGTAAATAACCATATAAAAAATGCTGTGTGTTTTTGTGGGGCCTTGCATGTCATATGAACTATACTTTTACTTATGATGAATTACACACACAGAGGGCGGTTAGGAGGAAAAGAAGGTTGGTAGCATGAGAGTTGTATCATTAAATGCGTCATGTTTGGTATCCCGTGAGGATTCCGTGTACGAATCTGGTTCCAGATCAATTATTTACAGACTACCGCCCTTTAGCCTGGGATACTGCTGAGAGTCGCGTTAAACAACAGGGTATTGTCCAGAGAGCAACGCGTCTTTGTGTATATAGGGATCGAGCGGTCTTGCCATGCATAGGTTATACATAATGAAAATTAAAAATATGAAATTGGGAGAGACAAAAACATTTTGAGAATTACTAAACGGGTCAGATTGTTCATCTCGTACCTGGGAGGATCCGGGGTAGAACTGGTCTTCAGCAACCCATGCTTGTTGTAAGAGGCGATTATGCTTGTCGTAAGATGAGACTAACGGGATCGGGTGGTCAGGCTCGCTGACTTGGTTGATGCATGTCATCGTATCCAAATTGGTTATATCGATGCTCATGATGTCAGTCACCGAATTATCTGGTCCAGACTAGATTAATCACGAACAGCCGTCTTAAGCTGGAATAGTGCTGAGTGCGGCGCTAAACAACGAACAGAATAGACATTGACCTCACAACTGAGGCGTACATTGTAGGCACACTGCTGTCAACTTAACATTTATGTTTAGTAGAAATACACAGCTAAGGGGCATAATACAGCGAGTAATAGTTTTACTTTGACGTGATTGGGGAATGTATACCTGCAGTGAACGCACCTGATGTGGTGAAATATTATAAAACCATCACTATACGTAATGCTTGAAGAGATCTTAACAATGTTATGCGCATAATGGACAGTATATCTTGTGGCAAAACATGAGACATTATAATACTATTTTGAAAACAAATCGCACCGGAAAAGGTTTGGCTATCATGTGCAGGTTCCAAGGAGGCTGCTCAAAATAAATACTGCAGGGCTGGTAACTAATACCTATGTATAAAGTGATGAAATACTGTCTAATACATCTGAAACCAACACATTGGTTCAGTGGTTAAAAATTATTTAACCACTGAACCAATGTGTTGGTTTCAGATATTTTAGACAGTATTTCATCATGTTGTGAGCAACATCTAACTACTGAACTAAGCCACCTCAAACAAGTATTTACACAGTATAACCTCTATCCTGAGCAACTAGTACAACAGACGATAAAGAACATCACCAAGAAATCTCAGAAATCCCCACGTCAACAGTCTGCACCCTTTGAGATCAGCCTCCCCTACTTTGGAAGTTAGCCACAAAATCCAGAGAATCTTAAAGAAACAGGCCAACATTGATGTAGTTTTCAAGAGAAGTCATACCATTCAGAACACAATTAAAGCCACAGGGAAACCACCATCCAGCCACAAGCTAGAACCATCAGGAGCAGTGTACCACATTCCATGCAATTGTGGACAAGCTTACCCAGGAGAAACATCTAGGCCCCTCAAAACCAGAATAAAAGAACATCAAAGCTCAGTCTCCAAAGATGACTCTAAATCAGCTCTATCAGACCTCATCCGTGACAACACAAGCCACAGCATTCAGCGGGAGACAGTCACAGCCCTCACCACCAACCTCAAAGACTTCAAGATCAGGAAACTACAAGAAGCCATCAACATCAAAAGACTCTAGACGTCAATCAACCGTGACCAAGGCTATAACATACCCCCGGTGTACCATCAACTCATCAAAGACCCCAATCAGCCATAATCCCCTTGTTTATATTACTGGCTTCACCCTTTGTTTATGTCACTGACTTCACCGATGATTGTCATCACTACCCTTGTGTGTACATGACAGGCTTCTCTACTCCAGTATAACAATATCTACTCTAGTGTATAAACATTGCCTCCTACTTGTATATATACTTGCCAACCACACTCTGTATATCACTTGCTTGATAACGGTGTTAGAATCTACACCGAAACGTCGCTCTTAATTGTAATAAAGAAGTTGTTCGTCCATAAATTCTTATCCTTAGTTAGTACTCCAACTTCTAAATGCCTATCAAAGAAGAGTCTATGCATAGTCCAATCTAAATCGCGCAACGAAATGGTTCGTAAACTGCCATGCAGATTACGGTCTATTGCAGGATTTGCAAAGCATGTGTGCACCGCAAACTCGTTGTCAACAGATGATTACCAAATTTTTTCATGTTTTTAATCAAGGTGCTCACGTGATTTGATGCAAGACCCGTTTTATCACAATATAGATCTTGATTATCGATCAGGTCTCCTGACGTGGCGAAGCAAATGCAAGTGATACGAGAAGTGGAATCTGATTGGTCCATAGGAGAGGCTTAGAAGGGACATAACTGGTAATAGCCACTGGTGGCGCTACGATCGAGTCCAGGAATTCCAGCCTAGTTCGGCAAGGGTGGAAACTGGACTTTTAAAGTCAGTTAACTCTCTTGCCTCGGGAAGATGCACTCAGCAATATTCCAGCAATATTACGGCGGTCTGTAAATAATCGAGTGGGACAGACAATCCAGTGAGTGACATCATGAGCATCGATCCACGCAATTGGGATCGATGACATGCGTCAGCGACCCTGACCACCCGATCCTGTTAGTCGCCTCTTTACGGCAAACATAGTCGCCTTTTATGGCAAGTATGGGTTACTGAAGATTTGTTCTACCCCGGATCTTTATGGGTGCATTATGGTTATATGGTTATAGTGTACAGTATGAGATATATGGTTATATAGTGTACAGTACAGTATGAGATATATGGTTATAGTGTACAGTATGATATATATGGTTATAGTGTACGGTATGAGATATATGGTTATATAGTGTACAGTATGAAATATATAGTAATATAATGTACAATGAGATATGGTTATAGTGTACAGTATGATATATATGTTTATAGTGTATGGTATGAGATATATGGTTATATAGTGGACAGTATGAAATAAATGGTAATATGTGTACAATGACATATGGTTACAGTGTACAATATGATAGATAGAGGTTATCACGCAAGTATGTTTGGGGATGGTAAATATCCTGCATTCGGAATAAACATTGTATTTAGCGAGCCTTGGCGAGAGCCTTTGTCAAAGGGGAGCTACTCTAACCCTAGTCTAGTGACCTCACGGCCACGTTCAGACGTTGCTGACAGTCGGCCTGTCCTGTCTTAACGTTAAGTGCAGTTAGATGTACACACAGCGAGAAAACGGACATGGTAACAATACAAACATATTTCGGCCAAATGTAACTATTTTAATTTGTAGAAAAGGTTTCAAGCCACAGAGGTCTAGATCTACAAGCACAGATATGGCTACTGATCCCGCTTGGCTAGGCCTTGTGCCCTCGCTAAATTGTTTCGAAATTTATATCTCCAAAGTTGCCAAAACTTATAAAATTCCTTAGCTACGTCACAGTTGGACACTGATTGTCAGTATATTAGGCTTTTCTTTTTATAATTATAGCAATTATCCCTTTAGTTTATCCAGATTATGACTCGATCGCCGAATGACAAGGGCGACGCCATGTTTGTTTATAAACACTGAAAGTAGTCCCTACTTGACCTTTGATATTTGCATCTCTATCCGAATATGACCCCAACGGATATCGTTTTTATCCGTTGGCTTTATCCTGCCGAGAAACCTACGCATTATATGATAAACATGGTTATAGAGTACGGTATGAGATATATGGTAATATAGTGTTCAATGAGATATTTGGTTATAGTGTACAGTATGATATACATATATGAATTAGTGTACAATTAGATATATGGTTATAGTGTACAGTATGAGATACATGGTTAAATAGTGTACAGTATAAGATATATAGTTATAAAGTGTACAGTATGAAATATATGGTTATAGTGTACAGTATGACAAATACTGTTAGAGAGTACAGTATGAGATATATGGATATAGTGTACAGTGTGAGATACATCGTTATATAATGTACAGTATAGGGCATATGGTTATATAATGTACACTATGCGATACATGGTTAAATAGTGCACAATATGACAAATATGCTTACAGAGTACAATATGAGACATGGTAAAAGTGTGCAGTGGGAGATACATGGTTATAGTGTACAGTATGAGATACATGAATAAATAGTATACAGTATGAGATACATGGTTAAATAGTATACAGTATAAGATATATAGTGTATAGTGTACAGTATGAAATATATGGTTATAGTGTACAGTATGACATATACCGTTATAGTGTACAGTATAAGATATATAGTGTATAGTGTACAGTATGAAATACATGGTTATAGTGTACAGTATGACATATACCGTTATAGTGTACAGTATGAGATATATGGTAATATATTGTACAGTATGATGTATATGGTTAAAGTGTACAGTATAAGTTCCATGGTTATAGTGTAGAACAGTATGAGATATATAGTTATTGTGTACAACATTATATATTGTTGACATTGAAAATTGTAAACAAATTATGATAAAGTCCTTTGTTTGAAATTTATGTTAAAAAATACAAAAGAGAATTAACAGTGAAATGAGTCAGTTAACATGAAGGAGTGTACCTATATAAACAAGACATTTACTGGCTTGTCTCAAGTCTAGGGAATCCCAGCTACAACTTTCCTGGTTTAAAACCAAAAGCCACGATGCAATCATGTCTTTGGTTAATACTTGTATCTGCATGGCGCATATAAAGCAGATAACATAAGTGTCCAAAGAAATACCTGCATTGAAGCTTTATCTAATATAAACTTTGTATGGGTTCTACCTGGCATACCCAAGAATTGAGGCAATCAGACTGAAGCGCCAATAAAATATCTTCTATTTCTGTAAAATCAATCCAAGAAAATACTAAGGGATGTGTGTATGTACAAACATCTGCTTTATTGTTAACATGACAAAATTACTCTATGCGCTATAATATTTTCATCCCTGATACAGCAGTGCAGTTTTCATCGAGTATTTTTTCCTTTAATAACAACAATAATTATGAAAGATAGTATATATATTTTTTATAGTTTTGATAGTTATCGGTCGCATTCTTTGTTTCATTCTACCAGATTTATAACCATTTATCGAAGACGATTGTATATACAATCTCTCTCTCTCTCTCAGAATTTCCCGTTATCATTCATGACATTTCAATAGTTCATTTCAGTTCAAACGACTCATTTCGTGGACAATGCTAGTCACATGTCACATACATTAATCAAACATCTTCGATATATTATATTGTCAAAAAATCGGTTGGAGATGTCATATCGTTAATTAAAACAAAACACAATACTTGATATTGATGCGAAAATGTGACATGTTCTGCCCTGACCGAGCTACAGACGGGAACGTTGTTAGAGAGAAGGCCAATTAAAAGTCTAACTATTACTTTTTGTTCTTAATCGCACCTCATATTGATTAACGAAAGGAAAATGGCCAGATGTCGCCATATAAATGCAGCTTCCGTCTTTTGTTCTAAAATGTATTCACACCAAGCTGGTATAACAAGCGATGTTATCAGCCATAAATATTTGATGTGGTTTTATATGAAATTAATACAATGAAATTAATAACGAGACCATTTGACACACAATTAAAAAAGAGACTCTGGAAATGTGTTATAAGAATTGATATTGCCCAAGTAAAAAGTTAACAATGTGAAATATAACCATGTGTGTGTTTGTCATACTTTTGTTATAAATAGTTTCCCAGGAAAAGCGACGCATAAATTTACTCATAAGTGTTTGGTTTTATCTGAATTTTTATATCATGTTTATATAGAATAGTTGTGTTGAGCTTTGGACTAATTTGCATACCGTTTTGAGATGAACGAGGCCTCTGTCATGTCAGTTTTTTCGTTAACAGTTTCAAACTCCGTGTGTTTGCCATCATTGTTTATTCTACTGTCTCAAACATGATCTCATAAAATACATATAATGATAGATATTATTTACATTTATAATATTAAATCTACTCTGTGAACACGGTATTATTCCTTTGTCAAATATATCCCCCAGATAGACTGACGGTGTACCCGATTTGCCCCCAGAATGCAAAGCGTTCTTTCATGTTCTATTTTTAGCTCAATTGCCATCCCTCGCTCCATCGCGATCGACTGCGCGTAGCAATTTGGAAGCAGGAAATCCACATCTTTTCCAGTGAGTATTTTGTATAAATCGTCATTTTGGAGGGTGATCCGGGTAGGGAGGCCACAAAGTCCGCTGCAGATTTGAGTTATCGCACAATGGACCGACCACCAATGATCCCGAGGATGTTTCTAGCTGCGAATCAAAATTCAAGGTTCAATCACAAAATCGCATGTTGTGATGGTCGAGTCTTCACCATTTTTGACGATTTTTCGAATTTTCCCACGGCCTTGAAACTCTGTCGACCACCCGACATGATAGGTTTTACATTTACGCAACCGCCCGACCTAACATTGTTTTCTTGTTCTGCGTAAAACAATCGTAAAGCAGTAGATTATCAGTTGCTTAGAGATCTACCGGAAGGTCAGCGAGAGAGTGACCCGATGATACAGGCCGAGCTAGCGTCTTTGTGTAGCCCGGGGGTCGGGCCGGGGCTGGGGGGTCAGCAGCTAGGGTGATGATGTCTTATGGGCTACCGACGCCACCCTAAGGTTACGATAAGGAAGTAGCCTACTTGATATGATCAGTGAGTTATCACTATCCACAAAGACCAAAACAATATTAGTGTGGATTCTCGTGTATAGTAAGTTATTATGGAAAAGTGTTGGGTGGGACCAACTCACTAGTAGGGTATTAGATTTACAACGAGTGATTGTATTTATGTTAATTCTGGTTATAAAATGTTAATGTAAATATCAAGGACCATTTGTGTATAATTTGAGTCCAAATAATAGCACATTGGAGACAGATGCATAACCGCTGGCCCGTTTAGGTTTATACTTCAACCTCAATAACTATGTAAAGCTTGGATCAAAGGCAGGACTCACATCTGTTTGAGATTCTTTATCTATTATAGACTTAATAATGTGACATTTTCATCATAGATTATCCTAGTATTAACTCCATTTACATTATAAATTCATTGAAAATTGGACAGTACATGCCATGACATACTTGTAATTAATGTTACACTGAGGAATAGAGAGATTTGATTTTGTATAAATATCAACATCCCAACGCAGATGTGTAGCAAGCAAAGGGTTGTAAAGTTTGTACAAAGTCTGTGGTTGGAAAGGAATCAAACCATAAGAGTATCTCATCTACATGACATCATGTCTATTCCTGCCTTTGATTACATCAAACTTGAGTCTGTTCAAGTTTCTTTAGCTTTTCTAATCTAAGCTTTTATCTTACCTAAGCTTTTATCAATGCATAATATCACATATGCTATCATGGTTAGAAGAGATGACTAGTATCTAAGTCATATTATTTAAGCCTTTTTGACTGAAAAGAAATTGACGCCACAAAGTAGACAATCCCACAAATAACATGGGTGAGACCTTCACTACATATCATCACCATGTCAGTTTGCTTCCAAACACTTGTGTTTACATATCAAAGTTTAAGGAATGATCTGTCAGTACTAGCCATGGTAGTTGCCTGTTAATGAACAAATCCTACCTATCACCAACTTGACCATTGATCATATTACTATATCATTACGCATGCATGTCAGATTCAGTAACAAAATGCTATTTCCCATGTATGTGCTGCAGTATGTTGATTGGTTCTGTCTATATGGACCATGATGCTTTGCATAGACTTAATCATTCCCAAGATAAAGAAGACAGTTGGTCTCATTTTTAAGATAGCAAAACACCTGATGTCTTTTTTCATGTAAACCGTGTACGCCTTAGAAAGCTTTGATCTTTTCTTATGCTTAGGACATGTTAAGTAAATGTCTGAATTATTTCTGATTTACAGTGTGTGCAATTGTTTTCTTTCAGTATTTCTTGCACATTCTACACCAGGGTCTGTTATTGGTGGAGACCCTCGAATGTCCGGATATACCCAGGTTCAAGATAACGACTGGTTCGTTACGTACAAAAGTCTGAGATAATCATTGGTACATTATGTACAGAGGCCTGAGATAACCAGTGGTACATTATGTACAGAGGCCTGAGATAAGCAGTGGTACATTATGTACAGAGGTCTAAGATAACCACTGATACATTATGTACAGAGGCCTGAGATAACCAGTGGTACATTGTGTACAGAGGCCTGAGATAACCATTGGTACATTATGTACAGAGGTGTGAGATAACCAGTGGTACATTATGTACAGAGGTGTGAGATAACCACTGATACATTATGTACAAAGGTCTGAGATAACGAGTGGTACATTATGAACAGAGGTCTGAGATAACCATTGGTATATTATGAACAGAGGTCTGAGATAACCAGTGGTACATTATGTACAGAGGTCTGCGATAACCACTGATACATTGTGTACAGATGTCTGAGATAATCATTGGTACATTGTGTACAGAGGTCTGAGATAACCAGTGGTACAATTTGTACAGAGGTGTGAGATAACCACTGATACATTGTGTACAGAGGTGTGAGATAACCAGTGGTACATTATGTACAGAGGCCTGATATAACCAGTGGTACAATTTGTACAGAGGTGTGAGATAACCACTGATACATTGTGTACAGAGGTGTGAGATAACCACTGATACATTATGTACAGAGGTCTGAGATAACCATTGGTACATTATGTACAGAGGTCTGAGATAACCAGTGGTACATTATGTACAGAGGTCTGAGATAACCACTGATACATTATGTACAGAGGTCTGAGATAACCATTGGTACATTATGTACAGAGGTCTGAGATAACCAGTGGTACATTATGTACAGAGGTCTGAGATAACCAGTGGTACATTATGTACAGAGGTCTGAGATAACCAGTGGTACATTATGTACAGAGGTCTGAGATAACCACTGATACATTATGTACAGAGGTCTGAGATAACCATTGGTACATTATGTACAGAGGTCTGAGATAACCAGTGGTACATTATGTACAGAGGTCTGAGATAACCAGTGGTACATTATGTACAGAGGTCTGAGATAACCAGTGGTACATTATGTACAGAGGTCTGAGATAACCAGTGGTACATTATGTACAGAGGTCTGAGATAACCACTGATACATTATGTACAGAGGTCTGAGATAACCATTGGTACATTATGTACAGAGGTCTGAGATAACCAGTGGTACATTATGTACAGAGGTCTGAGATAACCAGTGGTACATTATGTACAGAGGTCTGAGATAACCAGTGGTACATTATGTACAGAGGTCTGAGATAACCACTGATACATTATGTACAGAGGTCTGAGATAACCAGTGGTACATTATGTACAGAGGTCTGAGATAACCAGTGGTACATTATGTACAGAGGTCTGAGATAACCAGTGGTACATCATGTACAGAGGTCTGAGATAACCAGTGGTACATTGTGTACAGAGGTGTGAGATAACCAGTGGTACATCATGTACAGAGGTCTGAGATAACCAGTGGTACATTGTGTACAGAGGTGTGAGATAACCAGTGGTACATTATGTACAGAGGTCTGAGATAACCAGTGGTACATTATGTACAGAGGTCTGAGATAACCAGTGGTACATTATGTACAGAGGTCTGAGATAACCACTGATACATTATGTACAGAGGTCTGAGATAACCATTGGTACATTATGTACAGAGGTCTGAGATAACCAGTGGTACATTATGTACAGAGGTCTGAGATAACCAGTGGTACATTATGTACAGAGGTCTGAGATAACCAGTGGTACATTATGTACAGAGGTCTGAGATAACCACTGATACATTATGTACAGAGGTCTGAGATAACCAGTGGTACATTATGTACAGAGGTCTGAGATAACCAGTGGTACATTATGTACAGAGGTCTGAGATAACCAGTGGTACATCATGTACAGAGGTCTGAGATAACCAGTGGTACATTGTGTACAGAGGTGTGAGATAACCAGTGGTACATCATGTACAGAGGTCTGAGATAACCAGTGGTACATTGTGTACAGAGGTGTGAGATAACCAGTGGTACATTATGTACAGAGGTCTGAGATAACCAGTGGTACATCATGTACAGAGGTCTGAGATAACCAGTGGTACATTGTGTACAGGGGTCTGAGATAACCACTGATTCATTATGTACAGAGGCCCGAGATAACCAGTGGTACATTGTGTACAGAGGTGTGAGATAACCAGAAATACATTATGTACAGATGTCTGAGATAACCAGTGGTAGATTATGTACAGAGGTCTGAGATAACCAGTGGTACATTATGTACAGAGGTCTGAGATAACCAGTGGTACATTATGTACAGAGGTCTGAGATAACCACTGATACATTATGTACAGAGGCCTGAGATAACCAGTGGTACATTGTGTACAGAGGTGTGAGATAACCAGTGGTACATTGTGTACAGAGGTGCGAGATAACCACTGATACATTGTGTACAGAGGTCTGAGATAACCAGTGGTACCTTATTAACAGATGCCTGAGATAACCATTGGTACATTATGTACAGAGGTCTGAGATAACCAGTAGTACATTATTTACAGAGGTCTGCGATAACCACTGATACATTATGTACAGAGGTCTGAGATAACCAGAAATACATTATGTACAGATGTCTGAGATAACCAGTGGTACATTATGTACAGAGGTCTGAGATAACCAGTGGTACATTATGTACAGAGGTCTGAGATAACCAGTGGTACATTATGTACAGAGGTCTGAGATAACCACTGATACATTATGTACAGAGGCCTGAGATAACCAGTGGTACATTGTGTACAGAGGTGTGAGATAACCAGTGGTACATTGTGTACAGAGGTGCGAGATAACCACTGATACATTGTGTACAGAGGTCTGAGATAACCAGTGGTACCTTATTAACAGATGCCTGAGATAACCATTGGTACATTATGTACAGAGGTCTGAGATAACCAGTAGTACATTATTTACAGAGGTCTGTGATAACCACTGATACATTGTGTACAGAGGTCTGAGATAACCAGAAATACATTATGTACAGAGGTCTGAGATAACCAGTAGTACATTATTTACAGAGGTCTGCGATAACCACTGATACATTATGTACAGACGTCTGAGATAACCACTGATACATTGTGTACAGAGGTCTGAGATAACCATTGGTACATTATGTACAGAGGTCTGAGATAACCAGTGGTACATTATGTACAGAGGTCTGAGATAACAACTGATACATTGTGTACAGACGTCTGAGATAACCACTGATACATTGTGTACAGAGGTCTGAGATAACCAGTGGTACATTGTGTACAGAGGTCTGAGATAACAACTGATACATTGTGTACAGAGGTGTGAGATAACCAGTGGTACATTATGTACAGATGTCTGAGATAACCAGTGGTACTTTATGTACAGAGGTCTGAGATAACCAGTGATACATTATGTACAGAGGTCTGAGATAACCAGAAATACATTTTGTACAGACGTCTGAGATAACCAGTGGTACATTATGTACAGAGGTGTGAGATAACCAGAAATACATTTTGTACAGAGGTCTGAGATAACCAGTGGTACATTATGTACAGAGGTCTGAGATAACCAGTGGTACATTGTGTACAGAGGTGTGAGATAACCAGTGGTACATTATGTACAGATGTCTGAGATAACCAGTGGTACATTATGTACAGAGGCCTGATATAACCAGTGGTACATTATGTACAGAGGCCTGATATAACCACTGGTACATTATGTACAGAGGTCTGAGATAACCAGTGGTACATTATGTACAGATGTCTGAGATAACCATTGGTACATTATGTACAGAGGTCTGAGATAACCAGTGGTACATCATGTACAGAGGTCTGAGATAACCAGTGGTACATCATGTACAGAGGTCTGAGGTAAACAGTGGTACATTGTGTACAGGGGTCTGAGATAACCAGTGGTACATTATGTACAGAGGTCTGAGATAACCAGTGGTACATTATGTACAGAGGTCTGAGATAACCAGTGGTACATTATGTACAGAGGCCTGATATAACAACTGATACATTGTGTACAGAGGTGTGAGATAACCACTGATACATTATGTACAAAGGTCTGAGATAACGAGTGGTACATTATGAACAGATGTCTGAGATAACCACTGGTACATTATGAACGGAGGTCTGAGATAACCAGTGGTACATTATGTACAGAGGTCTGAGATAACCACTGATACATTGTGTACAGATGTCTGAGATAATCATTGGTACATTGTGTACAGAGGTCTGAGATAACCAGTGGTACAATTTGTACAGAGGTGTGAGATAACCACTGATACATTGTGTACAGAGGTCTGAGATAACCAGTGGTACGTTATGAACAGAGGTCTGAGATAACCAGTGGTACATCATGTACAGAGGTGTGGGATAACCAGTGGTACATTATGAACAGTGGTGTGAGATAACCAGTGGTACATTATGAACAGAGGTCTGAGATAACCAGTGATACATTATGTAGGTAGGTCTGAGATAACCAGTGGTACATCATGTACAGAGGTCTGAGATAATCACTGGTACATTATGTACATGAGGCTAAGATAATCACTGGTACATTATGTACATGAGGCTAAGATAATCACTGGTACATTATGTACATGAGGCTAAGATAATCACTGGTACATTATGTAGTCAAGGCCATTAGTTCTTGATGTGCGGCTCTACACAGGTAGACACATCTTCCCGAGGCAAGAGAGTTAACTGACTTTAAAAGTCCAGTTTCCGCCCTTGCCGAACTAGGCTTGAATTACTGGACTTGATCGTAGCAGGTAGACAAGGCCATCAGGTGCTTCATGTGTCTCTCTACACAGGTAGCCAAGGCCATGAGGTGCTTCATGTGTCCCTCTACACAGGTAGACAAGGCCATGAGCTGCTTTATGTGTCCCTCTACACAGGTAGACAAGGCCATGAGGTGCTTCATGTGTCTCTCTACACAGGTAGACAAGGCCATGAGGTGCTTCATGTGTCTCTCTACACAGGTAGACAAGGCCATGAGGTGCTTCATGTGTCCCTCTACACAGGTAGACAAGGCCATGAGGTGCTTCATGTGTCTCTCTACACAGGTAGACAAGGCCATGAGGTGCTTCATGTGTCTCTCTACACAGGTAGACAAGGCCATGAGGTGCTTCATGTGTCTCTCTACACAGGTAGACAAGGCCATGAGGTGCTTCATGTGTCTCTCTACACAGGTAGACAAGGCCATGAGGTGCTTCATGTGTCCCTCTACACAGGTAGACAAGGCCATGAGGTGCTTCATGTGTCTCTCTACACAGGTAGACAAGGCCATGAGGTGCTTCATGTGTCTCTCTACACAGGTAGACAAGGCCATGAGGTGCTTCATGTGTCTCTCTACACAGGTAGACAAGGCCATGAGGTGCTTCATGTGTCCCTCTACACAGGTAGACAAGGCCATGAGGTGCTTCATGTGTCTCTCTACACAGGTAGACAAGGCCATGAGGTGCTTCATGTGTCTCTCTACACAAGTAGACAAGGCCATGAGGTGCTTCATGTGTCTCTCTACACAGGTAGACAAGGCCATGAGGTGTTCATGTGTCCCTCTACACAGGTAGACAAGGCCATGAGGTGCTTCATGTGTCCTTCTACACAGGTAGACAAGGCCATGAGGTGCTTCATGTGTCCTTCTACACAGGTAGACAAGGCCATGAGGTGCTTCATGTGTCTCTCTACACAGGTAGACAAGGCCATGAGGTGTTCATGTGTCCCTCTACACAGGTAGACAAGGCCATGAGGTGCTTCATGTGTCCCTCTACACAGGTTGACATGGCCATGAGGTGCTTCATGTGTCCCTCTACACAGGTAGACAAGGCCATGAGGTGCTTCATGTGTGTCTCTTTGCACCCAGTTATGTATCTAGGTTTGTCAGCATCATAACCCTGCTCTATGGTTTCACCAAAGTGGTAAACATCTGAGACCTGCATCATTTTGAGCTTTCCTCCCACACCTTGATATAACTGAAATACTGTTTAAACAGCATAAACCCAACTCGCAGGGAAATTTAACTGATGCATGCAACAGGGTGGTCAGGTAGCCAAGTTGTTAAAGCATTCGCTCGTCACACCAAAGACCCCGGGTTCGATTTCCGACATGGGTACAATGTGTGAAGCCCATCTCTGGTGTCCCTTGCTGTGATATTGCTGGAATATTGCTAAAATATTCTTTTGCTTTTCTCACTTTTGCTTACAACAACATTCACTCACTTCATTGTGTTCACTGTTTCATAAGTCTTGTTATTTTAGAGCTTGTTTCTTATGAGTTGAATTTATTTACATCCAATTTGAATATGGGTACAGATAATAAGGGGGCTTGAGGTAGGGAGTGGGTAGTTCATGACGAAGGGAAGTGGAATGGGGACAGGTAGTTCATGATGAATTGAAGTGGAGTAGGGGACAGGTAGTTCACGATGAAGGGAAGTGAGGTGGGGGACAGGTAGTTCATGATGAAGGGAAGTGGGGAGGGGACAGGTAGTTCATGAAGAAGGGAATTGAGGTGGGGGACAGGTAGTTCATGATAAAGGGAACTGGGGAGGGGACAGGTAGTTAATGATGAAGGGAAGTGAGGTGGGGGACAGGTAGTTCATGATGAAGGGAACTGGGGAGGGGACAGGTAGTTCATGATGAAGGGAAGTGGGGAGGGGACAGGTAGTTAATGATGAAGGGATGTGAGGTGGGGGACAAGTAGTTCATGATAAAGGGAAGTGAGGTTGGGGACAGGTAGTTCATGATGAAGGGAAGTGGGGAGGGGACAGGTAGTTCATGATGAAGGGAAGTGGGAAGGGGACAGGTAGTTCATGATGAAGGGAAGTGGGGAGGGGACAGGTAGTTCATGATAAAGGGATGTGAAGTGGGGGACATGTAGTTCATGATGAAGGGAAGTGGGTAGGGGACAGGTAGTTCATGATGAAGGGAAGTGGGGAGGGGACAGGTAGTTCATGATAAAGGGAACTGGGGAGGGGACAGGTAGTTCATGATGAAGGGAAGTGGGGAGGGGACAGGTAGTTCATGATAAAGGGAAGTGGGGAGGGGACAGGTAGTTCATGATGAAGGGAAGTGGGGTAGGGGACAAGTAATTCATGATGAAGGGAAGTGGGGAGGGGACAGGTAGTTCATGATAAAGGGAAGTGGGGAGGGGACAGGTAGTTCATGATGAAGGGAAGTTAGGAGGGGACAGGTAGTTCATGATAAAGGGATGTGAAGTTGGGGACAGGTAGTTCATGATGAAGGGAAGTGGGGAGGGGACAGGTAGTTCATGATAAAGGGAAGTGAGGCGGGGACATGTAGTTCATGATGAAGGGAAGTGGGGAGGGGACAGGTAGTTAATGATGAAGGGATGTGAGGTGGGGGACAAGTAGTTCATGATGAAGGGAAGTGGGCAGGGGGACAGGTAGTTCATGATAAAGGGAAGTGGGGAGGGGACAGGTAGTTCATAATGAAGGGAAGTGGGAAGGGGACAGGTAGTTCATGATGAAGGGAAGTGAAGTGGGGGACAGGTAGTTCATGATGAAGGGAAGTGGGGAGGGGGACAGGTAGTTCATGATAAAGGGATGTAAAGTGGGGGACAGGTAGTTCATGATGAAGGGAAGTGGGAAGGGGACAGGTAGTTCATGATAAAGGGATGTGAGATGGGGGACAGGTAGTTCATGATGAAGGGAAACTGGGTAGGGGGTGGGTAGTTCATGATGAAAGGAAGTGGGGAGGGGACAGGTAGTTTATGACAAAGGGAAGTGGGGTAGGGGACAGGTAGTTCGTGATAATGGGGACTGGGGAGGGGACAGGTAGTTCACGATGAAGGGAAGTTGGGTAGGGGACAGGTAGTTCATGATAAAGGAAACTGGGGAGGGGACAGGTAGTTCATGATAAAGGGAACTGGGGAGGGGACAGGTAGTTCATGATAAAGGGAACTGGGGAGGGGACAGGTAGTTCATGATAAAGGGAAGTGGGGAGGGTACAGGTAGTTCATGATGAAGGGAAGTGGGAAGGGGACAGGTAGTTCATGATGAAGGGAAGTGGGGAGGGGACAGGTAGTTCATGATAAAGGGATGTGAAGTGGGGGACAGGTAGTTCATGATAAAGGGAAGTGGGGAGGGGACAGGTAGTTCATGATGAAGGGAAGTGGGAGGGGACAGGTAGTTCATTATAAAGGGATGTGAGGTGGGGGACAGGTAGTTCATGATGAAGGGAAACTTGGTAAGGGACAGGTAGTTCATGATAAAGGGAAGTTGGGAGGGGATGGGTAGTTAATGATGAAGGGAAACGGAGTAGGGGACAGGTAGTTCATGATGAAGGGAAGTGGGGTAAGGGACAGGTAGTTCATAATAAAGGGAAGTGGCGTACGGGACAGGTAGTTCATGATAAAGGGAAGTGGGGTAGGGGACAGGTTGTTCATGATAAGGGGAACTGGGGAGGGGACAGGTAGTTCATGATAAAGGGAACTGGGGAGGGGACAGGTAGTTCATGATAAAGGGAAGTGGGGTAGGGGACAGGTAGTTCATGATAAAGGGAAGTGGGGAGGGGACAGGTAGTTCATGATAAAGGGAAGTGGGGTAGGGGGTGGGTAGTTCATGATGTAGAGACCTGTTGTCAAATGTCTGGAATCAGCTCCTTTGAACTCCAGGTCTGTAATAGTATGCATTATCTTAACATGCTTAAGGTGGAGTATGACTGGCCCATTATATGACTGTATTGATTATGCTGCCCATGTGGTGATCAATATACTCTGAGTGGTTGTTCAAACGTTGTTTTTGTGGTTATTTAGTATTGCTTAACATGCATGCTCACATATATTTTGACTTTTCCATTCAGGCCAACTAACAGTCGTTTGATGAGTGGACTAGCTCGACAACACTGGCTCATGTGAGACTTGATCAGGCAGCCAGTTTACTACCATTCCCCTTGTGTGTTGCTGTTACCCGTGTATGTTAGACGCTTGCAGTGAAAGTAGTAAACTGTCTACATGATGGTGTAACATCTCCTTCTTCTGCTTCTTGCAGGCATATTTTGATGCACGACAAGACCGGATCAGTCACTCTGGACGGACTACCGGGACTCCCCCCTCCCAGGATGCCTTCCCAGCCGATGCCCAGTCCCATGGACCGGGAACACGGCATGGGGTGAGTGCACTCTCCTTCGCTCTCACACCTACGTACCCGCTTGCCACAGCAACCTGGTGATGATTGCTTGCTGTTGATACAAGTGTAAACCTGGACAGGTGGAATAGGGTCCATTCTACTCGCTAAAATAAATTAGTTATGACTGGTTTAATTACACCTACCACCACCCACACAGCCACCCCTACCCAACCCTAGCATTTTTGACAGTCAAATATTGCAAAATGCGTTGTAATTAGCTTTTCAAGTTCACAACTAAACATAACCGCTACAAACCTAGTTGGCAGCATATCAACATTGTCACCTCCTATTGTTGAAACCCTTGATTATATTGATAAAACTAAAATTATTTTCAAATCATCAACTGTCATCTCACCTGCACATTTATTACAAGCAATGTCAAACCATCTCACATCAATTGACATTTTTTAAAGTGTCTCTGAGATGTCCAGAAGGTGATGTGACCAGTTTTCGTGGTGTATGTCACAAGACTGCTTGCATTCTTTCAAGCACTGTGAAACATGTTTATTAGATTGTCAAAGTTATTTTGTTACTAAATATGAGAATGCCCCAAAATTGAGGTCGTTCTGACGTGAACCCTAAATGGGATGTCCTCAGATCTTTGTTTAGCGGTAGCAAGAACTAAGATCTGATTTTAATGAGATTGAAATTGATATGAATCATTTTTCCCCAGTTCTTTCAAACATACATGATATGTTCAATCCAAGTTTCTGCATACTTGAATAATTAAATATTCGTTGTGTTCATTGAATCGTTCTGATTAGCTGAATTGGTCACGTGTTATTGCATTCATTTCCCAATTAAGCCACGCCCACTACGCCATTCTAACCCACATTTTTCCAAGTGTGTCTTCACGTTCTCAGGGACGTTATGTTTGAATCTGGCAGTAACTGACCATGTTATTTGAAACAGCTGCCTTCTCCCGGACATATTTGTTCTGGTTCGTTACAGTCTTTCTGTTGCACTTATTCTCACCATTTGCCTTGGTTGGCAGGTCCAATGAACATTGTTTTGATCCTACTCTCCGTTGATTGGCTGCTGACTTTGTAGGCGTATAGGCATGTCAAGTTATGTGCATAAATTAAACAATCACCTGATTCCTGTCATGCCAGTCTGTATTCCAACACCTGAAATGTTTATCAATGTCATCATTTTTGTCTGCTGTGATATATACAACTTTGGGGTTAAAATATTGTAGATAAAACATGTTTCTTTGTCAAATTATATATGTTTTAAGCATTGACTGTGTATTTTTTTCGGTTCATTGAGTTATGAATAAAAAAAACAATGTGCAAACTTTTGTAAGAATCCGCGTAACAGTTTGCACATGGGCTTTTCGATTCAAACCTCAACATGCTCAATAACCTGAAAAAATACACAGTCAGTCCTTAACTGGATTATATTGTGCATAGTGAGGGAGTCCCAAGTAACAAACTACAGCCATGAGTCCTGTGTGTGGTTTACTGTGTCTGTATCACACACGCCATGAGTCCTGTCTATGGTTTACTGTGTCTGTATCGCACACACCATGAGTCCAGTCTATGGTTTACTGTGTCTGTATCGCACACGCCATGAGTCCTGTCTATGGTTTACTGTGTCTGTATCACACACGCCATGAGTCCTGTCTGTGGTTTACTGTGTCTGTATCATTATGCCATGAGTCCTGTCTATGGTTTACTGTGTCTGTATCACACACGCCATGAGTCCTGTCTATGGTTTACTGTGTCTGTATCGCACACACCATGAGTACTGTCTATGGTTTACTGTGTCTATCACAAACGCCATTAGTCCTGTCTATGGTTTACTGTGTCTGTATCGCACACGCCATGAGTCCTGTCTATGGTTTACTGTGTCTGTATCGCACACGCCAAGAATCCTGTCTAAGGTTTACTGTGTCTGTATCACACACGCCATGAGTCCTGTCTATGGTTTACTGTGTCTGTATCGCACACACCATGAGTCCTGTCTATGGTTTACTGTGTCTATAACACACGCCATGATTCCTGTCTATAGTTCCGGTGTCTGTTTCACACACGCCATGAGTCCTTTCTATGGTTTACTGTGTCTGTATCACACACGCCATGAGTCCTGTCTGTGGTTTACTGTGTCTGTATCGCACACGCCATGAGTCCTGTCTATGGTTTACTGTGTCTGTATCATTATGCCATGAGTCCTGTCTATGGTTAACTGTGTCTGTATCACACACGCCATGAGTCCTGTCTATGGTTTACTGTGTCTGTATCGCACACACCATGAGTCCTTTCTATGGTTTACTGTGTCTATCACAAACGCCATGAGTCCTGTCTATGGTTTACTGTGTCTGTATCGCACACGCCTTGAGTCCTGTCTATGGTTTACTGTGTCTGTATCGCACACGCCATGAGTCCTGTCTATGGTTTACTGTGTCTATCACACACGCCATGATTCCTTGGTTTACTGAGTCTATCACACACGCCATGAGTCCTGCTGTGGTTTACTGTGTATGTATCGCACACGCCATGAGTCCTGCTATGGTTTACTGTGTATGTATCGCACACGCCATGAGTCCTGTCTGTGGTTTACTGTGTATGTATCGCACACGCCATGAGTCCTGCTGTGGTTTACTGTGTATGTATCGCACACACTTTCATGATGTTCATGTCCCATATACTTGTTCAGTTTACCTGTACTGAAGTACACTGATCATGTGTACTTGCCCTAAGTTCCACACACTTAGGAGTATTTGTCCCTAATCACTTTCAGGTCCCAACCAAATCAAGACGATGCTTTTGAGAGTTTTTGCTGTTATGGTGATGTGACTGATATAATCATTTTGTATGGATTTCAGGTGAACATGGTTAATATGTTGATAAAGACAGTGTGGAGGGTCTGAAGCTACCTCATGATAAGCAAGGAGGGGTTGGGGTGGTGTTGCCATGGTTACACAAATTGCAGTTTACCATCTCATCCAACGTCCAGTGTATCACACTTACATATGTACCATTAACATTGATTGAAGGGTTCAAGTAATATGTGTTTTCATACTGACAAACACCTGCAGACGGAATCCTGAATAATTTATTATGGTCACAACAAGCGTGTGTGAAGAACCACCATTGCAGCTCTGCAGTGTCCTACTTTGTCCCAGACTGTTTACCTGTAGTTTGTAGAATGACAGGGCATTATATTTTATGAGGTGTGAGCCGAGTTATTGTATTTACCCTTTTTACTGACAAAACTTACTGATGGTGACAGTGTGTATAATTATTAATACCATGATTAACCATGCAAATTGAGTAGCAGCTCATTGACCAACACGTCCATCAGTGATTTAGAGATTGAAATAACTACCATGTAGGCTTTTGCCATTAGAAAGTAATCATGATTATCAAAGAGATGCATTTGGATTGATGAAATGTGTATCAGGTTTGATCCTACTCATAGATTAGTGACACTGTCTAAGCGCTTAGATGATCGTACTCCCATACTTTAACATAGGCTTACAAACGTCGTAGTGCTAAGATCGCTTTGTGAAAGTGGGCCCTGGTGGCCTATATAGTGACATTGTCTGTATACAGACCCATGTCCTGGTGGTCCATATGGCGAGACTGCTTGTATACTGACACACATCCTGGTGGTCAGCATGGCGACACTGTCTGTATACTGACACACATCCTGGTGGTCAACATGGCGACACTGTCTATATACAGACGCACATCCTGGTGGTCAGCATGGCTACACTGTCTGTATACAGACACATGTCCTGGTGGTCAGCATGGCAACACTGTCTGTATACAGACACATGTCCTGATGGTCTGCATGGCAACACTGTCTGTATACAGACACATGTCCTGGTGGTCAGCATGGCGACACTGTCTGTACACAGACACATATCCTGGTGGTCAGCATGGCGACACTGTATACAGACACACGTCCTGATGGTCTGCATGGCAACACTGTCTGTATACAGACACATGTCCTGGTGGTCAGCATGGCAACACTGTCTGTACACAGACACACGTCCTGATGGTCTGCATGGCAACACTGTCTGTATACAGACACATGTCCTGGTGGTCAGCATGGCAACACTGTCTGTACACAGACACATGTCCTGATGGTCTGCATGGCAACACTGTCTGTATACAGACACACGTCCTGATGGTCTGCATGGCAACACTGTCTGTATACAGACACATGTCCTGGTGGTCAGCATGGCAACACTGTCTGTACACAGACACACGTCCTGATGGTCAGCATGGCAACACTGTCTGTATACAGACACACGTCCTGATGGTCTGCATGGCAACACTGTCTGTATACAGACACACGTCCTGATGGTCAGCATGGCAACACTGTCTGTACACAGACACACGTCCTGATGGTCTGCATGGCAACACTGTCTGTATACAGACACATGTCCTGGTGGTCTGCATGGCAACACTGTCTGTATACAGACACACGTCCTGATGGTCTGCATGGCAACACTGTCTGTATACAGACACACGTCCTGATGGTCTGCATGGCAACACTGTCTGTATACAGACACACGTCCTGATGGTCAGCATGGCGACACTGTCTGTACACAGACACACGTCCTGATGGTCTGCATGGCAACACTGTCTGTATACAGACACACGTCCTGATGGTCAGCATGGCAACACTGTCTGTACACAGACACACGTCCTGATGGTCTGCATGGCAACACTGTCTGTACACAGACACATGTCCTGATGGTCAGCATGGCTACACTGTCTGTATACAGACACATGTCCTGGTGGTCAGCATGGCAACACTGTCTGTATACAGACACACGTCCTGATGGTCAGCATGGCAACACTGTCTGTACACAGACACATGTCCTGGTGGTCAGCATGGCAACACTGTCTGTATACAGACACATGTCCTGGTGGTCAGCATGGCAACACTGTCTGTACACAGACACATATCCTGGTGGTCAGCATGGCAACACTGTCTGTACACAGACACATGTCCTGATGGTCAGCATGGCAACACTGTCTGTACACAGACACATGTCCTGGTGGTCAGCATGGTGACACTGTATACAGACACATGTCCTGGTGGTCAGCATGGCGACACTCTCTGTATATGGACACACGTCTACCAGGTGTACCAGTGGAAATAAATGTTCATGTTGAGCTTGATGCTGTTTGGTGTAATGAGATGTTGTTTGTCAGCTTGAAGGCAGGAGTGTGTCTGGAGGTGGCTTATCAAGGCAAATGGTAATTGGAACAGCTGGAAGCAGTGCACACCTTTCACACACCACTATCAGTGATAGGTGGTCTGCTGCTCGACAGTCTCGGGAGACCCAACTCTCTGGGACTGTGAATTACTGTTCATTGTGTAGACAATGACTGAATATGTTGTGTGCGATCAACCCAGTTATACATCAGTTGTTGGATAAATATTGATGGACTTACATGAAGAATTCAACACATGCATACTCCCAATGTAGTGAAATCAAAGAAAAATTACACAAAGCAACCAGAAAATGTTTATTTTATATGAGACCGCCTCTGGTCCTATGGTAGAGCGTCCGCCCAGAGCGCGGAAGGTCCGTGGTTCGATCCCTGGCCAACTAGAAAAACATGGTACTTGTTACCCTGTCTGGGGCTCAGCAATAAGGGGCTAAAACAAGAACTGGTCGGCTCGGAGTCAGTATACTGTGTCTGAGTGGGGTATTCATGTTATACTGTGGCATGGTATCTCAGTGAGCTAGCACTATAAATCGGCATCAGTCCGGACTAGTACAAGAAGCCACACACACACACATGTGCATGCACATCGCTATATAAGTGCAATAATCTTGGACGCGACGTTAAGCCCAATTTCACCTCACCTCACCTGTTAGAGATATAAGTTGCTTTTCAAAATATTATTTTGACTTTGACATAGAATTTATAAAGATCTGGCTCAAAATTTAGACATTTTAGTTGCGGAATTTATTCTGGACAAAGAAGATGCTCAACACAAAAGAAGAACCCAAAGTAGTGTTAGTGTGTTAGTGTGTGTGTGTGTTAGTGTGTGTGTGTGTTAGTGTGTGTGTGTGTGTGTGTGTGTGTGTGTGTGTGTGTGTGTGTGTGTGTGTGTGTGTGTTAGTGTGTGTGTGTGTGTGTGTGTGTGAGTGAGTGAGTGAGTGAGTGAGTGAGACAGAAACTAGAGAATACAGTCAAGTCTAACACAAGTAACAGTGAAGCTCAGTTCTACTTGTCAACTGGAGACTTGTATGGCTTGCAATTCAGGGATGCTGCATCCTAGTTTTTGTTTCTTGTCATATCATAACTATCAAGGAATGAAAATAAATAAACTATTACCACAGTTGAGGGAGGATAAGATACGGATGAACAGCTTCTTTATTCCAATTTGGAGCGGTTGGAGTAGGTTCTAACACCATGGTAACCCTTGACTGATAGTTAGATTTGTCATTGATTGGTACACATTGGAAACATCTTTTCATCACAAACATACCTCTATATGTTTCTATGGTTCGCATTTCTTTTGGTGGTAGGTATCCTTCAGTGTGAAGTTGAGAAAAGTGATATTTTCATTGCAGTGAACATTATAACACTTTGACGGAACTATTGTCTTCCAAGAGTTACCTCCCCACAGATTATTTCCTCACAAAGTGTCTAGCCCCAACACAAACTGTTAACTTCCTATTTACTATGTTTACGTTAGTTCCACATCAACATGGCAAAATAATGACAGATGGTCACTTATGGAGTTAATGTTGCTTCTTGCTATTTGTTATTCTCTTGAAAATGTTTCGTTATAAACTGTTATTTTCTCATTTAACTCCTCAATCGAGACTTTCGTTTCGCAAAGTGCGCATTTTGGTACATGACCAGAGTGTATTCCTTCACTTCCAACAGTGGTCATGTAGATTTTTTAAGAATTTGCAAACTGCAACAGGACTCCAGTTCAGTGCAGTTGCAGCAGCAATGAGCAAGGGAGGTAACTCTTCCATCCTTATCTGTAGGGTGATCAGTTGAGGACATTCTAAGATTTGCACTTCTGTGTGCCAACTTGCATCGGTTGATACTTCATCCTCAAGAAAGAACACTGGGACTTTAATATAGATGCTCATTGTTTCTGCTAACAGTTTTAACTCAACATAAGTTGTATTAGGATTCAAGAAGTTTACAAATAAGATTTTGATAATATTATAAGACCCTCAACTTTGTATCTTGATTCAATATTTATTATGGCACAGATACTTTCAGTGTGTTAGGATAGTTATGGAGGCTAGGAACAACAGGTTTAAGAAAATCCAGCGTTCGGCAATTATCAGGATTATGGTCATTTTTGTTGCATCACACATTTTTGCAGAACTTGTTGGAGGGAAGAAAATTGACTACCATATTTTCTTGAGTATAGTGCACACCCATGCTTAGTGTGCACCACCTGTAAGGGGTGCAGTAACTTTTGGGAAAAGAATGAGCATTTTGCGCAATTGTGTGGTATAGCTTAAAAATTCAGCGGGTGATCGGACAGGAGATAATAAACTTGGTCAATGAAAATTTGACATTTTGCAATAAATCATCACTAGACATGATGACTTGCCATTTACATCGTATTTCCTGTTCTGCCCCCAAACCCCCCTAGAATGCTTCACATCTACGGTGCCAGCAGCTACTGCATCCAAGGGGATCCCAGGCTTTTAGGGCTTATCTGCATCATGATTACTGCATGTATTTGTCTTGTAAATGAAGCTGGAAACAGGTATCAGAGGTACTCAAATTTTCTTCAGATCCTTTTGTGATTCAGTTAAAAATGCCCAATAGTATGACTAAGACAAATTTTGATGCAATCATAGAAAGAAATTGTATCCTAAACTATAATTTTACCAGCAATAATATATTATGATATTGTCAAATTTTAGTTGCAGCTTTGCTATATATGTTTGAAAAACTAATAATCGTAAGCTGAGCACTTTGGTGTATTGACAGATATGTATTAATGTTTTGTTATCTGCGCCATTTGCATTAATCACAGATGCCACAGATAAAACCAATGACCATGGCAGCAAGATGTCTGCAGCTTCTTCTCTTCTGAGTTAATTTTGGTCTGGGTTAAGGATCAATGATGCCTGATTAATTTGTCAAACTATGATGTATGATGGAGCACTGTACATGTTGTATTGATTTTGTTGATGATTTAAAACAAAAATCTGAGTAATAACTACATTTTGCAACATGTGGGAGGAAATAATATCAGTAATAATTTTTTTACTTTTTCCACTTTTGATGAAAGTAGGGCCTCTGGATCCTTGATCCTACAAATGAAACCAATTTAATGGTGTTCTAATAATGCGCTCAATGAGTGAAGGTTGAAATATGCTTTGTTCCATGTAAAACAGATATGATAAAGAGGCAGGTAGTTTTCCTATTCAACTGGCAATTTGGTTGTTTTCTGTCCAGTCAACATGATAAAGCATGATAAAGCCTGATTATATATTTATTAGCTGGCAACCTATGAGGTCTGGATTATCTGTCCTGAACTTTCATTTAGGTTATTGTATATTTATACTCGATGTACTTTTATAAGAAGAGACTTTGAAATGTCAACCCACACCAGCGATGGTATCCTGTTCAGATGACGCAGTATGACGTCTACTTCAACTAAAGTCCTTGTGAATCTCAAAAATGCACGAACAAATATTGTTTGTTATAACACATGATTTTTCTATTTTAATAAGTACTGTTTCCAATTTCTCTACCTGCTTTAATATTTCATATGTCAGACCTTTATTACTGACTTGCTCATCAAATGAAATTGACAATTTCACCATGTTTTAGTGGGTTTAGATGTATCGGTCCTTTTTGAGATGATCTTCTGCTGCATTTTTTATATGCTTAAAGACGTACAGAAGCAGCTGTCTGCTCATCGAAGCATAATTGCAGTTTTCCCATAACAGTATGAACAGAGGATAATTTGTTCTATAAATAATTCTGATGTCATGCGAAATAATCAGTGATAGTCATGTCATATCAAAAAGATTCTAACAATAGCAGGTCTTACTGACAAGTATGATACCTCTCTAAAACAGAGAGGGCATAGGTGATTGGGAATGTGATTTGTTGTGTTGCTGCCTGGTCCTGCTGATCAGTGTTCTTATCCCAAATAGGGCCCAGGGTGGCACAGTCGTCTAAGGTGCAGCAGTTAGCTGTGCATCCCCAGGGCACGCCAGAAACCTATTGTTGTGGGTTCGAATCCTGATTATGTTTCTTGGTTTGACAGCACCATACCCGTGTGCAGGGTTTCACCAAAGTGGTAAACGTCTGAGACCTGCATCAATTCATCTTTCCTAAGACATTAAGCTGACACACCGTGGAATACTGTTCAGAGCAGCATTAAATCCAATTCACTAAGTCACACACATATCCCAAATGGTCCCAGCTATGATCCTTGGTCTTGTCAGCATCACAGTGGGCTAAGCATCTACGACTGCATCCACTTTTATCACGTGTTTATCCCACATTCTATCATGAATTTGGGAAATACATACTCTGTCATGAATTTTGGAAATACTCAATTCTGATTGATCAGTCAGAGGTATCAAATTGCAATAACCTGATTCAAACAACCAATTTGACAACCGTATCACCGAGGAAGATAATATTAATAGCAAAGTTCTTCTTTCTCTGTCATTGATAGTTTTAAATAATTATATGTACACTTATTAGGTTATAAAATCAGATTTGCTGTAACTACAATAGTTATAGTGTGTGTGGCAGTATGATTTGTGCAGAAAACATGGTAGAAATCTGAGAGAATGTATTTCAAGTTTGGGGGACATCAGAGAGCTTGAAATTGTGCGCTTTTCTAAGCTGACTGTGACGTCATATTTTCTGTCACAATGAACAGTGTCACGTCATAATCGTGACATGCAGTGTAGAACTAAACCTTGCAGAGCTTGCTTACTCTTCTTTAGGGGTGCCAGCTTCACGCTGGCTTACGAACTTGATGAAAAATGATTTGCACATTACGCCATTATTTCTTAAATGGCTTTTAAGTATTAACAGTGTTTTCTGAATTGAACAATTCAAAACTATTCATGCCGCTTCACATAACACTTTTGCTGAACCCACTGACTGAAAACACTGTATGTGTTTCTCGTAATTAATTCATTAGCCCTGTGATATGGCTTAGAAACTTTTTAACAGTGTTGAGTGGAGATTACCCACATATTCGGTCACATGCCCCCTCACATGCCCCATCAAATGCTTGCTCTAATGCTCACTCAAATTCTTGCTCACATCATGCTCAAATTCCCTCTTGTGTTTATTGTGTAGTGACAGGAGATATAGGGAACTAGTATTTTTGTGTTTCCTGCTTCATGCCTCAAATGTGTGTACGACAAGAGTAAATTGGTTTCATTCCATCTCTTACTTGACGGATTAGTTATATCATAATTCAATGGAGCATATTATCATGTTGTCCCATTACGTCTTTGTTACATTCGTCTCTCTCCATACACAAAGCATTATGAAAGGATAGGGGTGAAAGACACATGTGTTCTAATTAAGTGTCATGCGCCAGTTAAGAAGCTGGAGTCTTAGGCTTTAACACAACCTAATTATGTATTAAGATTAAAGTTCTCTTCAGGGATTCTGGTGTGTGTTGTAGTCAGACAAGTGTATTGGTGATCATTAGTGTCTCGTCCTCACAAACCCCTCTCCTCCTCCCCCTTTACCCTCCCGTCTTCCACCTCCCCTCCCCAAAGTGGTTGAAGACATCTGCACGGCTAATGCGCTTCGTGTGCTAATAGGCTCCGCATTAAGAGGGGTTAATAAATAGACACATTCTGTGAATAACCCAGATTTATAGATTTGCTGACTGATGCCAGTAGAGTATCGAACACGCACAAAGGCCGAACAATAACCATGACAACAGTCACATGACCTGAGCCTAGTGACAAAAGGCATCGAAGCCATGCTTGAGTTGGGAGAATCTGTGTGTAGATAAAGTTTACTTCATTAGCTGGTCAATGACAACCGACTTGGATTTGAAATGAACGCCTGTTTGATGGTTTTAACCAGTACATGCCGACAGCAGTTGTGAATTTCAAGCCTTTTCCTTTTAAAGAATTTTGTGGACATTTTTTTAGCCTATTAGGTAGGTAAGAGGTGATTGACTGATTGATGACTGTGATGTTGATAGCATGTACATCTCGCAATCAATAGCAGTGTTGCTGATATTGTCTTTGTTGGCTGTATTTGTTTTAGCACTTCTTTACTCACTTCGATCATAAAGGAAGGTTTATGTGATAACATTGTATTGTTTGTGCTTGTCAGATCCGATATTATCTTAGTTAGGAGAGAGGAAATCTGTGAATGGAAGCATTTCAGTTGGAGTTCAGCTGGAGTGTGAGTTTGATTGTAAGAGTACTTTCAGGGTGAGTGTCCTGATAATTGGCCATTCGAACAAAGGAAAGATTAGGGAGGATTCTTGAAAAATAAATATTAGGAATTTCTGAAAATGAAATACAGCAATTTATGAAAGTATTTCTTTGATAGACTGATGTGTTTGCCCTTTTAAGTTCGATATGTCTGAAATAACCATCAACAGTGAATACATTTCAGCTTAATTAAACCAAACTTTTCCAGATAAATATTCAAACAACAAATATTTGAGTACTGAAAAATTATTAAATTGTTTTTCCATTCTGAGGAATATGAAAAATACTATGCTACCAATAACACCAGAATTTCAGGGGATTATCTCACATTTTGGAACTATAACAAGATGAAAATTAGATGTTATAATACCAAAGTTTCATGTGTATGTTGTTTTTGTAATTGGTGATTGTGTGTTGTTGGGCTGTCTGAGTAGTGAGTTGATGGATGTGTATTGGATGTTAGTACTGAGACGGTCTAATCTGATTACTTGTCACGACAAGGAGGAGGGGGCGGCACCGACATGGAATTACTCTCTACTTGTTCTGTTTCAAATAAGTCAGTGCTTACCAAGGTATAGATATCTAACTGATGGACGCAGCATTTCAACACAACTTTTTGTCTCTTTTTTTTTATCATATCAAAAAATATTCGACAAAAGTAATGATCTTGTTCTATTTTCACAGTAATCATTCATTATCGGAATCATTAATATGCAAGTGTGACGAGATGATGTGGTTACTAGTGAAGAATTCTATTTTAAAGAGCGCCTCCATTATCTGGTGCTCATGTCCTGATTTGGTCTAGACACAATAATTACTGTCTTGTTCGAAATTGAGACATTGTCGCTGGTATAACTTAGACAGACAGTTATTGCTAGATTTAAATTATCATTAAACTTTAGTTGGCAAATGAGAAAATTGTTGTTTTGACAGACCTGACTCAAAGTTGATAGCTTTAGCTACTCTTCCATGGTATTAATATGTGATAGTCTGTTTCCCAAATTTAATTTGAATGTCTTTAATGTTATTTGTGTGTGCTTTGTAATGGGAAAACATATTGTGAAATAACATTTATTTAATGCCCAACGCTAAGCAAAGATGTTGAGGTAAAGTGGAAATTCAAGATGGCCTTTCGTCAGAACTGTTTGTTATATTCAATCGCACCCTAAAAAAGGTTATGCAATGTATATATACAACCAGGACCCCATCTTTGTCAAAAGGCTTTGGTGCATTTGAAAAAATAATTTGTTCACAATATATTGAAAATAAGCTTTAGGATTTACACACAAAATATTTGCTGAACATGGTGGATGTCCTGAATAAAGTATGTAGTATTTTTTATATAAGTTGATAAGGTCCTTTAAAAAACAACAGTTGTGTCTTGAAGCAGTGAATGAACAGATATGTTGTCTTTTATAGAAAATCTCAGCAGGATTTTAAGATCGTGATCTAGTCAGAGTTTTAGATGTACAAATGTATTACTTAATTGCGTGGTGCAGATAGTTATCTGATTGTTCAGTCACACCTATAGTATGCCTATCTTTACTCTTAGAGTCAGCAGTACGGCTGCATCATAGAACGTGTGAGCAGAGTTGTGCGAGGAAGGAGGGAGGGCCATGATGTCTGATCCTCAGTGTAAGCCTATCACAGGGAGCTCCTGGAGTCTGTCCATAGCCAGCTTATTGACATTATAGCAGTGGGTAAAGCCACGACAGGTTTTAGTCTACAACTGTGACAGTTTACAAACCCACCCATCTGGTTAGGAAATGTTTGTTCAGTATAATCATTATTAACATGCTCTTTGCATATCTCTATAAAGCTGTATACTATATTGATGAAGTTCTTCATCAGTCTCTCATGTCTTCATAATGTTTTTGTGTAGTGACACACAATTTCCATCCATGTATGCCAAACAAAATTAAGCTCCATGTTTGAGTCATTAAGTGTTATGTAAAAAGTTTTCGGTGGAGGCATTATTGGTTGACTTCACTAGCTTGATGATAAGTTGAAGGGAGGTAACTCCTGCACTCCAATATGGCCAGACAATGACACAGGCAGATATATATTGTGGCCAGAACCTGACATGGCGGAGCACATGTATCGTGATGAAATGCACAGATTTATGGTGTTGGATGTTAGGTCAACCAGATGTAGTTTCTATATCTGACCACAGCCCAAAGCCTTCTACCAAATAATAAATAGACATATTTTACAGTGTATTACGCTACCTGTTCTCATTGATAGATTGGAATTATGAGAATGCAAACCAAGACACAGTGACTGAATCATGATAACAAAATAAAAATTAATGTCTGTAAGAAACTTAGTTGTTCATTGATAAGATGCATGGTATACTGGTGTTTCTGGTCCCTGCAAACATTTTGTACTGGAGAACCATCTCAGACCATGATACTTGACCTTTTTGTTCAAGGAGACCTTTCTCTGCAACAGAGAATGTTTATGTTAGATAATTTACTTTGGCACCAAAATATGCTTGTGTTTACAAGTTGTTTCTAGTTCTTGCCCCCACACTACACCTTTTGTGGCACATGAAATATGTAAGACAAACATCCTTTGCCGATCCAACCCAACTTTTCTCATGTTAATAGCACTTTACCCCTAGCCAGGAGGATAACCAATGTTGGAAGTATGTCACTTATATTATATTTTTTATAAGTTTTTAATTGTTTTCATTAAATCCTTCAATTCAAATGTTAATAATCTTTTTTGGAGAAAGTATTTGTTTCTACATATATAAATCATAATCTCTTCCCGACCTACCTTGGTTTTCCAGCCTGTTAATTGTTTTGACCCAACAGTATTTTTATTGAAGTTAGCAATAAAGGTAAGAATTAAGCTCAAGACAGTTGATAGAAATGCCTCGAGTCTTTTCAGTTTTTATTGGCCCAGTTTTCAAGGTTGAGCAGTACGCTGTGCTGAGTTGCATCCCTAAGTTATGCCAGAATCTGATGATAGTTGGTTTGAATGACAGGTTTGTTTGACAATGATTCTTAGTTTGTCAGAGCCATACCCATGCTCGTCAATTTCACCAATGTGGTGATTGCTTTACTTGGGCTTTCATCATTGAACAAACTGTGATGTGACTGAAATATTGTTCCAAGCGTGCACACTCTCATTGTCAGGTGTATTGACTATGGATAGATTCAAACTGCAACATGATGTAGTTGTGATAGTACTGAGCATGTGATTGCCTGTGTCTATTTCTGTCCGTGTATTGTAACTGCCATCATCATTAAGTTATCTTTTCTAACTACTTACATATGTAAATAATGTATCTGAGCCTTGGTGTTCCTGTATGTCACAGTAGGTCGATGTGAACAAATGACAGTGTTGGGTTGAATGTATACCAGGTTAGGGTAACGGTATACTACAAAGACTTACACCACAGGTTAATACATGTCACAGGGGTCAAACTGTTGGGGCTCAAAAACAGGAAATAAATGCTATTTGACCTAGATTTTGAACAATACATATTGAGGTAATGGAGAATATAAAGTGTGTGTCCTCCACTGTCTTATCTGTTCCCATAGGCCATTCCTTGACCTTAATTCTCGCCATTTCTTTATCCACAGAGCTTCCCTATCCTTCCTGGAGTCTTTGTATTATCTTATTACAAGCATACCAGCATGAACACCGTCTGTCTTCCTAAACTGATTACACTGGGGATGTTTTGTGCAGTGGACATTTTGTCTAGTGTGGATGTAGTCGATCCTCCGTTGGTCTTTTGGGTAGTTTAAGATTTGAGGAATAACTGTAGCTGCTAAGACTATGTTACTTGTCTCTTCTGGTGGTTCCTTAGTTCTAGACATGGCTTACTTGGTCCTGTTGAAACGGAACAGAAAACAACAAACAGAACAAGCTTGATCAACATGCTGATGTACCTTTATCCTTGCTTTCATATCAGGCTGGATAGTTTATCTCAAATGTCACATGAAACACTTCACTGCAGGTTACTGTTCAAATTGGATTGTTCCTGATGTTTTTACTTGCTATTTTAGTAGATTTCTATAGGTGTTTGTTTTAGTTGATCGGATGTTTGATGAAGGAACTGATGTGAAAAGGAAATGGTTTTGAGTTTGCACACTTCACAAACAACCCAACACCACTCAAAGACTTTATCTGGATTTCTTGAAACATCAGTTGACATAACTTTTAGAAAACATTTTTACAGTAGACTATTCCTTCCTCTTTTCATATTAAACTGTTTAACTTCTGTGAGTAGTTCTAGTTAAAGTCAATATTTATTCAATTGCCATAGCAAACACTGTTTGCTGCTAGACACCTGAGGAATTATGTTCAATGTGTATCTTCTCTCCTCAAGATATTTGAAGTTTTGAAGTATATCATACAACCGGCCTTCAAGTCTGAACTTAGGTTAATATCCACACCTGGAACAATAAGAAGATGAGGAATGTAATTTGATCAGGTTCCATTTTGGTGACCATTGATTTTACAAGCTAGAATAAGCTGTGCATTCCTGGCTTTGGGTGTGTATGTAAATATTTCATGAGAACATATACATATCACATGTGTTGCAATGATATGCCCAGTTTTGTAACACAATCCTAGCCTAGAACATCGTAAATTGCCTGTAAATTTCATCACCAAAATCAAATTAGTGGGTCGTAAGTGGATGAGGGAATTTAGTCTTGATTAAGCTTGACCTGTGAAGGCACCTCGACTTCAGTAGTGTATAGCGTACTATGTTCTATATGCAAGCACTTCTCTAGCCTCAGCTTAGATTCACTCTGTTTGAGTTACCGGAGCCCTGCGCAGACTAAAAATAGCCTGTGACCGGCTGATAGCACATGGACCACTGTTATATAGAGCTGAGGTGGAGCTAGCAAGTGGCATCAGGATGGGGGAGCAAGCATTGCAGCTCCCAATATTGTGACTTCGCCAGCATGGGCTTGTCCAACCTTCAAGCATGTGGTTTGCCTTAGTTACAATAGTACTATCATCTACAGAGACTGGAATCATGTGTGGAGAAACTGTGGCTTTATTGTTGGAATGTAAACAGCCAGAACACCCCATGTGCTTGGTGTGACTGTCAACCGCTGGTCACTCTGCCTTTCCTGTGTCAATTTCAATGTCCAGCAATTGAGTGTCCATGGTGGCGAGATTGATCGGAAAAGCTTGTAATGATGAACATGAACCCTGACCCGTTCTATTCCTCTCCCTTCTCTACCTATTACAGGAGGCCCACCCCCTATATGGGCCAGCCAGACTACCGTATCTATGAACTTAACAAAAGACTGCAACAGAGGACGGAGGTAAGATGTTTATTATTTACTTTCATACACCTAAATAACATATAGAAGTTTATTTCACTCTACAGCGATATTCCATGTTGTGTGCCTTACTTTTCTTTCATGGTCATGGTGATTTTATGACATACGTCCCCCCACCCCACCCGTATATATAGTGTGTATTGTGATTGTGTGTATATTCCTGAGAAGCAGTGAGCAGTCATACCTCACCTTCTCCCAGTCCCAGTGTTATGCATGAGCTAGGTTTCTGTACTGATGTTAACCCTTCCCATGTCATTGCTTGCTTCAAGAACACTCAGCCCGCTTGTCATCACAATCCATCAAGTTTGCTTTATCTGTTTGTTGGTGACACACTGTGTTGTATCTACATGAGTGTTGTGATACACAAGATTGTAATAGGAAATGTACCATTATTTCTATCTGGATCATATGATCAAAACCCTCTTACAGATTAGAGTATGCATCACTGTAGTCATTTCAAGCAGTACAGATACTCTGAATAAAAAAATGAAAATGATTGCTGCTTTGGTTCACAGGTAAGAAAACTAATGTATTCAGTGGTACAGGGTTACTCGTTTTGTAACACAATCAGGCATCATAGTACGTTCCATTTGCATATTACATGTACATGTATTTGGTGTATGTTTCATGTTTTGTTTAAAAAAAATGAATTGTATTGAGTTTCCATGTATTGCAACACGTGCAAATTACAACAATGAAGTGTGTCATCTTGACAAATTCAGGAACTGGAAGCATATTGAAAATAGTCAATAGCTGCTTGACAAAATAATAGACACAACATGTGTTTGAATAACAGCTTACATGAAATACAGCTTCAAATGTTAACCCTGACTATTAGGGCCTTTTTTAACTGCTGCAGTTGTATTGCAATAGTATTGCGATAGTGTGAAACAAACTTTAAGGCTTGATCATTATATTAATTAATAGAAATGAATCAAGTATTGGGGGACGATGTCAAAGTCAGCGATTTGCCTCACTGTTGCTGCTCAAACCAAAGTGAAGTAAGTTGCCGTAATCCTTGCTAATCAACACAAGGCAGGATTGAAATTTGACTTTTCTGATGCATAATTTATGTTATATTTAAGGCCATCCATATTTTTATTATGTGTTTCACATCTCCAACCTCCTAATTTCCACAGCAGCAGGGAAAATTAAAATAAGAAAACGTTTTATTATTTCACGTCAGAATGAAAATTCAGGGCGGGCAGGAGATAGGAAACACAGAAAAAAAACCTGACAGCCTAACTAATTGTGACTAATGAGACTATCGATTGTTATCCATACTATCGACAAAACTATCAGCATTTTTAAATTCCTATCAATATAATAGAATTGTTGGGTAAACAATAGGGCTGCAACAACACAGGAAGGTCAAGATACGATACATATCTCGATACTCTGGTCACATTACACTATGTATCTCGATACTCTGGTCACAATACAATATGTATGTGATAATGTCGATACTCTGGTCACATTACACTATGTATCTCGATACTCTGGTCACATTACACTATGTATCTCGATACTCTGGTCACATTACAATATGTATGTGATAATGTCGATACTCTGGTCACATTACACTATGTATCTCGATACTCTGGTCACATTACACTATGTATCTCGATACTCTGGTCTCATTACAATATGTATCTCGATACTCTGGTCACATTACACTATGTATCTCGATACGCTGGTCACATTACACTATGTATCTCGATACTCTGGTCACATTACAATATGTATCTCGATACTCTGGTCACATTACACTATGTATCTCGATACTCTGGTCACATTACACTATGTATGTCGATACTCTGGTCACATTACACTATGTATGTCGATACTCTGGTCACATTACACTATGTATCTCGATACTCTTGTCACATTACAATATGTATGTGATAATGTCGATACTCTGGTCACATTACACTATGTATCTCGATACTCTGGTCACATTACACTATGTATCTCGAGACTCTGGTCACATTACACTATGTATCTCGATACTCTTGTCACATTACAAGATGTATGTGATAATGTCGATACTCTGGTCACATTACACTATGTATCTCGATACTCTGGTCACATTACGCTATGTATCTCGATACTCTGGTCTCATTACACTATGTATCTCGATACTCTGGTCACATTACACTATGTATGTCGATACTCTGGTCACATTACAATATGTATCTCGATACTCTGGTCACATTACACTATGTATCTCGATACTCTGGTCACATTACACTATGTATCTCGATACTCTGGTCACATTACACTATGTATCTCGACAGCTGGTCACATTACACTATGTATCTCGATACTCTGGTCACATTACAATATGTATCTCGATACTCTGGTCACATTACAATATGTATCTCGATACTCTGGTCACATTACACTATGTATCTCGATACGCTGGTCACATTACAATATGTATCTCGATACTCTGGTCACATTACACTATGTATCTCGATACTCTGGTCACATTACACTATGTATCTCGATACTCTGGTCACATTACACTATGTATCTCGATACTCTGGTCACATTACACTATGTAACTCGATACTCTGGTCACATTACACTATGTATCTCGATACTCTGGTCACATTACACTATGTATCTCGATACTCTGGTCACATTACACTATGTATCTCGATACTCTGGTCACATTACACTATGTTTCTCGATACGCTGGTCACATTACACTATGTATCTCGATACGCTGGTCACATTACACTATGTATCTCGATACTCTGGTCACATTACACTATGTATCTCGATACGCTGGTCACATTACACTATGTATCTCGATACTCTGGTCACATTACACTATGTATCTCGATACTCTGGTCAAATTACAATATGTATCTCGATACTCTGGTCACATTACACTATGTATGTTGATACTCTGGTCACATTACACTATGTATCTCGATACTCTGGTCACATTACAATATGTATCTCGATACTCTGGTCACATTACACTATGTATCTCGATACTCTGGTCACATTACACTATGTATCTCGATACTCTGGTCACATTACAATATGTATCTCGATACTCTGGTCACATTACACTATGTATCTCGATACTCTGGTCACATTACACTATGTATCTCGATACGCTGGTCACATTACACTATGTATCTCGATACTCTGGTCTCATTACACTATGTATCTCGATACTCTGGTCACATTACACTATGTATGTCGATACTCTGGTCACATTACAATATGTATCTCGATACTCTGGTCACATTACACTATGTATCTCGATACTCTGGTCACATTACACTATGTATCTCGATACTCTGGTCACATTACACTATGTATCTCGATACTCTGGTCACATTACACTATGTATCTCGATACGCTGGTCACATTACACTATGTATCTCGATACTCTGGTCACATTACACTATGTTTCTCGACAGCTGGTCACATTACACTATGTATCTCGATACTCTGGTCACATTACAATATGTATCTCGATACTCTGGTCACATTACAATATGTATCTCGATACTCTGGTCACATTACACTATGTATCTCGATACGCTGGTCACATTACACTATGTATCTCGATACTCTGGTCACATTACAATATGTATCTCGATACTCTGGTCACATTACACTATGTATCTCGATACTCTGGTCACATTACACTATGTATCTCGATACTCTGGTCACATTACACTATGTATCTCGATACTCTGGTCACATTACACTATGTAACTCGATACTCTGGTCACATTACACTATGTATCTCGATACGCTGGTCACATTACACTATGTATCTCGATACTCTGGTCACATTACACTATGTATCTCGATACTCTGGTCACATTACACTATGTTTCTCGATACGCTGGTCACATTACACTATGTATCTCGATACGCTGGTCACATTACAATATGTATGATCATGATGATTCTAAAAAAAACCCAGATAACAGTACTCGAGTACGCCAGCGTTTATTAAGTTTCAAGACTTCAAACATGTCAAGATTGGACCTTTCATGATTTTGGAACAGTTACAATTATTTTATGATAACAAGACTACTGAAGTTGTTAAGCTTCAAAGTGGAACTTTCTCTACTTTCCTTCCAAACACTTCAAATTTCAAAACAGCTGAAAACTTCAAAGTTCAAACACCAGAAAATAATCAATGTACTTCACAGTCTGAATAGTTCAACTTCAGGTTCTTTGTTATAAAAATTAATATGTCAGCATTGTCAAAGGGATAGTGATGCCCGCTGGGTACTGACAATGTCACAATTGAGTGTCAACGGAGGTGGAGGTGGAGTTGTAGGGACATGGTCTGCCTACCAAACAGGATCTACGATGTGCGTTTCACAGTTTGAAAAAGTTTAGAATTGTAGTTTTTTATGATTCATAGTGTAATTCAGGTGAATTCAGGTGAACGAACAGGTACAACAAACTTCTTGAAACTTGGTCAATAAAAATATGAAATTTGATTTTAAACATCACTAGACATGATGATTTACCATTAAAATTGTATTTCCTGCCCTCATAGGCATGATTTTATATGCAAAGTATAAGATTACTGTGTGTATTTTCTCGTAAACTAAGCCAGAAAAAGCAATCAGCTGTACACACGTTTTCTCCCATTCTACCGGTGATTCAGTTAAAAAGTACCCAATGATAAAACTTCAACAAAATCTGATGCAATTGTCGGAAGAAATTGTATCTGAAATTGTTTTATGAGGAATAATATATTCCAATTTAGTTGAAGCTTTTACTACCGTATTTGACGTAATAAGCGCCCACAGCGATATTTGCTAATATATTCGTGTTTAATACGCACTCGTGTTATATGCACCCTTAATTATGGGCAATTAAATTCTGGAAAAATAAATCTCTTGTATATAAACATTTCAGGCTGTCAGCATAACCATGAGATTTATCTTTCAACTCTGTTTTTATCTACAAAATAATATGCCAATAAGAGCCCCCTATTTCTTATTTTGAGAGCGCCCTGGGCGCTTATTACATCGAATATGGTATATATATTAAAAATTGTAAGAACCATAAGTATAGCACTTTGGGACAGGTAATTGCTATTGCAAGATATGTTAGTTAGTTTGTTGTTTAACGCCACACTCAGCAATATTCCAGCTATAAGAAGGCGGTCTGTAAATACTCGAGTCTGGACCAGACAATCCAGTGATTAATATTATGAGTATTGATCTACGCAATTGGGAATCGATGACATGCATCAACCAAGTCGGCGAGTCTGACCACCTGATCACGTTGGTCGCCTGTTACTGCAAGATTTGTTTATGTATGGAACAATTTGACCAGTCCACCGTAGGGACTTCCTGCACTTCATGTTGTGAATATTGACATAAAATAGTCAAATTGCCACAAATATGACTTTAAACGACTATTTAATGGCATTTAATGTATATGTATCCATTCTCTGGCAACTAATGTTCACTTCAAAGCATCAATAGCGGGAATCTTACTGTGGTTGCTGTAAATAATGGTGACTTGTTTGATCTACTGATCAATGTTGATAGAAATTTTGAATAAAATTTTGAAATTATATTACAAACGCAAGTCCAGATATACAATGAACACATTCTTATAACCAGATAATAAAATAATGGGATTGAATTGCATAGTTCAGTTCAGATTTGTTGACTGGTATTTCCGGTGTTACCTGCTCATGGTGATAGCTGATAATGTTTTTTGAGATAGGGAAAAACATTGTGTCAGTGTAAAACTTGAGCTTATTTAAAATGTAAGTAAGTTTTGGGAGCCATGCATTGGGTGCAATAGTTAGGGTTTCATGTACTTAAGATTTGCGTTCTGTATCACGGCGTATTGATAAATAGGCCCACGTGTGTTGTGTATTGTATCTTGGGTGAAGTACGCGATGCATCTGAATATCGGTGTATCGTTTCACCCTAAGTAGCCATTCCTGATACATCGATAGTTTGCTATATCGACTAACAGGTTCGGGTAGTCAGACTATTGACTTGGTTGATGCATGTCATTGTATCCCAATTGCGTAGATCGATGCTCATGATGTCATTCACTGGATTGTCTGGTCCAGACTCAATTATTCACAAACTGCTGTCATATAGCTGGAATATTACTGAGAGCCATGTTAAACAACAAACAAACAAACAAAACAAAACAGTGGGTCTATCCCACTCATGGATGGTTGCTGTCAACCATTATTATTTTTTAGGCCAAGACTGCAGTAATATTGATGTAACATTGCTGTCTATAGTGTCAAGTGACATTGGCTCACTCACTCACTCGCTCACTCGCTCACTATTTTAAACATTGTTCCCTTCAGCGTTTTGTGAGAATTGTAATTAGATTGAGAAGAAAGTGGGATTGTATGATGTCCTCTACAATCGACTGGGACCCAGCTGTGATGTTTACAGGGCCTTCCATGTGTACACAGAATGTTATATTATCAGATAACATTTAACAGGGGCAATAAACCAAGTAGATTTGGGGTATGGTAGTTTATTTATTAGTTTTGTTGATTATCAAACATTGTCAAAAGAGTTTGTCTTTCTTTTAATCTGAAACTAACATGTGAAGGAATTATTGTTGATTATGAAAAGCTATTGGCCTCATTTCCTGTAAATGTCATCTGAAGGATTTAGCCTGATTTAGTCCTGGAAGAAGGGTGGCCCTGAGTAGTACATGAACAACACATGAAGTTGCTCGTATTTCTATGGTACGTTTGTAAATTATGGAAACCCTGATAATCATCAGAAAGGAGTTTTATTAAAAGTGAAATTCAGAAAAAGTATCAGAGTTCATGGTGCACATATCATGTCTGATACAATTTCAGTGCGGAATGTTTTGTTAGGCAGACAGTGTGACGAAACAACAGGTGGTGCAGCTTCTATAGGCTGTGTTCCATGTAACATGTGTCGTGCAATATCTGGGATGCTCTCAAAACTAGTTACACTTGTTACAGTACACAGCATGTCAAGATAGGTCACACTTGTTACAGTGCACAGCATGTCAAGATAGGTCACACTTGTTACAGTACACAGCATATCAAGATGGGTCACACTTGTTACAGTACACAACATATCAAGATAAGTCGCACTTGTTACAGTACACAGTATGTCAAGATAGGTCACACTTGTTACAGTACACAGCAAGTTCAAGATAGGTCACACTTGTTACAGTGCACAGCATGTCAAGATAGGTCACACTTGTTACAGTACACAGCATGTCAAGATAGGTCACACTTGTTACAGTACACAGCATGTTAAGATAGGTCACACTTGTTACAGTACACAGCATGTCAAGATGGGTCACACTTGTTACAGTACACAGCAAGTTCAAGATAGGTCACACTTGTTACAGTACACAGCATGTCAAGATGGGTCACACTTGTTACAGTACACAGCAAGTTCAAGATAGGTCACACTTGTTACAGTGCACAGCATGTCAAGATAGGTCACACTTGTTACAGTACACAGCATGTCAAGATAGGTCACACTTGTTACAGTACGCAGCATGTAAAGATAGGTCACACTTGTTACAGTATGCAGCATGTAAAGATAGGTCACACTTGTTACAGTACACAGCATGTAAAGATAGGTCACACTTGTTACAGTACACAGCATGTCAAGATAGGTCACACTTGTTACAGTACACAGCATGTAAAGATAGGTCACACTTGTTACAGTACGCAGTATGTCAAGATAGGTCACACTTGTTACAGTACACAGCATGTAAAGATAGGTCACACTTGTTACAGTACACAGCATGTCAAGATAGGTCACACTTGTTACAGTACACAGCATGTAAAGATAGGTCACACTTGTTACAGTACACAGCATGTAAAGATAGGTCACACTTGTTACAGTACGCAGTATGTCAAGATAGGTCACACTTGTTACAGTACACAGCATGCCAAGATAGAATGGACATCAAGAATATTAAGATTGAGATTGGGTATGTTTGGCAGTAAATGCTTTTTCTGTTGTAATGAGTTCAAATGCTGCATGGGCAGTACTGGTATTAACTTATTTACATTCACATCTAGATTATGCCCACATCCTCTTCTCATTCTCACATTTCTCTTTTTAATTTTTGTGTGGCCAGTAGCTTAAACTTTTGATGATTATTATTAAATTTCATGTTTCATTGTTAATGGTGAGTTTTTATGAGTGTTTATAAAGTTAGATATGTCAAAGTGGCATGGTTGATTTCTTATTGGAAACTTTTGCTGAAAATGCTGTGTCCATCTGTCATGATTCAGCTCCCTCTCTTGGGGTATTTATATGCCAGTGAGTCTGATGTTGCTGTTGCCATAGCAACTATCCTGCTATTTCTGATGGGAACTAAAATGGTTACTGTGTTATAAGATGATGTAGACTGTCTTGATTGTAATTTGCTTTGACCACAGTGTTTTTTAATAAATGTTCAGTTTATTAACAACAAGTGTATGAAATCACCTCAATGAAAGTTGTGTGTATGAGATATTAAAATTAGCATTGTCAGATTTGAAATCATTTAAACTGCATAGTTCCTTTTGGCTACTTTTCAATTTTTTTGTTCCAAGTGAATATATTGGCCTATTGTAGCTTTTCTTGATGACCGCTCTGATGTTATATGTCTACAATCAAGGCATTAATAAACCTGAGAATCAATTCTTTATTCAGATATAGTTTACAGTCTTTGATTCTGAATGACATATCTTGTATTTCAAAAGAGTAATTTGTCTTGATATGTTAAGACTGAATTTCTTTTTCAAATCAACTTTTGGCAAAACGCTGATGGTTCCATTACTTAGTAAAAATCATTATTCTATTTCTGTCAAAATATCGTAATGTCGAACATAATGTTGAAATGTTTGCTCAGAAATATTTGTGGATCTTTCAGTGTATCTGCATAAAGGTCACTGCGTCTGTTGCCAAAATGTTAAAAAATTCCCAGTAAATGCTAAAGGGTAAATGATCATAACAGTAAATATCAAGATATGAAGCAGTATCTATTTTATTGTGAGACACAACTGCAGGCATACATTGTTAAGAGTTGTATTGCCACCCAAGCATGACTTACCCCAAGTTGATGCAGAAAGCTATTAGTAAGCAACTATACATTATTGTTTCAAAATAAACTTCCTTATTTGAAATTGGAATTGATTCTCCTCCGTTTAATTTCATTTGGGAATTTAATTCCTAATTGACAGTTGTTATTTTCCATTCAGCTAGTAAGTTGTGCAGTAAGTGCTAGTATGTTTTTCATGCTGCTGTGAATTCAAAATAAATGACGTACTGTTAAAAACTATTGATGATGGCTAAGTTTGTGGTTGCCAGTCTGAAAGGGGAAGTCCTTGGTTTTGCCTTTCTACATGCAGTTATACACTGACTTTCTCCCTTGTCATAGTGGACCTTTCACCTCTGTTTCCAGGGTAAAATATAAATTAATCCGATTCTAGCTGACCCTTGTCCTGGGTAGCATTAGAGCCTCATTATAACGCCAGATTCTTATAACAAAGCTGGTGCATTTCTGTAATTTTCTTTTAAAACTGTCCTGCTTTGTTTTTGAATGTTTGTTTTATATCAAGTATAAGTTTGAGATTTTAGGAGGGATTTTGAACTGACCAGCGACGAATATCCCCCAGAATGCCTTATAATGAGGGATGTGTGTTGTGCGTGTCAACCAGTACTCCCCGTTTTTGAAATGAACTCATCCATACAGTCTGACCTAATCCTTGAAATCATGAAGTCAACTTCAGTTAACCCTTTCAGTACCCACTTTTAAAAATGTTTTCAATATTATAATGCGTTCTTGACATTTGTTTGTGATAAAAATTGTATGTTTTTAGTCTGAGATTGTTTTATAGGAATTTTAAAAATTGATAAGTAGTTCTTCGTTAGTAAACATTTCCCTCATTTATCAATATTAAATTTGTTTTTATGGAATTGAGGGCACAGGTGGCACAGTCGTCTAAATCGTTGTAATTTGCTGTGCAGAGTAGTTTCCCTTGGACACACTAACAACCTGTGATCGTGGATTGTATTCCTGGTTCAGCCCGATTATGTTTTATAGGTTTGTCAGTACCATATCCATGCTCATGGGTTTCACCAAAGTGGTTAACATATGATACATGCATCACTCCTTCTTTCCTCCAACATCAAGCCTTGATATAACTGGAATACTACTAAAAACTGCGTCAAACCCAACTCACTCACATGGAATTGCGAAAATAACTATCCATAATCATGATAAAACCTGTTTTTATACGTCAGTATGATTGTATTGTAATTAAAGTTCAATTTTGTCTCTCTTTTTATTTATCAGTATAAGTGGGTTTTTAAAAAAACCAAAACAATTCTTAGAATGCTTTTTCAAAAAATAGTTTATTAGAAATACATGTAGCCTTAAAATATAGACAATAACATGTATACAATGTTCCCTTCTTGTCCTTTGTGAAATATCTTTCATAACAGAAGAGAGCAAAAGAGAACTGACATTTTATGGGTTAATATGCCATTTCTTTTTCAAATTCACCCTTTTGCTTTTTAGATGTTTAGAAAATGTGCAGTTTAAGGATTTTTCCTGCCAACCCCATGATTATTATCAAGCAATACCTTTTTTACATTTGCAGTCTTATGACTAAATCCATATTACAATTCTTCATGAGATACAATAATCAACGAAAATATGCTTTCTCTTCAGATACTGCCCCTCAAAGGGTTAACACAGGCCTAATGTTTACAGATTAACCCATAATACCTTAGCAACAGCTAAGATGAGAGAATGGACAAGATTCTTGACCAAAAACCTTTAAATCGGAATGAGATGGTGTTAAATCGGAAGGGCTGGCACAACTCCCACTGGCAGTAAATAATCATGTTTGCAGCTAATTTCTAAATCCAGAATCGATGAGCTAGGGGGTTAGGAGATACAGGGTTAATACAAGACTAATGTTCATGGGTCGAACTCAACATGGCCTGTATCTCTGCGTTGCTTGGAATAATCCACAGGTCTGATCGCAAGGAGATCTCGGTGGTGTTTGCATATTTAATCACAACCTTAGCATCTCTATGCATGAGTGATTGCCCCCTCCCCCTCCCGCACAGCAGGGTGCTTTACCAGCTGGACTTGCCATCTCCACGCCACCCATTGTCTTTGGTTGTGCATCCAATCAGCATATTTATCGAGAGGACAAAGTATCAGTATTGATTTTTTCGCCACCGGAACATAATAAGTTCAAACAAACAGGTTTGGGACAGGCTGTTACTTGAAATCTGATTGGCGATGGTGAGATCGAAGCTCACTGACCTGTAGCGAGGAGGATCCAGGTCACATGCTTGTCCTTATGGGGACTTATCTCTGGCTAATCACAGCATTCTTGTCATTTGTCCACAGCAGTTTTAATGAACAACATACCAAAGCGAGAATATTTTTCTTTACTTTGAGTATGACAGAATATCTTTTTAAGATGGGATATTGAAAATAACTTATATTACATCCGGTCATTGAAGATCTCAAATATTTTTAATAATATTCCAAAGCATTTGTCTCAAGAAAAAAAGAATTGAAATCAAATGTTACATTTTGGATATTTTTTTATCTTTACTCAGTTCATGATGATGTGATATATCTGGAGTCAATGAAGTACAAAAAGAAATTATCCTCAGTGATGTGACTGTGTGATGATCATCTCCTACAGTTAATATAAGCTACAATGGTTTAACCAGTGATGTCAGTCAGTGTCACTGTGGACTTGGGATGCTCATAATTCTACATGGTAATCTCTGCAAAAGAACTGAATGCTTTGTAAATCCATGATGGATTTACACAAAATATTTTCATAATAACATTTACAAGTAATCAGATTTTAGTTTGCAAATCTATTTTGAGTGTACTGTGGACAGCTGCTGTCACTACAGACAATTCACAATCCTCCACTGCCTTTCAACTTCAACAATACAATTTGTGACAAAACCTTTTGTGCCTGCTAGCCTGAATTTGCCTTTTAGTATCAGGGTTCCGACTTAGGGCTCGGACTAATGGCTAATGTTGCAGATTGACAATATATTCACAAGAGTCTGTATGCAAGTTATCAGCCAAAGTGCAGGCCACTGTAACTTAATACTGACCTCGTTTTGCATAACAACGGGCAATTATCAATCATGTTGCCATAGGCCCTCATAGCTAATCTGCATATACTAACGTAACCAAACACAGTGTCAGACTGTATCGGAATGTCTCTGTCGACTTGCCTGATTGACTGAGTGCCTCACAACTCAACTGGTGATACATTGATCGATGATGTCCCGTCCATATATTCCAAGAAAACAGCGTTTCAGATGAGTGAACACTCAACACATGGCAGATGGAAGATAAGGTGAACACTACAGCATCATGCAACATTTAGCGAGCATTCTGATACTTCGGACATCCTTGCAGGTGACAGTATCAATCATTGCACTGTCACCCATTTCCATGTCAATTATAATCATTGCATTGTCAATGTTCATCAAACTCCAAAAAAAGTTACCTTTGATTAGGTTAAATAACATCTTCCCGAGGCAAGAGCGTTAACTGACTATAAAAGTCCAGTTTCCTGCCGAACTAGGCTGGTATTATAGAGTTACATTTTGGCTGGACTAACGAGTCTATGCATAGTCCAATCAAAATCGCGCACTGAAATCAAAATCCGGTTGGTAAACTGTCGTGCAGATTTCGGTCGATTGCAGGATTTGCAAAGCATGTGCCCCGCCAACTCGTTGTCAACAGATTTTTTCCAAATCTTTTCATGTTTTTAATCAAGGTGTTCACGTGATTTGATGCACTTTGCGATGTAAGATCCATTTTATCACAATTTAGATCTTGATTATCAATCAGGTCGTCTTGACCGGGTGCCGCCATTTTGTTTGAAGCAAATGCAAGTGATGGAATCGGATTGGTCCATAGGAGAGGCTTAGAAGGCATGTAACTCGTAATAACCACTGGTGGCGCTACGATCGAGCCCAGTAATTCCAGCCTTGTTCGGCAAGGGTGGAAACTGGACTTTTATAGTCAGTGAACTCTCTTGCCTCGGGAAGATGGTTAAATAACAGCTCTCTGATGTTGACGGCCAGTGTCTCTCTAACCTCTGTCGTGTCTTTTGTGTGAATAACAACCACAATACATTGCTGTTTGATTGGTATGTTCGGGGGTATTAGCATGCTAAGGATACACATCCTCTCCATTTTAGCTGTAAAAACATCATTGCCATAGGGCAGTTAATGGCAGACCTCAGTCTCCTGCAAATGATATTATCCTTAAAAATGGCGTTACTCTATTACTACATTTATCAAGTATGACAGGCTTGTCTATGGTGTAATTCATTCTCGTAGGGAGGGCCAACTAAAGTGAGGATGGGTGGCTGACAGTGTGAAGTGTCTGTGTGTCAAACATACTGTCCTCTAAGCGTGGTCCTATGCTCATGTTGCAAACACAACTTGTAAGGCATTCTTATAAAGCCACAAGTTACGTAGCTCTATTAACAGTATTATTTTAGGTCGCAGGATGATTCTACCCATGTCAATGATTATTTAAGCTTCAGGACATTTGTGAAAGGTGAGCCACAGAACCTATGGCTGTGGTGTTGCTGTTCTTGATCCTGTGACAAGTAATAAAATCCTATTTAGTCACACATTCTAACAAAACTTCAAGTGTTTCATTCAATGTCAGTTGGTATAGACATTTTGTGCATCCATCATAAAATTAGGCCAGTGTCACTAATTCATATTTCCAGGTAATTTCCGTATCATGTTGTTCCTCTTCTTTAATGATGGTATCAAGTGGGGAGGTATACACAGAGCATCCTTGTTGTGAAGTCCACCAATCTGTCATCAATAGACAACAGACAGGGTGGTGAAAGTCACTGGTGCCGTATTGATTTTTAGTGGAGCAAATTTTGCCAGTTTTACAGTGAAATACATCTTCTTGTGTTAGAGGCTGCAGAATTGTCTGGGTAGAAAATTTGCGGGGCCCAGGTCACTTGGTAACCAATGACTTGATTAGTTCTTGTGCCCATTAGACTCGGCCAGACAGGGCCGGGGAGCATCTCATGGTAATCAAATCCCAAACCTGTGACGGGCAGGATTACATTGAGGACTGGCATTAGTATTCTTTGTCATCAGCTTAGGTCAAAGACGAGAATAATTCTTTTTTGATCAGCCATTTTCATCTCATATTGATGTTCTCTGCGATCAAACTTTTGTATATGATTCAGAAAGATACGTGTAAGATTTGGGGTATATTCTTTTGTCAGTGTATTTTGTTTGGTGATAAGTTTGAAACCACATTACAGATTTGGATATGTGAAGATGGAAGAATAATTATTTTTTAAATAATGACAATGATTTCTGGGACAAATACAAATGCAGTCAATAAAGTAGCTTTGAGGAGTGAACGGTTGGACACAATGGTTGTTTTGACACCAGTGCACTAGTTGCTTTTGCTTCTTTAAATCAGTTTTGAATTTACATACCTTTCGTATTTTGAAAATATCAGCAGTTTACAGATCACAACATACCAGACAGGTGGTACATTGAAGTAAACGTTCATCATGACTTTCACCTTATATCAGTATATCAAACTATATTCATGTCAGCTTGTAAGGGGTTAACAATACCTGGCAAAAAAGTTTTGTGATTTTGAGACTTTCCCCTTCCTGTTGGTGAACAGACCAGCAGACTGAGCTGTTATCTTGTGACCTAGAATAAATAACTGGAATTTTATTCCTTGTTCTGCAAGCTTGTACTTGTATCACTGATTTCACCAGTGATAACTAGTGGTCATCAAGGCAATTAGGAAAATAGTATAATTTGTAGTACACTACAAAGTCCTATTTGTCCTGACTTTAATTTGTGGACATGGTTTTAAAACGTGTATTAAATGTTGTCTTTTTGCACTCTCTAACAGATAACTACTTTCTCATTAAAAAAAAAAATACTTTTAAAAAGTTTCTATTTTATCTATCTTTTAAGTGAACACACATTTTCAAGGATAATTATTTTTTCTGGTAACACTTGTAATCCTATCTCAATTCAGATGAAATATATGTATAATGTGGGGGCACTATCAAAAGTTCTAATGTGACATTTATGTGTCAGTTTACTGAATAGCTAACGAGTCCTGCCCCTCCGTGAAATACGTCAATATGACACAAGCAATGAATTATTGAAACAATATTGATTTTCACTCTTGAGGACACCAAAAGAAGATGCATATTTGCCACAAGTTTTTTGGTCACCAGACTTTGGGGATCTAAATCAGACAACTTTCTCCCCAAGCTGTCGGCTAGGAAAAAATACAGGCTAAATTGAGACAGTAATTTGTCTGACTTAAAATAGCATATGGACTTCAGAAAATAATTGCATTGATATATTATAACTAAGTAGAATCAGTGGGAGACATGTAAATATTCCTGTATGGTTTCTATTAGAGTCTCTGTCCTTGAAAATCACTTGTAATCTTTGTATTGACCTGTAGTAGTATTTAGGTTCAGGTGCCTAATTTAGCAAGGCCATGTTTAGGGATGATCAATCAAAAGCCTATATGGTATGGCTGCAGTTAGTTTATCTGCTCACCTCACACTTTGAAATCTGCTTCTTGGCAATTCTTATGATGACAGATTTGCCATCATGGCAACATTAAGATTCTAGGATTACTGTAGGGCTGTGATGAGTTGAAATTTACTCCCCGGATACCTGAGCCCCTATTACCCGACCCTACTGTAGTACCGGCTGTAGGTATGGAGTTGGCGACAAGATGTCCCACTGGGAGTTGTTTTACCCGTAGCCCTAGCAAAAACTATTGACATACACTTATAAAATTGGCTCACAAATTTCAAAATCAAAAGGAATGCAGCATAGTCACAATGAAATGCAAACTTTGGCGACTTGGGTAACCATGAAGTTTTACTGTTACTGTCATTAAACAATATATCATGTGACTAGCCACGGGTCAAGGTAGTCCTGTGGGTCCCCAGGTCATTCTCAGCATCCACTAGACCCGAGTACCCGAGTTACCCTTCTCAGCCATGGTACAAGGATCCTACAGACACAGTTTTTATGTTGTTAAACATGAAATTCCTTGTGTTAAAGTATTCATAGAGGACATAAGTTTTGGCCAATCTTGCAAAACATTTCAAATTAATAGTGTATTTCAAACTCTGTAGCAAATCACATACCATATAGTGCTGTTTTTAAGGTGAGTTTTTCTGCCTAGAATATGGGGGTTTTCAAGGGGGTTCGTCTTATACACAGGGTTGAAGACTTTTGAATTTTTTTCCCCAACACAAAGACATTACTGTGAGCAGGTAACACCGGAAATACTATGTCAACAAATCCGTACTGAATTCGGCATATTCATCATGTAATTACACTGTCTGGTTATAAAAGAGTTCATTATATATCTGGACTAATGTTTGTAATCTATTTTATTAATTGTATTCAAAACTTCATTCAATTTTGTTTATATTCATTTTGGCGAAATCATATGTGAAGTGATCGGAAGATCGCACAACTCACCATTATTTACAGCAACCAGTCATCATATTACCGCTATTCAACACGCCTTGAAACGAACTTTAGTGGATAGAGAATGGATATATATATATATCATAAATGCCATATATTGCATCACCCAAAGTCATATTCAGTGTAGTTTGACTACTATATTTCAACATAAAGTGTTTGCTATCACGAGCGCGAGAGCATCAACGGTAATTTGTCATATTGTTCTATACGACAAAATATCCGTTAATAGCGATCTGCTGTACCAAAGTGGTATGCTTATTAATTTATTTAAAATATTTTTGGCTAAAGCTGAAATAAAATAACATGATATTGGAATAAATTATTCCTGATAAAATAATAGTTTCAGATAGTTTTCTCTGATCATTGTATCAAAATTCTTTAAGGTTATATTAGTGGGTAATTTTTAACCGAATGACCAGCAGATTCAAAGAAATGTGTGTACAGCAGATTGCTTCTTCCGGCTTAGTTTACGAGAAAATACAGATGGTAATCTTAATCTCTTCATATAAAACAATGCCTATCAGAACAGGAAATACAATTTAATCGGTAAGCCATCATGTCTAGTGTATTTTTTATCTTAAATTTCAAATTTGTCTTGACTAAGTTTCCCTGAATTCGCTGAAGGCATACAATGTATTTGTTTCTGCAGAAGACAAACATGTTTTTATTGTAGGGATTGTGTTTGTGCTTATGACGTGCTTCATTCCGATTTGCTTTATAGACGGGGTATATAAATTTGCATCGAATTTTGAAGGCTTGTACAGGGGGGTCCCCCTTTACGTGGGGGCGCTTTATAGACGGTGATATACGGTACTAGTTGAACAATTATGCCAGTTATCAATACTTGAAACTGAAAAAAGTAATTTTGATGATATTGAAGATGTGAATTCTAGTTTGGTGTTTCGACTGTACAAACTACTCGGTAACATACTCCTGGGTATCTTCATGGCATGGTTGTGCCGACAGGTTGTGCCGACAGGTTGTGCATGTCTACTGGTATGATGTTCTGCTGCAGGGCTTGACCTGTTATGTTAGCTGCATGGCTTGACCTGTGTATCAAAATTCTCCAATGACCTTGTTTGTCTGTCACCTCCAGGAAGCATGTACTAAACAGTCAAATCATCAAACCTACATAGTTTCATATTAACAGTGAAATAATTCCAAATGGACACAGCTGGCTTATTCTTTGTGGAAAACGTGAACATGTGTTGCACCTTTGCCTTGGCCTTCCCTGGCCTCCCATCTGTAACCTTGATGCAGGATGTACAGCATTAATGTAGCATCATGTAACTTAACATGTTGTTGAGGAAATGATCCTATGCCCAATGCGTGTAAAAAAAGTGGCCTTCCTTATGTATATGTTGTTGAGGAAATGATCCCATGCCCAGTGTGTGTAAAAAAAGTGGCCTTCCTTATGTATATGTTGAGGAAATGATACCATGCCCAGTGTGTGTCATTAAAGTGCCCTTCCTTATGTATATGTTGAGGAAATGATCCCATGCCCAGTGTGTGTCATTAAAGTGGCCATCTTATGTATGTTGTTGAGGAAATGATCCCATGCCCAGTGTGTGTAAAAAAAGTGGCCTTCCTTATGTATATGTTGAGGAAATGATCCCATGCCCAGTGTGTGTCATTAAAGTGGCCTTCCTTATGTATATATGTTATTGAGGAAATGATCCCATGCCCAGTGTGTGTCATTAATGTGGCCTTTTTTATGTATATGTTGTTGAGGAAATGATCCCATGCCCAGTGTGTGTCATTAAAGTGGCCTTCCTTATGTATATGTTGTTGAGGAAATGATCCCATGCCCAGTGTGTGTCATTAAAGTGGCCTTCCTTATGTATATGTTGTTGAGGAAATGATCCCATGCCCAGTGTGTGTCATTAATGTGGCCTTCCTTATGTATATGTTGTTGAGGAAATGATCCCATGCCCAGTGTGTGTCATTAAAGTGGCCTTCCTTATGTATATGTTATTGAGGAAATGATCCCATGCCCAGTGTGTGTCATTAAAGTGGCCTTCCTTATGTATATGTTGTTGAGGAAATGATCCCATGCCCTGTGTGTGTCATTAAAGTGGCCTTCCTTATGTATATGCTATTGAGGAAATGATCCCATGCCCAGTGTGTGTCATTAAAGTGGCCTTCCTTATGTATATGTTGTTGAGGAAATGATCCCATGCCCAGTGTGTGTCATTAAAGTGGCCTTCCTTATGTATATGTTGTTGAGGAAATGATCCCATGCCCAGTGTGTGTCATTAAAGTGGCCTTCCTTATGTATATGTTGTTGAGGAAATGATCCCATGCCCAGTGTGTGTCATTAAAGTGGCCTTCCTTATGTATATGTTGTTGAGGAAATGATCCCATGCCCAGTGTGTGTCATTAAAGTGGCCTTCCTTATGTATATGTTGAGGAAATGATCCCATGCCCAGTGTGTGTCATTAAAGTGCCCTTCCTTATGTATAGGTTGTTGAGGAAATGATCCAATGCCCAGTGTGTGTCATTAAAGTGGCCTTCCTTATGTATATGTTGTTGAGGAAATGATCCCATGCCCAGTGTGTGTCATTAAAGTGGCCTTCCTTATGTATATGTTGAGGAAATGATCCCATGCCCAGTGTGTCATTAAAGTGGCCTTCCTTATGTATATGTTGTTGAGGAAATGATCCCATGACCAGTATGTGTAAAAAAAGTGGCCTTCCTTATGTATATGTTGAGGAAATGATACCATGCCCAGTGGGTGTAAAAAAAGTGGCCTTCTTTATGTATATGTTGAGGAAATAATCCCATGCCCTGTGTGGGTCATTAAAGTGGCCTTCCTTATGTATATGTTGAGGAAATGATCCCATGCCCAGTGTGTGTCATTAAAGTGGCCTTCCTTATGTATATGTTGTTGAGGAAATGATCCCATGCCCAGTGTGTGTCATTAAAGTGGCCTTCCTTATGTATATGTTGAGGAAATGATCCCATGCCCAGTGTGTTTGTCATTAAAGTGGCCTTCCTTATGTATATGTTGTTGAGGAAATGATCCCATGCCCAGTGTGTGTCATTAAAGTGGCCTTCCTTATGTATATGTTGTTGAGGAAATGATCCCATGCCCTGTGTGTGTCATTAATGTTCCTCCTCCTGTTCCAGGACAGTGACAATCTCTGGTGGGATGCCTTTGCCACCGAGTTCTTTGAAGATGATGCCACACTGACGCTCACTTTCTGTCTAGAGGATGGACCAAAACGCTACAGTGAGTGAATAGGACCAGTTCCATTACAAGATTACTATAATGTGATGAAAATAGATGAAGGGGCTCTGATAAGAAATATTGTATCTCAGTTTTCTTGTGTGTTTGCATTGAGCACACTGAGTCAAAGAAGCTTATTTTGTATTGCTAATTTGCCTCCAGTTTATTTAGAATATGTCGGAAAATATTGGAAGAAAATACAGAAATTTCTCTAATCGGAATTATTTCTGTTTGCAGCAATTGGGCGGACATTGATCCCCCGATATTTCCGGAGTATATTTGAGGGTGGCGTCACTGACCTGTACTATGTACTCAAACATCCCAAAGAATCTTTCCACAACACAACGATAACTCTGGACTGTGACCAGGCCATGATGGTCACACAGCATGGCAAGCCCATGTTCACTAATGTAAGTGGAACTTGAGGACTGTAGGGGTGTGGGAGGCAAGATAGGGGTGGGTACAGCTGAGTCGGGGATGCTGCTGGGGTGTGGGAGGGAACACAAAGGGTGGATGCTGCTGGGGTGTGGGAGGGAACAGGAAGGGTGGATGCTGCTGGGGTGTGGGAGGGAACACGAAGAGTTGATGCTGCTGGGGTGTGGGAGGGAACACGAAGGGTGGATGCTGCTGGGGTGTGGGAGGGAACACAAAGGGTGGATGCTGCTTGGGTGTGGGAGGGAACATGAAGGTGGATGCTGCTTGGGTGTGGGAGGGAACATGAAGGTGGATGCTGCTTGGGTGTGGGAGGGAACATGAAGGTGGATGTTGTGTTGGGATGGATGATGCTTGAGTATCGGGGAGGGGTGGATTGTGTTTAGGTGTGAGAGGGTAGTTTAGGAACTTTCATGAAGGTGTTCCGAAAGATCAGAGGGGAGGTTGAAGTGGCATTTGAGTGGAGGGGTTGGGACCGCTGAGAGCAATATTCATGTTTTTAGAGTGAGAGGATGGTTGCTTTTCATGTGGAAAAAGTCATATAATGTATGGCAGCCCTGCTCTCACAAAATGTCCTGATTGACTAATATGATTAATGTCTTAAAATTTATTTGAAATCTCGACATCATCTTCTGTATTGCTTAATGTTCAGGTGATCACAGAGGGACGGCTGGTCTTAGAGTTCACTTTCGATGACCTGATGAGGATTCGGTCATGGCATTTTGCGATCAGGCAGCATCGAGAGCTGATTCCACGGAGTGTCATTGCAATGCAGGTAAGCACGAGGTCTGATTCTTTGGCGTGTCATTGCTATGCAGGTAAGCACGAGGTCTGATTCCTCGGAGTGTCATTGCTATGCAAGTAAGCACGAGGTCTGATTCCTCGGAGTGTCATTGCTATGCAGGTAAGCACGAGGTCTGATTCCTCGGAGTGTCATTGCTATGCAGGTAAGCACGAGGTCTGATTCCTCGGAGTGTCATTGCTATGCAAGTAAGCACGAGGTCTGATTCTTCGGAGCGTCACTGCTATCCAGGTAGACCCGTGAGCAACCAATGTTTGCCGTAAAAAGCGACTATGCTTATCCCAGTTGCGTGGATCGATGTTCATGATGTTAATCTCTGGATTGTCTGGTCCAGACGCAATTATTTACAGACTGCTGTCATTTAGATAGAATATTGTTGAGTGCACTTTTAAACAACAAACAACGAGAAAAAGTTATCCAGGTAAGTGTGAGAGCTAATTCCACAGAAGGATATTGCTATGCAGGTAAGTGTGAGAGCTAATTCCACGGAATGTCATTGCCGTGCAGGTAAGCGCGAGAGCTGGTTCCACAGAGCATTATTGAAATGCAGGTAAGCACAGCCAGCATCTGCAGCATGTCTAGCAGACATTGTCACAAATCAAAACCATTTATGTATTTAGAAGTAATGCAGTTGTCATCATGTCATGAACTGGATATTATGGCAGTAGTGGACCTGAAGGGTTAGAGAGCCATTATGTTGTGCCCACTGACTGAACACTGAGATTTGACAGTGTTGTATATGTTAGGTTGTGTACACTTGCAGCAGGACCCAGCCATGGTGGAGCAGCTGTCCAAGAACATCACCCGGCAGGGCCTTACTAACTACACTCTCAACTTCCTCAGGGTAAGACATCCCGCAGATATTTCCCTCTTGAAATAAGGAAACGATTCTCATATTTGTCTTTTCATAAGTGCAAACTGCCAGGAAATGTTAGTTTATTGTTTACACGATTTTCTAGTTTTATCACCTTTGTTGTGAAGATGAAAAGGGCTTATACACAGAGTGGTAACAGTTTAACTCTTACAATTCTTAAACAGACCCTTTCGGCTGATCATGTTTCATGTCAGATGCATAGGATCCCTTGTGCTCTTTCAGACTTCAAAGGTGAAGATGTATTTTTAGCTCACCAGGCACGGAATGATTAAGGCATTGTCACAGGCTAATATTTGACCCTAGGTCTGCACTGATTGTCTCTCATAGTATTTGAAAAAACACCCCACCTATTAAAGAGAAATAGGACTTGATATTTTGTAAAATATGGCATTGGATCTAATGTTGAATACCACTTTTTTCCAAATTGCCATGCTTTGGGCACTTTAAAACACTTTTGAAGATAGTGACATCATTTGACCAAAGTAGTGGGGTTAAAAATTGTGACATAATGGTTCCTAATTTACCATACAGCATAACATTCGAAAGTTTGGGGGGTATCGTCAATATTTAATTGTACATTTCTCCATTTCTGTGAGGTTTCTTCCTATGTGAGTGAAACTGTTTTCTTGTCAGAATAACCCTCATCAATGATGATCCTTTTTGAAGCATCCTGCAACAGTTTTTGTGTCTGTGTTTATTCATGCATTGAAATTAGTTTTGATCACTGCAATGACAAAACATTGTTGATAGATACGTGTAAATGTTGGACTTCGTGTGTATGTGTGCCGTACTGACATGGCTGTTGTTTCTACCCTACAGCTATGTGTGATCCTCGAGCCCATGCAGGAGCTGATGTCCCGGCACAAGGCGTATGGCCTCAATCCTCGGGACTGTCTCAAGACCACGCTTTTCCAGAAGTGGCAGCGAATGGTAGCGCCACCTGGTAAAGGTAGGACAACACCTTAACTACTCACTACAATTTCCTGTACCATCTTGTGTGGGGTGTGTGTGGAAGATTTCATACCATCTTGTGTGGGGTGTGTGTGGAAGATTTCATACCATCTTGTGTGGGGTGTGTGTGGAATATTTCATGCCATCTTGTGGGGTGTGTGTGAAATATTTCATACCATCTTGTGTGGTGTGTTTGTGGAATATTTCATACCATCTTGTGGGGGGGGGGGGGGGGGGGGAATATTTCATACCATCTTGTGGGGTGTGTGTGGAATATTTCATACCATCTTGTGTGTGGGGTGTGTGGAATATTTCATACCATCTTGTGGGGTGTGTGGAATATTTCATACCATCTTGTGTGGGGTGTGTGGAATATTTCATACCATCTTGTAGGGTGTGTGTGGAATATTTCATACCATCTTGTGTGGGGTGTGTGGAATATTTCATACCATCTTGTGTGTGGTGTGTGTGGAATATTTCATACCATCTTGTGTGGAGTGTGTGGAATATTTTATACCATCTTGTGTGGAGTGCGTGGAATATTTCATACCATCTTGTGTGTGGGGTGTGTGGAATATTTCATACCATCTTGTGTGGGGTGTGGAATATTTCATGCCATCTTGTGTAGGTTGTGTGGAATATTTCATACCATCTTGTGTGTGTGTGTATGTGTGTGTAAAATATTTCATACTATCTTGTGTGTGGGTGTGGAATATTTCATACCTTCTTGTGTGTGGGGGTGGAATATTTCTTCTATCTTTCGTGGGGTGTGTGGAATATTTCATTGTATCTTGTGTGGGGTGTGTGTTGAATAATTTCATTCTATCTTGTGTGGGGTGTGTGTGGAATATTTCATTCTATCTTGTGTGGGGTGTGTGGAATATTTCATATGTTCTTCTGGGGGTGTATTTTATTAGCTATCCAGCACAAGATTGGTAAATGTGTGGTTTTCTTTAAAGAAAATGCTTTTCTTCAGTTTTCTTCTAGTGATGGCAGAATACTTAAAATTAATCAGTTTTGTATTTTGACAAAAATATTTATTACATTTCAGTGCTGTGTGACTGTCATTGGCATGTTTCACAACTATTTCACACTGTAGTGAATGACTTTGATCACATGCACAGTTCATGTATTATTTTCTCCAACATGTCTGAGTCAATGTATTGACTATATTTATCCTAACCAATCCAAAGTTGCGCATGACGCTCATGTATCCAGAGCTGGATGTACTTAATCTGAGTTGGTGTAATAAACAAGTGATTGACACACTGTTACAATGGTGAAGGTGTGGTCTGTGTGAGTGACATCTGTCAGTCAAGTTGTATTGCAAATGAAATCAATGTCTTTTATCATTTTTCACATCACTTATTCTGCTTTCTATATGTTCAACTGCTGGTTTTATTTCATGTCATCTTTGTAGAAATTGGTTTTTGTTTGTGAACAGTTCTCTGCCTTTTCATTTTGTTGCTAACTCCACTGCATCGTAGGGGTGAAAAGTGTGATACCAAATTGCTGTTTAAGGATTGTTGTTGCTATGGTTATAACACAAGTTGTACTTTTTCTTGGCTAAGTGTGAAAAACATGAGTCACAGTTTTAGTGTTAGAAAATGCAATGGATAATTCTGACTCATTTTAAACATATATGATATTTTTCATGATTTTGTATTAATTATCAAATGTTGTTAAAATTGATTTGAACCAATTCAAACAGAAAGATGTCTTCCCTTTTTATCTTGAATTGAAGTAAAAACATTTTCATACCATGAAGTACAGCAATAAGTGTTATTAGGTCCATAACTTGACCACTGGTAATATTCTACTGGCTTCATCATAAAAAGTTACCTAATGATTTTTAAATTTGTGACATTTTTAGAAAAGGATATATTCCTTTGGTACTTCTTTGATAAAACATATACCCTCTCTAAAGTTAATAAGTCAATGTAATATTTCTAGAAATTCTACGGGTGATATATTTTATTCATAAGAGTGTGGTAATGGTAGTAGTACCTACAGTTGCAGTGGAGATACAGAACCTGGCCCTAGTTTTCGTCTTTCATGTACGTACACCCTATCCTTTTGGTTTCTTCTCAGTCCCCCTGCCAGCTGAACACCCGAGCCGGCGAACCTCGCCGTCTGATCAAAATATGGCCAAACATACGGGAAGTGGGCAATTTATGCCCCAGTATTGGGAAAGTAAATACACTCTTATTCCTTGCTACTCACCAACTAATCCACAAGGCCCTTCACAGACAAGAATTAATGTTCAAACGCCTGTATGCCCCATCATGTCAAACCATCGGCAGGGAAATGTTTTTGGTGGAGATATGTGTAAGCTTAAGGTTACCATGTTACAATGTTCTCACACATCATGGTACGACTTTGGTGGTCAGAATTTGAGCATCCTTATCAGAAGCTGAAGTTCATTTCTTTCTTTTCTCATTTCATTTTCAATTATGAATTTAATACCTTTGGCGAGGTTCTGTAATAAGAAATTATCAATCCATTTCATTATGATTTTCCTTTAATTCAATTTGGGTTTGGCAAGAAACCGAAGTGACATAAGGCTAATATACAAGGCATTGTCTCCATGATGATGCTTCAAGACTTGAGGTCAGCTCATATTGTTATGGTCAATGGAAAAAATGCCAACCAAAGGGGGAATCTGTTTGTCTGTAAAACTGGTTCTTCCTGCCATGGTTTGACCGTCTCTGTCCCCTATAGTCGCAGTCCTCCCTAGTTTTCTACTGCTGGTTGTTGGGACCTGTCTGTTACTACTCACATACCAGGGGCAGCAGTCAAATAGGGGAAAAGCCACTACTCTTTGGAGAATTTGTTTTCATTTTCTCAATTTGTTCAGTTCTACTTTGAACAAGAAATCTTGATTCTTTGGGTTACACTTGAACGAATGGAGGTTACTCCCACATTTAGATTTTAATTCAAAAGGTTGAAACAGAGAAGACTTCTAAATGCTATTAAAAAAAAGTCTGTCATTCATTTTGTATTTGAATTTTTGCTCATATGTTTTTTTAACCTTGCTTTGTAAATGCAAACATCTGAATGTCCCGTTAATTTTATTGTGTCCAGATTATGTACCAATGGCACATTGGTGGCTTTATCTCATACTTGGTTCTGCCCCTTAATTTGCTTGTGGATGTGGAACTTTTGCATTGTAGAATCTAATGCCTGTGTTTGACTGGATGTGCTGGACACTGTAGGCCAGGACGGCCGCGTGTTGCCCCCTGGTCAATGTACTGCAGTTTGTAATACTTTCAGTCATACTTGTTTTCTTAGCCAGGTGAAAGCGGCAAATGTCAGACAGTTTGTCAGTCCAAACAACACTTGACTATAACACCCTAGTATAATGTTATTAAGTTGTTCACAGAGAACATAACTTCAGTTATTTCTAACAGGCTTGAATTAATTATTTCTAATATCTAATGACACAGAAATAAACATTTGAGAATCTGCTCTTACAGGAGTAAGCTCAGATATAGCTAAATCTCTAATTTTGAATAAAGTTCTGCTCTAATATAAAGTTTTGCAAGTAGAAGATAAAATTGTAGCATTAGTGATTTTACTTTGTCATTGACAGCATGTCTTCATGAGAGTAGTATCTCGGATAGTCTAATATACAGGCAGCATGGAGTTAATGGCCATCAGCTATACAACATCAGTGTATAAAGCTAAAAGGCAGTGTTGAGTTTTATAACTCTGATTTGATTCAAATTGATGTCATAATTTCCGTTCATTTGTATGATTCCTATTCTGTTGAAAAACAGATATTTCTTCTGAATTCAATCTATTTACAAAAAATCATTTGTGAATAATAACCCCCAAACAGATAGTAATATTAATTCATTGATGATCAGAATTCTGCCCAAGTTGCCTTTACCATCACACATTGGATCCGTCTAAATGGAAGTGATCAGAATAATTTGTAGAAATTTGTTTTGAAAAAGTGAGTTTATTTTTAACACAGCAGCTTGCTAATCGCCATACATGTATTGTTAATCAGAACAATGTAGGATCGAGTTCACTTACCAGGGCTCGTTTCAAATTGCAGACAAAACAGGTGATAATATTTTGAATATATTGAGAACAATTCTTTTTCAGTTTTTCAAAATTTGATGAATTAATAAATTAGAGCATATTATAGGATGTGTAAAATGTATAGGATGTCAAAATGATTATTCATGCTTTCATTGTGGACATTATGTATAGATATAGACTGAGAGGGAAGCTAGAGGTTTTGTTGTACATGTGCTTCTTGCCTTTTGTATTTCTGTGTTAATATGTTTGAATCAATTATAACCATTTTCCAGATCTAGATGTATCAATATTGTGGACAGACTGAGAGCTGGTACAATTTTTCTTTCTAGCAACAAGTCATGTACTTTCAGAGGCAACCCGGCCACCTAACAAGAGGCGGAAGAGAAAGGCATCCACGGGGAACAACACGGGCATCAACAGCCGAGAGGGAGGGCCAAACAAGAAGCGCTCGCCTCCCCAGGCCTTCAACATTGGGTCGTCAGTACCAGGGGTAAGTGGTGAGGATGGATTTTGTATTGTTGATTCTGTCTGACTGTCTGTTTTGTTTGTCTGTCCATCTGTGATAGTTTAATCAGTCTTATATAGCTGGATTTACCAACTTACCATTAATTTTATTTTGTTTCTGTCTGTATATAAAGTTTTACATAACATTTCTGTCTAAGATCTGTCTTTAGATGTAGTTTTTAATACTAAAAACTAATTATAACAGTAGCTACCTCATTCCCTATTTAATACCAGAGCTTACCATGACTAACCTAGCTGTAGCTCAGCTGGTCATTGAGCAGTGGAGATGATGTCATCATGTCTGTTGGCTGGTGATTACGTCTATACAGTTGATGCAGGTCGCGTCATGTCTCTACACGTGTGGTCAGGCAGTGGAATGCCAACCAATAAGGCTGGGAATATGTAACAATCATCCTTTGGTTGCCGAATTGCTTTAAGTTGAATGACAATCAGTTAAGACTGTTATTACTGTAGGGTTTAAATTTTAGTCATGTGACTTGGCTGCCTCTAGGTATGTCCCACTACTTTCTTTATGTTAATTTGTTTGAATGAGTTTTTGGCTTATCAGCGACACAAAACACTGGGATTGAAGTTGTGCCATGGATGTGAAATAGGAGATTTTATTGGGTTTGTCTCTTGAGACGTGGCAAAAACCCACATGTCAGTGGCTTTAAGTTTTGGTCTTATTCCAGATTTTAGGTCAACAACTTTCACCAGCTTTCAGATATGATAAAACTAGTTTGTGTTGCAATGTGATCATGTTAACCTTTAGCATCTGTGCTAGCACAATGAAATCAATATTTGTTTTCTATCCAATTGAGCACAGCCTCGCTCTCAAGTTCAGGTTACATACAGTTGATGTTTTATTGAAAATGATACATATCAGGATAGTATGAAAGTAAGTAAGATATTGTTCACATTTAAATAATATTCTTAACTCTTCTTCTAGCATTAATGGAAAAAAGAAAGAAACGGGATAGTGTACGAATTGAAATGACAGGCAAATTGAAGAAAGATATTTCTCTTTCAGAAATATCATTTGTGGTACTCATGAAACACATGTCATTTCACTGTTACTATTTACAGTTCCATGGACAGATTCTTCCTACATTCAGTAAGAACTCTCAAACAATGTATTGACAAATTGCTATATCATTCTCCTGAGTGAAGTGCCCCCATGTTCTCCCAAGTGTTTGTGTATCTGTCAGTAAGATGGTGAGGAGAATGTCCCCCCGTGTTAACCATGTTTCTGTGCAGGATGTGATGGTAGTGGGTGAGCCGACTCTGATGGGTGGTGAGTTTGGGGATGAGGATGAACGGCTCATCACCCGTCTGGAGAACACGCAGTACGAGCCCAATGCTGGGGAGGAGGAACAAGACAAGTTCCAGAACTCACCGGCGCTGCAGTCGGGGTCGTGGGGACAACAGGACAAGAAGACGCCACAACCCACGGCAACTACGCCCGTGTCCGAGACAGAGATCAAAACAGAATGAAAAACAAGATAGGTTTTGGAATTACCATGAGAATTGTGAAAAACTATAGAAAGGATCTCGACAGTGAAGGAAAGCAATGGGACAATCTAAGAGTAACACTGGGCTACACAGATACCGATATCTGATATTAACTGAAATGTGACTAAATTGTAACGTATGAAAGAAGGTCACTTTGGGGGTATTGATGGAGCTCTCGATGACGTTATTGTCAGCTTTTGTTCGTGAATAAAAAGTTAAGTAAATTATATTTGTAAGTGAAAGTGAATCAGATTGATAACAGAGATTTGGGAGTTACAATGAATAGAATATGGATTTGAAATTGACTCTATGTATGTACTTACTTTTTATGTTGTTTCAACATTGAAAATACTTTGGAAAGATCTGTATTTTGTTTCATTGATAATTGACCTGGTGTGGTAGATTTTCTTAAATTGAGATGTTTCTTCATGCTGTCGCAGGCTTACAAGTTCAATGATGTTGCTACAATTGACCTTTCATCTGATCGACATTCAGGGTTCATGTGGTATATGATACAATTGTCTGTGTAGTTTAGTATTTATAAGATTTCATTTGAATATTTATTTACCCTGATGCATTTCAGAGCTTCCAGTTATATCCAGAGGAATAATTAAGTTGTTTCAAATTTTGTCAAACATGAATCTCTACACTCAAGGATACTGAAAATTGTGGAGTTGTTTGAACAGAACTTCCCTACTACCGAGGTATAACACCTACAGCACAACTATGTAGGACCAGGTGACAGTTTCATAGCTGTCAATGAGTATTTATTTTGCTTTGAAGCATCAGAACTAAGGGCAAACAACTAATAAGCGTTTTTAACCGGACACTTACCGGGTATGTGCTGGTACAAATGTTATTATGAAGTCTTATCAAAGGGAAGTAACTCTGATGTTTCTCCAGTTGTCCCACCATTCCTTATGAAGCCTCATTGAAGGAGTACATATCTGTATTTTAAGTCACTTATCAGTTTCATTCTACTTCACTTTGAGTTTAATATTTTGTCCATAGTTTTGATTTCCTTCCTCTTTCTTATCCAAATAAACAACTGTTCAAGGCAGCTTTGAAGAAAGAGAAGTATTTCAACCTGTTTGGTGTTGTCAGCATAAGATTGTCCTGTTTCGTGGACACTGAACAAAACAGAATTTGTAAGGAACAAATAAATCTTTCATCGAGCAAATGTGTTGTCATTATCATACTTCAATACTGTTTTGCTGGTATGACGTAATACTGTATGTATCAACTGTGACTCTTTCATGAAGCATTATATATCATATATCACCGAGTAAATTACCATGAAAGCATGAAAGGCTCAAGAATGCATTAGATAGTGGCCTTTGATGTTCTCTATCATGATGAAGGTCACAAAGGAAGGTCTTTGAAAACTGAAATTAGAAGGCACAATGTCAGCTTATTCGCCCCCATTTGGAGATTAGATGACTGGTTTGTTTTCATAAGCAAGATGGGTCCTCAATGCGTCTGTCATAATGTTGCAGAACAACAGGGTGCATGCAACACCGCCTTGCATTCATGGGTGTTCTTTCTTTGATAATCACTCCACAATGAACTGCCACCTTGTTTAGCTAACCTGTGGATCTGACACAGAATCCCTTTGAAATATTGCAGACTTTTTTATGCTTTCAGACTGAACTGTATATTTATTTCCTTATTTCCTTTCAGAGTTGTAAATACAAATAGATCCTTATAAATGTCCTGTATGAACTCTACTGTGTGTAACCTCATGCTTCCACTAAAACTGTTGCAATGTATTCCTGAAAGTCAGTTGCCATTATTGGCACCATTATGTTTTGTTCCTGATATTATTTAGTGCCTGGCCTGAGTTTCTCCTTAAATCATTATATATACTCATGGGGCTGGGGGACACAGCATTGTACATTCTACATTTGATGTGTAATCATTGTGGTCAGTTGTAAATGTCCTAGTATTCTTAGTCAACAAAATTGTTGTGGGTAATTTTCATCAAAACATTGAATAAAACTATATGTTTTCAATGAACTCCCCAGCTCTGTTGTCTGTAAGTCTGCCAGTTCTTGTGGGTTCCAGGACATAGAGACTTTGGAAGCTTGGAGGATTCAAAAGATTGTATTGGCCAAATTGCAGCTTAAATTGGCTTCCATGAAGTGTCATAGTGGTATAATTGTTTGCTCACCGTCCGTTGTCCATTTCAGTTTCGTCTTTTGTGAATCAACTAAAGTGATGAATGGGAAACTTCAGGAGAAACATCAAATCAAAACATAATAATTCTTAACGATGTCCCCGGGTCTGTATTTAATTTTTCAAAGATTTAAAAAATCTAGTTAATTTGATCTAACTTTCCAATTGAAAATGAAAGGGTTTTACTCTTCAACTACCATATTCAATCTTTACTGAAAAGGCATAATTTATAGGGAATTCACTCACTGTGTTACAGTTTTGTCACATACTAATAAAACATGAAATTCATCCTCACTCTCCCCTAATTGGCAGTTTTTACAGATACTCATTTCAGCTACCCTTTGTTCACATTTATGTCTAAAATTTACATTGAAATTTTGTGATGACACTCTGAATTTACATTATGCCCTAACAAGCGGTTATCAACTAATATTCTTATTATATACTTCTCTGGTTCTATTGACCTTTTTCACACTTTTACCATCTTGGATCGAAAACAAGGCTTGGAGAGCAAAGCTCCATGCAGTGTGAGTCGCAATTGCGGATAGGGAACAGAGCGATTGTTGTGCATTTCACTGAAAGACATTTCAAACAAAAAATGGTATCCCGTGTATTCTAATACAGAAGATATTGCAAATTTAATACTGAGGTCCAACTAAAATATGCCTGCAATACACTTGAATTCGCATTTTGCTGTCAGGATCCCGGAAGTGAATCGAAAGGTGCATTTCGAGATACATATTTCCTAAATAGATTGTTTTATCATAACCTCGCCGGCATATGGGTACAATGTGATAGTATATTCAATGACAGAAGTTTAGTATCATAATTGAAGTACGTATCATGAAACACGTCTGTTTATTTTGCTAATTTGCTCAGTCAATGTGTGGCTTAGCCAACTCAGATCGTTGATCATGTTTATTTCACGTTTCATAGTTGTGTTTGTTGCACCACCCAGTATCATTTTGGCATGAGTCCAGTTGACAGACACTTTTTCTGCTATGATTTTCATCCAAACATGTTACCTACATGTAAATGAAATTAGTTCACAAATTAACTTGTTTGTCAAAATGAATATTCAGAAGGGGAGATAACTCTATTCAGTGTGTACAATGACTGATGAAAACTTTTCCTTCAAACAACACTTATTTAACCGATTATTGGTGATTACGATTGCACCTTGCACGACAAAAGTAACAAGAGGCCAATAGGGCCTGTATCACTCACCTGGAAATTTAGGTAATCATAACAAAATAACATGATTACATACCGGATATAAAATACTGCAAATATTTCGATTTTTTCACTCTCAGTATTTAAAAGGGGTGGATGGCAAATCTGCCCGCATGAACATTTATTTCTCTAGATACATATGGTTGATGTCCATCTCTTAATTCCAGAGGAAATGTCGTTTACAGCAATATAGCCAAATTACCCCTATTTGGCCCCGCCCCTCAGCCCCACCATTTGTACAATTTTGAATTCCCACCACCTAGGGATGCTTCCAACCAAATATGGTTGATATCTATCTCTTAGTTCCTAGAGAAGAAGTTGCTTTAAGCAATATAGCTAAATTACCCCTATTTGGCCCCACCCTTCAGCCACTTGAGGGGTCAGCCCCTCCTTTTGTACAATTTTGAATTCCCACCACCTAGGGATGCTTCCAACCTAATATGGTTGATATCTATCTCTTAGTTCTGGAGAAGAAGTCGTTTAAAGCAATATAGCCAAATTACACATGTACCCCTATTTGGCCCCGCCCCACCATTTGTACAATTTTGCATCCCTACCACCTTAGGATGCTTCCAGTCAAATTTCGTGAATTTCCAATTTAGTGGTCCAGAAGAAGAAGTTGTTTGAATAAATTGTCGACGTACAGGCAACGGACAACGGACTCCATGGAATGGCATAAGCTCACCTTGGTCCTTCGGACCGGTAAGCTAATAATGTGTGAAATCTTTAAAATACGTTAAAATGAAACTTAATATTAATATAAATAAATATTGCATGAAATAAAAGAAATATAAGAATTGATACAAACATCAACTTCTTGAACACCCTGACCTAATCCTATATGATGATGGAGAATTGTATATCAAAATGAGGCTACTAATACAATTATCCTGAATAGTATGAAAATGTCTTGATCAGATATGGGCACAGATAAAATAACAAGGTGAAAAGGAATCAACTTCAATTGGTAATCAAACCAAGATATAATAAATGTACCGGTACAAATTATGTTGATAGATTGAAACAAAATAAACGAATCAGCATATATCAATCACTGTAAAGAGGTTTAAATATGTGATGTGTCATCAAATTGAAAGCCAAATATAAGTTTTCTGTTCCTTTTTAGTCATAGCAGGATGATAATTAATTATTTGTTTGATTTCAGAATGACAATAGAAACCATGTCAGTAGATTAATAAAAGAATCTGGATCTGTAGATAGATTTTCTTACCCTTTAGTTCAGAGTGACAAGAATAAATTTAACTTGCCTTCTTCCAAACTTTTGTATATATATATTCTTTCTTTGACACTGGCTACAAAACTATTCATACACCAAATCAACTAAACAAAATTACACAAGAATTGTGGAATATAAAAATTAAATTTGACAACATACAAGATTTAGTTAGTGAAACAGGTTTTCAAATGTTTTCAAACCAGTAAGTGTGTCTGGTCTAAATAATGAAGTTCATGCAGATAAATGTATGATTTGATAATATTTATGACCAAACAAAAATATCAAAGTATTCTTTTCATAAAGTTTCAAAAATAAATCTACAAATATATATTTACAGTCTATTTGCACTCTATCTTGAAAGCTGGATATATGTGAATATTACATTGTTTATTAATTATCCAAAACTTATATTTACCATATCATACATGTAGATTATTACATTTCATGATGAGAAAATCTGAGTTTTGAAGGAAGTATTGAAATTTCTCATATTTAACAAAGAAAAACAAACCAAAATTTTAATGTCTTTTTGTCTCACAATATAAGCTTGTGTATCGTCCACTTCAGTTCTTCAGATTTTTCGATATTTAACATGACCTGGGTGTTTTTGACAGTCAAAAGCACCTAATTAAATTCCAGAGTTTTCTTGCTTGAGAATGGTACAATGTGTTTTTTTAGAATAGTTTTATTCAAACATCATGAGTCTGATAAATATTGGCCATGTTGTTGAGTGAGTGAATAAGGTTTTTCACTTCCTGGTCCTATTTAAGTGAAATGTGACAGGAAGCACATTGTAATCAGTGTGTTATTGTCAGCGGAAAAACTCCTCCAGACATCCATCACCGGATACTTCATTGTGTTGACTCTAGACTCAAAGCCTGAAATAAATAATTTAATAATATTGTAATAATATTTCTACTTCTATGATTTTTTTTTATAAAAAATGCATATTCACCTTCTCTCAAAATATTACTTATTCAGAAAACAACATTCAAAGAAAATATATGAAAAAGACTTGTATTGTTTTTGTCAAATGAAATGTTTATTTCATCTTGTGGTTTACTAAAGTTGATATTTTGACTTGTGGCTGTGCCACTCATAGAAATATTAACTTTGTCAGATCACAAGATGAGATAAACTCATGCTATCATCATTATTTGACAAGGAAAACAAATTTCCTCTATGTATTTATACTTTTTTATATTTCTTGTCTTGATTGAATTATCAAAATGATCACACCACTTGACTTGATTAAAATAAACTAAAGTTCTAAAGATTGTTACAAATAGCAAAGTATTAGATCTACATCATAACTATTAACAATATAATTATTGCACAATGATAAATTAATATGATTAATATTCAATGATACATAACATGACATTTGTTTGCACAAAAGAAATTATTTTGTTTTAAAAGTTGCTAAACATGTTTTGTGTACATAAACCAGATGGATTGCACAAATAAACAAAGGGAATAAATGAGTTATGGTTGCAATACCCATGTGAATTACACAACATTCATTAAAATAATTCTGTTTATAGTAATCTCAATCTCAATTTATGAATATGCAATGTTTTAATACACACTGTTAAAGAGTTGTCTGTTTCTGTACATTACATAAAGATCACATGTAGATTGAACATTTACTGGCCATTAATTAGTTAAGTTTTTGTTCATTTCATGACATGATTAACTTGGTTCAGAAAAGTAAATAGTAGAAATATTGTTTACAAAATTGCAGATCAAACTTTACTTCAGTTTAAATATTAACACACCCGTTATGTAATAATTCAGTTAAAATTCTACACCTCATGCTATCTAATCTGTCAACATTGACAATTAAAATAACTATCGTATTCGACGTAATAAGCGCCCACGGCAATATTTGCTAATATATGGGCTTGTGAACAATCCCAATTAGCACCTTTTCCGATTGATCAATGTACACAAGACTTATTTATTCGCGTATAATACGCACTCGTGTGTTATATGCACCCTTAATTATGGGCAATTAAATTCTGGAGAAATATATCTGTCGTACATAAACATTTCAGGCTGTCAGCATAAACCACGAAATTTATGTTTCAACTCTGTTTTTCTCTCACCAAAATGATGTTCTAATAAGAGCCCACTATTTAAAATTTTGAGAGCGCCCTGAGCGATTACTACGTCGAATACAGTACTGTTCACAATCACAGCAGCACAAGATCTAGTAGATCTAGAGGTCTAATATCTTATTGGAATGTATTCCAGTCCATTACAATTTACATCAAATACACAACTGTTGCAAAATTCTGATTTGTTTAAGATTCTCAATAGGTTACAATAAGATAAATAAAATCAACATATCAATTTAGTTAGTTTCTGACATAGATCTATCTAGATATGGTCCAAAGGCCAATATTTTCTACTCGACTTCAGATACAACTCGCAAAGTTATTAAAACACCTTAACTAAAACACATATATAAATAGTTTGGGTTAATGGTGTGTAAACAGTGACTTATTCTTTACACGATCCCTGTAGCAGGGTTCACTCAAGGATTTTTTTTACATGGGTGCTTTATGAGCTATCACTAAATTTCATCAACAACCAGACCTGTCACACGTTGAGACGCCCAACGCTTACACCGTATTCGTGCGTGCGTGCGTGATTCCCGTGCACCCTTTCGAGTTGAGTTGATTGGTTCAACTGTGTCATGTGGCCCTGTGACGCAGGGGTAGCATTATGTAGATGGCGGTTTCAATGAATGCTCGTTCCACCCGTGACGAACAGGTCTGGTTGTTGATGAAATATAGTGATAGCTAAATAGACAGATTTTTTATTCATGCACCGATTGTCTTTAAATGTAATATCCAGTTATGTATGACTGTTTAATAATCTCATACCAACTTTGACTGGAGTAGGTCCAATAGTTTTTCAGATATTGTAGTAAACGTCGGTACCTTAAATTACCTTCCAGACTTATATATAGGTATAATTGCTTTTGATGTTTGCTCATGACAATTTAGATGATAGCGTCAAGCCTAAATATTTATAATAGGTAACAATGTTTAGGCGATATAACTATATATGTCCATTTTTTTCATTTTTGGCGATGATCCCTCCATTTCTAAAAACAATTACATTTGTTTTTGACAAATTAAGTAAATGGACTCCTGATAGATCATTAAGCATCTTCCGATACAAGATCTAGAAATCAAATTTAATCTAACATATGCTCTCATTTTTAAAATTGTTAATATTCAATCTCTGAAATTCTTTTTCAAACTTCTGAAACCACAGGGCTGAAGATGTAGCCCATAATGTAACTTGTTTTTGAAATTAAAATATTCTTCAATGGTGGAAGATGTTTAAGCGTCATCTGAGAATAGGCTTCAGAGTTGACCATAACATTAAGATTAAGCATTGGGATTTTTAAATTAAAATTTAATAAAAAGTTGAGATAACTATTTTACGGCTACATCTCAGAACCTCATTTATCAAATGTGGTGATACCTCCATTATTTGTCACGAAAACATTGAAGTTTCTGAGCCTTAATGCGATGCACTGACTGTGTAGATGGAGTTGGTTGCTTATTATTTTTCAACAATCCACTGAGGTCCACAAACGTCTGCCAATGATACTGGAGGAGATGGACATCTGATGGTGCCAACTCAGGTGAATGCAGAGGATGTTCACTGCGTTTAAAGCCACACTAATGCGTTGCAGCTATAATGCCACAGGTGCATTGTCCTCGTGGAACAACACATTTGTAGTGAGTTTTCCATGACGTTAAGGTGCAATCAGCTGGGTCTGCTTCAAAACGATGCATTCTCAAGAAAGATGATGTTCCTGGAACGTTATGATGAGTCGGAAACCTTGGAACCTAGCATGATGAAACCTTTGTCTTGGCCAGTTCATTCCGCAGAATGTTCTCAACTCTCTCGTGAGAGATGCCTCCTGTATTGGCCCTGTGACCTGTTACATCATGTACATGTGACGTGTAATCATATGCACGTCATCAACATTTACCTCAGTCGTGCATGGCAGTGGAAGGTCTTCCTGATCTTTGATCATCTTCAAGACTTTCTTCCCCTGTTGAACATCGCTACCAACCTCCTCCACAGAATCATTATCTGAAGCTGCCGCCAAGTCTGCATCGGTGCCTGTAGGAGTGCCTTTCGGTTGGAGGTACTTGATGACAGCTTGGTATCCAATTGTGTCCAGTGTCATCAAAGGAGGATACCTAGTCACTTTGACGCCGCTGTAAATGTGCTACCTGGTGGTATATTCAATTCAAATGCAGCATGTATAGTCTTGTACTTAAAACATGCATACTGTTTAGGGCGTACTATACAGCCTTGGTAGTTTGGCTCAGAACTTTTCATCCACCCCTCGCACCCATGAGGACATCACAGTTACATGTTTAAAGCCTGCAACAAGCCCCGGGGCAATGAAACGACCGATTTGTGAGTGAATGAGTGCAAATATCTATCCCTGAATTATTTTCCTTCTGTCCTCACACATCAGTCACACTCCTCAGGGACCTACCATTTGATATTCTTTGGGTAGGGGGGTAGTTGGGATTTTGTATCAAGATTATAAATTGTTTTCAGCTTCAGCTGCAAAACAAGAAATATTTGTATAATATTATAACCATGAGCCTGAATATTTTTTCGAAGATCTTTTGTGGCAGGCAATTCCTTTTTTTTCATGAATATCAAATTGTCGGTCCCTCCATTGGGTGGCTGAATTCACTTCAACTTTTTACTTCGTACCAACAATTCGTTCCTTGTGTAAAGATTTGTATAATACACAACCTCACAATCGCGTCATCAAACCGAGGTTGTCTTATTGTAGCATCGTACCCCAACTCTAAGCTAACTGGCTTAGTGTCGCATCGTAATGTTACTTGCAATGATTTTCAGGAAAATAGGTGCCTCGTTAATGTTTAATTTCATTGGCCATGAAACTAAACATTTGATATAAAAAGGTCTTAATCTGAACAAATCAAGCACATTCGTATAATACACATACATGTCCGATATTTTTTTTTAAATGGATATCTTTTAGAATTCTGCTTTTTTATATGATTCATATAAAGTCGATGCCTAACAGGTTCTCATAAACAAACAAGCAACCTCAGTACTGTCTATTCCAGAGATATTTAGAAAAAACGTATCGGAAAAACTTCAGATTGTGTCAGCCTAAACGATTTTTTTCAACATCATCAAAATCATATCTTACTACTTATAAAACAAAGTGGTGGTAGCGAGAACTAAGATCAGATTTTAATGAGATTGGAGTGTTATAATGCCCTGAACGAAAATGTGAAAAAAAGGAAATGTATGTTAATAAATAAAAGCTATGTCGTCTTTCTTTGGCGTCGTCAAAAACTCAATACAAAGAAGTCATGACGTCAAAGATACAGTTGTCATTGTTTGCTGAAGTCGTTACATTTTTTATGAAAATTCTTATACTCCATCAATAATGGGCAACTTATTAAATTACACTCCAACAATCAGGTGAATGTCGGAATCTCAGAACTAGATTACAAGTGAGATTGGACATCCATGTCTGAACTGCGTTATTCTCTGTTCAATTTCATCATGTATGGTGATTTATGAAGATACCTTAAAGTATATAGTTTCAATATCGATATTTGTGTTGGAGCCGTTTCACTACTCATGAATAAATTGCTATGAAACTATGGTGAGCATAGATACCACTATATCAGCCCATGGAGTGACATTGCTGATTTATGCCCCCTTAGACTTAATAAGTGAGTCTCTTTTGACGTCACAAAGGAATATCGATTAAGCGATCATATGTATATATAGTGGGTTATTTTTGGTACCGAATGTGTAACGTCATACTAATGATACAATTCCTTTCATCTATCATTATGTCGTTCAGATATTTAATGTGGCAGTATTTTGTTCGCTCACAGATTTCAGCCACCATCAATCTATCCCGGTCGTAAGAGGCGTCTAAATCGCAGGAACTCGTTATTGGTCGGTAAATAAAAATATATACCCCCTATATGTGAGTAGAGTTACATATAGGGGTTATATATTTTTATTTGAATAAATAAAAGTAAATAAAAATATATACCCCCTATATCTAAGTAGAGTTACATATAGGGGGTATATATTTTTATTTACTGATCAATAACGAGTTCCTGTGGTCTAAATGTATGTTTTGTGCAGACTCGGTGCCTTGGTTGTTGCATGTCCTCATTGCGTGGATGATGCTCGTAATGTCAAATCCTGGGTTGTCTAGTCCAGATTCGATTATGGGTGCAGGCTGATACGGGGACTCAGCAAAACGTCACCGATTTCTCGGGTGAAAACGGCACCGCATTTGGCCACAGTTGTCACATATGATACAGCATGTTGATTTTTTTCTTACATTCTTCTCGCATGCAACACATCGAAAAGCCATTGTGAATAATTGTTATCTGACAGCACCATGTTAGGCCTCTTAAATAAAGTTTCAGCTTGACATTGAGTTACATTAAGTAAAGGTATACTTAAAACTTCAAAGCATATAATGTTTTCACAATAAGTAAGTTGCGCCTTCCAATCAGAGTCGGCGAGTAAATTGGGGTAGAGGCTAATTTCTAATGTAAAGTTGTTTTAACATTTCACAATGTAAGTGTTTGTAAGTGGCGATGTGAGTTTAATTTAATTTATTTTACTTCAGAGCATGTTGTTTTCACAATAAGTTGAGTTGCGTATAGGCTAAGTTGGAATATAGTTGGAGTAGAGGCTAATTTCTAATGTAAACTTGTTTTAACATTTCACAATTATTGGTGTTTTCGTTTTAAAATACAGTGCCTCAGAAACATTAGCTTGTGGTGTAGTATGCGGATAGATTAATACAACTATATGTCAGCATCATTTTACGTTTCAATAAAAGTATGTAGACAGAACTGTAGATGTAAAATTTCCCCTATATGTAGTGATATCACTGATAACATCGGATTAATTATCTGGTGTTGTCTGGGTGTGATCGAGGCACGTGTTCAACTTACCCCAACGAATCTGACATGTGACAGATCGAGACTATAGGATAGAGACGTCAAAGGTTGTCTAAAACTCAGAAGGCTTCAGATGCTCCACATGATTTTAACATTGAATGGCGTTCAATGACCAAACCATTATTGTATCTTCAACCAGCCAGATGATGGACGTCCAGTGATTTGTTGAGACAGATGGTTTCACGGACCATGTGTTGGAATCACCAAGAAGGTGACCAACACTGGATAAATATATATGTCCCACTGCACTGCAAAACAGGAAATGATGGTGTTTCCTAAAGCATTAACTTTAATTGTCTCAATGAAAACATCGTATTCCAATGACACGGACGGTCCATGGAACTTAAATTGTACACACACACACACACACAAACACACACACACACACACACACACACACATATGTATAAAGGTGCATGTGAACGGGTAGACACCAGAACCACTGCCATCACGAGGGCTGCACGAGGTAGGGGATATCACCGTCCTGTGCCATATTCAACAGACCATCTAGGAAGCGGACCTGTCATAGTCGATAGACGGCAGGTGTCCAAAGTGGTGCATCTCGCTGTTGCCAGAGGCCAGGCAACGCCCCTCCGCAATGTTGTTGTTGTTGGTTTGTTGTTTAACGCCGCACTCAACAATATTCCAGCTATATGACGGCGTAAATAATCGGGACCAGACAATCCAGTGATTGATATCGTGAGCATCCATCCACGCAATTTGGATCGATGACATGCATCAACCAAGTCAGCGAGTCTGACCACTCGATCCCGTTAGTCGCCTCTTACGACAAGCATAGTCGCCTTTTACGGCAAGCATGGGTTGCTAAAGACCTATTCTATCCCGGATTTTCACGGGTCCCCCTCTACAATGGGAGTTTATTGGAAATAAATGATGATACTTGCTATTATCATAACTTTGTCCCTTGAGGAGAACATCAGAGGGTTTGAATGACAGCAGTGTAAGTTGTTAAAAAATGTATTTTAATACGACCGATCAGGATTACACGCACACACAATGAACGTTACCGTTCGAACACAACTCTTGAAACTTTCGCAGAAACGCAGTATTCGTGGTTCGTAGAACATGATTTTATTACGGACTTAGGCGAAGGACACAAAGGCTAAACTCGTTATTTCCGGTCAGGAACATGCGCAGATAGCACTTCCTACTTGAGACGAAAGCTGGACGAAGTGAAAATGTCGCGATACACAAGGCCACCAAACTCATCTCTGTACATCAGAAATGTCCCCGATAGTACACGGTTAGTATGGCATCAAGTTGAAAAGAATATATGACATTCTTGAACCGTAGAAGGCGTTCTAGCTCTACGAAAAGATGCACTGGGGCCAACATGTTCAAATTCATCTGCGGTAGCAATGTAGATAATAAGCTCTTGTACCCCGTACACATGCGCCTCGATTACATAGGTGTGTGTTAGTGCATACGTGTGTAGAAATACATACGTGAGTATAATTATCATGTGAACGCGTTTACTCATGTGTGTATATTTACACCAGGAGCAAATTTGCATCATGTCTGGAGCAAATGTAAATTTGCACTGTGTGTATATGTTGCAATGTAAACGTTTGTCTCAACGTCAGAGGATGATCTAGGCTAATTAATATCTGTTCTTTTGCCAACACCAAACAAATTGTCAACAGTTGAGCAGACGGTGTTTTCTTTTGGTTTAAGGAGTCAAAACGTTAAATCAAACAGAAAGTTTTCGGTGAAGTAACACTCTACTCATTCGGGGCGGTCGGGTAGCCTAGTGGTTCAAGCGTTTGCTTGTCAAGCGGAAGACCCAGGTTCGATTCCAGACATGGGTACATTGTGTGAAGCCCATTTCTGGTGTCCCCCCACCGTGTTATTGCAAAGAGCGGCGTAAAACCATACTCACTCAGTCTACTCATTCAATTTTGATTGGAAAAACTGTTTTTTTGTTGAAAGTCGTGAACAGACTGACGATTATGTGTGCCTTTCACAATTTAGCCTGCAACCTCGGGGTATCGCGGTGCTTGTCATGTACGCTAAACAGAACAAAATGCACTCACTAACCTTTATGTTTAATCGTGTTCTCTGTATCAGATATCATTCATGTTATCAAACAATGCATATTTTACTGATAAAAGTTCATTATTTACATTAGTAGCTCCGAGTAAAAGCCGGGCCTCGCGCTTTGTTTGACAAGGGAGAGAACTCCATCGTATTGCGGTACAGAGTAAAGTTGTGTATGGAGGTCCGAATTGGACAAAAAGAGGACATAAATTCTACCAACCATTTGGTATGATCATGCCAGACATAAGTTATTTGTCCAGACAAGTGCAAAGACAGCACAAGTAAAATTCTAAATGTGTTATCAGCAATAGGTATTCAATGCATATTTACCGAAAAGTAAGAGAAAAATATTTTTATAAGTCAACATCAAAATATCAGAAATGATATTTTAAGATTGTTTAAAAAAAATTGGATGACAATAATTTTTCACAAAATGGAAAAATGTTAAGTCAACAATAAATATATAAAAAGCACTCCTAGTATGCCCAAAGTATGTATTTATCTTTTGGTTACAAGTGAAGAACGTATTTCTAAGTTTGGCATTATGGCCCTTATGATCTCCCAATAGATTCTGGGAACAGAGCGGGAAAAAATGTGCGGACTTCGTAACTTCCGTTACCTCATTAGTCGCCATGTATATGCAGATGATCTAGTTCAGGTCGATAGAGAAAGTTTACTTGGGGAACTGCGGGTTATATCGTTGGCCATTGATAGATGGGGGTAAGGCAATATTACAACAGATGCCAGAAATATGTATCAACGGATTAATAACTCCTTACTTACAGCAGACGGAACATTCCGAAGAAATTGAAATTGTTAGCGAAGTGAGCACTTCCTGGTTACTGATTTGCATTCATAGACAGCCGCTAAGAGGCGTGTCCCGCGTGAACTATCGGAAATCACAAATGCCGCGATACCATGAATGCCCGGTACCATGGGGTCCGAGTGCATACATTCATGCCACACACAGCTAGTACATGCCATTTACCAGATAAACTATACATACTTTATTTACACACCTAAGATGCTTTTCATGTGAACGCATAGTAAATTTTTGTAATTTTTTGGTTGATTTTTATTAGATGAGAGAAATATCAATCTGAAAATGATGAGTAATGTACACTGTTTGGAGACATTAAAAATAGACCAGATTAGCTACCTTGCTCCATTATGACTTTAGAAAAGCTACCCTGAGGTGTCAAGTGACTAGTTCATGTGATGTAACAGACATCGATTCAAACTTTTTCAACAGACTGAAATACATGCATTCGTTCAGTTTCATGAATTACAACCTAAGTGGTAGAGCAATATTGAATTTCCCTATATTTCTGAATAAAAACACTGAAATTTTTTTCATGCATTTTATTATTTCAATATTTGTCATTCTAGACCAGATGAGTTGCGAAGTTTGTTTGGCAAATATGGACCCATAAGTGATGTTTATGTCCCTACGGATTATCACACAAGAAGATCCAGAGGATTCGCATACATACAATATCCTTGGAGAAAGAGCTAAAATGGTGCGATGATAGCCTGTGACTTTAGCCACTAGACTGCAGATCGAGTCTAGTAAAATGTCTCTTGGTCCAGTAAACGGCTGTACATTAATGCTAAGCTCTACTGAAAATGTCAAGTGACCGGTTCGGGCTAGTAGTTGTAGACTGAATGTTTTGGGCACAGACTGGATAAATCCTCTTGACATGTATATGTTTATAGGCTGTGATGTTTCTGATTTGCTATTGTTACAATTTGAAAGAACACAAGGATGATAGATTGCTTCATTTATTAGGATATCAGATTGTTACATGGCAGCAGTTTTTCATCTATCATCTAGAATGTGCATAATTTACAATAATGTAATGAGATTGGCACAAAGGTATTTTATATTTTGACTTGATTGTCCATTTTATACAGCTCATAGATGTAGCGGTACTCCTCGAAGAATTCTAGGATGGACCATGATGATGATGTTTGAAAAAGCCATGAATCTCATTAAAATCAGATCTAAGTTCTCGTTGCCGCTAAACAAAGATCTGAGGACATCCCATTACGGGTCACGGCGGAACGAGCTTTCGCGAACTTTGACCGACCACTGAAACGACTAACAAGAAGTCGACATCAGCCAATTAGAAAGCAGCTTTCACAAGCTTTAAGGCACACGTTTTTACCTGGCGACTTCAATTTCAGCCTATGCTTGAAAAATATGTTTACACAGTTCTCGATTAAAATTTTGTAAAACTGAACAAACAAACATTCAGGAATGTCTGATACATGCTTGGGATTGTATGGCAGTGCTTCCCAGGTACTGTGCAACGCCTCCTCTGTTCAAAAGCGAGAGATAGAAGATAATTTTCACGGAATCAGTTGTACGAGCCGTAGCTGTTGTTCGGAATACCCTGTGTTAATGTTTTTGAGGTTGCATGATAAGAAAACACATTCAGACTGTCACTTTCATGATCTGATAAGCGATGCTTTGATTGGTCGGATGAAAGGTCGTTCTGCAAGACCCGTGATGGGATATCCTCAGATTTCTTTTTAGTCATAGAGAGAACTAAGATCTGAATTTAATGAGATTGAAAAAGCAATTTGCTGAAAATAACATTAAAGGGGAAAACACAGGAAATATTGAAAAACAAGTCTGTTGAAATGTTTAGTTTACTGTCTCATATACATGCTTAAGTTAACAAGGAGTCTTATTTTTCATTGTAGGGACATTTACTAGATATACTAGTGGCCATAGATCTTATATCAAGATGCATCATGATCAATTTATTTCAGCACACACCAAGGTCATGCTGTGCTAATCATGACAGTATTTGTATGAACGATATGTTATGTTTGCCGATGATAATCATTTTTCACTTTTTCATCAGAAATCAAAGTCAAGTTAGAGTACGTGGAAAAGTAAGGATCAAGTACAGTTCTATGCACAAGCCCCTTGTGTGCACGCTGGCTAATACCAAGAGACCATTAGATAAAGATACATCACAGATCAGTCTATGCTGTCATACAGATTTCTGATGACCGATCAGTCAGAGCTGATGTACAGATAACATTTGGCATGATCAAGTCATCAAACAGCACAAAAGCAAGTTGACATGTTTGACCCACAAGTCAAGCAAGTCGACAAATTTGGCACTTCCAAGTCAACTTTCTGCTGAATCTCTGAAGTCGACATTTTGGCGCAATCGAGTAGACAGGTTTGACCCACAAGTCAAGCAAGTTGACAAATTTGGCATTTCCATGTCAACTTTCTGCTGAATCTGTGAAGTCGACATTTTGGCGCAGTCAAGTGAAGTTTGGCATAAACAAGTTTACACAAGTTTTTCTCAAACAGAAAAAAGTTAAGACTCAAGTTTATAACTAAGTCAAACCCAGACCAAGATAATTAAAGACAAGTCATCTTACTCAAGGCTTCAAATACAGTGATTTAACATCTCTAGATGAGGGCTCCACTTACAGATACAGTGGGTACATTCTAGCAAGATGGTTTAGCAGTCATTTTTGTCAAGTCAGCCAAGTTAGAATATCCAATCAAACAGAACTATTTGTCTTTCTGCATGCTTCTATTTATTGTTTACACATCTAGTAAACGTTCTGGTTTTCACTGAGTCAATTTATGCTGGTATTTAACAGTTTCTTCAGCTGTGAAATGTATTGGCAGAATGTGTTAAACATATATTAACATGATAAATGGTGGTAATCAGGCACATAATATTGTGTATAACACAAAACAAAACAAGTAAGTCGGATAACATCAAGGTTTCAGATACTGTTGTTATTGTAAACTTTGCTAGGAGATTATATGCAGAGTAAATGTATAAAATACAATTTCATTTAAGAGTTGTGCTCTCTTATTTATTGTTATTAACAGCAGGATACCAGGGGCCTGGAAGAATGCTCTAAATTCGAATTTGTTGTATTCTCTTTCATTATTGATCAGTAATCAATCATATCTTGATTTTGGAACCAGTGATCAATCATATGTCTTGAACCAATTTTTAACACTTAACCTGATCATTGCAAGTACTGGTATTTTTGTATTAGGTATATTGTGTATATTAAATGCTATACTATAGTAATACATCATGTGTTTAGTGGCAAAGTTACTATGTTTAGCATTTGTTGGATTTCATTTTGCCAAGTATGTGAGTTGCGCCCTTAACCAGATCACATTTGAGGATGCACGAGATGCTGATGATGCGTTGTACCATCTGGACAGAACACGCTTCTATGGCAGAGAGCTTGAGATCGAGTTTGCCAGAGGTGACAGAAAAAGTGAGTATTACATGTATACACGAAAGGCAAAGCTGTTTGGTCTGTAAAGATATCAAGTAACATCCATAACTCTGCAGGTTTATTTAAGAAATAAACGAGTGGGAGTTGTTTAACAAGCAATAAAACACTGCACACTGCAGGGAGAATAAACCATGAGGGGCACAGGTTACTCTGCATATATTAATGCAGGGGGATAAAATTGACGCCCCGTCTGTTCGTCCATAATCATTTTGCTTTGGAGCGCAACTCGAAATCAGTTCAATATTCATCAACAAAACTTAGATATATCAAACAGATCCTAAAGTGGTGCCAAAGTGGAAACAATTCAGACTTACTCTCAAAAGGTGGGTGTAGGTGTCGTTTCCGGAGCACAACATAAAAACTGTGAAAGACACTTCATCCAAACTTGGTACATGTATTCACCAAGGGCTGAAGTGGTGCCTTTCGCTATTAAGGAATTTAAAATTTTATTTTTCCCTGTTTCCATGCTAACAAGTTATATAGACTTAGCTGAAACGGAGGCAGTTGTCGTTTCCAGAGCAGAACTAAAACACCATTCCAGATTTTCCGTCCAAACTTTATATATTTATATATACTTTTTCTGTTTCCAAGGCACTCACTCACTCTTTTTTATCCCCCCGGCATATAATGCGGGGGGGGATATAGAGATCACCTAGTCTGTCCGTCCGTCCGTCCGTCCGTCCGTCTGTAATCATTTCCTTTTCCGGGGCAGAATTCCAAAACCATTCAGTGTATTTGATCGAAACTTGGCAAATCTATCAGGCACATACTGAAGTTGTGCCTTTTGATATTTTGGGATTTTTCTAATTTTTATTTTTTAAAATATTTTTGGAATGAAGTTGGACCTAGACTCCATTGGGGATGGGGTTCGTTTCCAGGGCAGAATTCGAAAACCGTTCAGTGTATTTGATCGAAACTTGGCAAAGCTATCAGGCACATACTGAAGTGGTGCCTTTTGATATTTTGGGATTTTTCTAATTTTTATTTTTTTAAATTTTTATGGAATGAAGTTGGACCTAGACTCCATTGGGGAACGGGTTCATTTCCGGGCCAGAATTCTAAAACCATTCAGTGGGTAAACAATGTATGCTTCTTAAAGAACATTCAACTGTTGACTCATTACATACAGAATTGCACATTTACTAGTGGTTACTTTACAGACAGCTGCCGGGGGGATATGTCATCTTTCTGATGACTCTTGTCTGATCATGCTGATGACTCTTGTATAACTTATCTATGGCTAGAATAGTTTATGAATCAGGAGATCACTAGTGTCAACGGACAGACATGCACTTTTAGTAAGCATTTCACCTCAAAACCTTTCGGTCCAGTTATAAAATTCTGCAGTGTATTTGATGAAATCTTAGACAGATAAATGCAAAATTCTGTCATACTGCCATGATGTAGCTAGAATATTGCCGACTGCAAGCAACTGTGACTTAAAGTCACATCTCAACAGTTATATTGCTGAATGACTACAATTATGTTCTTTGTAGATCAACAGTTTACTTAGCATGCAGCATTTTGCACATTCTCTCCAAGATAGATTCATTGATGCAAACCAACAGTACCATTGTGTGAATGTGTATCATCATACTTTTCCAGTCTGTTTTTTTAGCATTAAAAAAATAACTTTCCCAAGTTTCTGCCCTCAGACATGTTTCCACAGAGACCTTGTTGACTGTTGACTTCTATCACCAGCTCCTAATCAGATGAGGAACAAGGAGCGTGTGCGTCGCTCCCCATATGGTCGAGGCTATTATGACGACTATGACCGAGGCAGTCGCTACAGGTCCAGAAGCCGCAGTCCCAGGTTAGTAGCGGAGGTGGAAGAAGATAAAATTCACTAAAAAAGCAGCACCAATTTTAGCTCACCTGGCCAATAATAGCATATTATAGTGTCGTATGTAATCCGTGAAATTAGATTGGTCACAGAAATTTTGCAATAATAGAATAAAAAGACAAATATATCTTCGTACTAAAGTGATTTTTATTAAGTGGCGAGAAATAAGAAATGTATTCTTTTAGCTCTACCAAGCTTTTAGGGGTGTGATTGCTTATTGTGTCTGCCAACATGAGGTGACCGAAGGATTTGCTAGTATCCACCCAGCACATACTCTTTCATTTCCTTGTGTTTCCTTTGCAGGAGGTCACGGAGCAGGAGTCCAAGAAGAAGGTATTGTTAAGCTATCATGTCGATTAAAGTGATGTGACCTGGCTGACTGTCATGTTGACTGCTCAACATGCAGGTCCTGTGGTGTAGCTGGAATATTGCTGGTTGTGGCATATTAAACAACATTCTGAAGAAGAATTCAATTCAAATTTGTAACCCCCCGGCCCTTTTATAAAAGACTACCGATAGTCCCTAAGTAGCTGTGAATATGTTCGAGTTGAAATTATGTGTTGTGCTTGTTTCCTGGCAATAAATTACTTGGAATTAATTTTTCTGTGGCAGACATTTGCTACCCTATTCCTGACAGACTCACTAATTTAGAGCCCTGATGTAAGTGGGGAAACTTAATTACAAGTTTTCTCTGGTCCTCAGGTCTCGCAGCAGATCCTATGACAGGAGAGGTTTTTCATCCCGATATTCATCTAGACGGTTAGTATCGCTATCAGCATACTGCATTACATAACTCTCAGGCGGAAAACCACTATAAACAAGTTGAATAAGTGAATGCGTGTGTGTATGCGTCATATTGCCTTTGCGTCAGTTCAATGCATGTTCTGTTTCCAGGTTCATATTTCAGAAAACTATACAAATATTTTTTCAAACACATGTGAAAGCAGCATTGAGCTCATTTCAAGGCCAGAACTATATATACAAACGATTAGATATTTTCCTGAAACTTTGGACACGTATCAGATGGTCTTGTGCCTTCTTGACATTTTCAAATTTCAGTATTATTCAACAGAATGATATCACGAGTTATAAGTTTGGTGATCCAAATATCAAATATATCGTTTTAGGTCAGTGAGCTTATGGAAAAAATCATGACCATTTCCAAACGTTTACCCTTTGTTTTCCAGGTCTCGATCCTTCAGTCGCTCTGTGTCACGAGGAAAGTCCCCCGGTGGCCAAAGTAGGAGTCCCTCAACTGATAACTGAGTCTGCCATGTCATTGTTAATCCTTCCTCTTAAAGCTTCATGAAAATTTTCAGAATCTAGTATAATCTCTTCTGTACATGTACTCGTATGTTCTTTGTACATAATGTATTGTATGTAAATCTCTAGTGGTGGTACATCTGATGAACAGAGCTTGATATGCTCCTTGTAAATATATGTTAGGACTTATGTTGTTGAAAGGACAACATTCTCCACTTGTTAAGTTAGAGATGCTTCTTTGATGGTATTACTGTTTTCAGCTGCTGTTAGTCACATGTGAATCTCTAAGTGTAGCTTGTGTATATTACTGTAATGAAATAAAGATATTTTCCATGTCAGTTTCTTGAATACTCTTACATCCATCACTTCATCCGGATCTACTGGTTTAGGGGGGCCTGCCCAGAGGTTCCATCCCCTCTCCGCGTCACTCATGAGAGTGTTGCAAGATGGTACTTGATGGATTGTTACTTTGCCTGGCGAGGAGTCTGCATAGACGTCATAAGCTATACAGTGTCTCAGGCTACCAAGACTGAGAAGTGTTTTCTGACTCAATCTTATTAAAATCAGATCTTAGTTTTCGCTACCGCTAAACAAAGATCTGAGGACATCCCATTACAGGTCACGTCACAACGACCTTTCGCGAACATTGACGGACCAATGAAATGACTGACAAGAAATCGACATAAGCCAATCAGAAGGGAGCTTTCTCGAGCTTTACGGCACTAGTTTCAAACTGGCCACTACGCTTCGAAACATTTTGACGTATTCTCGATTACAAAAGTTAAAACATTCTGGAATAGCTTATAGATGGCCTAGATTGTATGGATATAATCATAAAACCTGTAACTGTCGTTCGGAATACCCTGTTAAACATTTTGAGGTTGCATGTTTAGAAAACACATTCCGACTCACTTTCAGGATCTGGTAAGCAACGCTCTGATTGGTTGGATGAAAGGTCGTTCTGACATGACCCGTAATGCTAGCGCTAAACAAAGATTGATTTTATTGAGATTGTTTCTGACTTAACAACATGGAATATCATTTGTTACGGTAGTCCTGATTAATGCTCATAAAACATCTGGCCAGGAAATATGCACCAAACATGGTAACTTCTAATGAACCAGTTCTGTAGTCCAATGGGTTAGTGTCCAATTTCCGTCATCCATGAGTTTCAATTCTTTGATTTAAACACCAAGTCAAAACTTGATCTGTAAAACATGCCCAGATGTTATTATGAAGATATAATCCTGTATGCGGGTTTTAAATGTCGGTCAATTATTATCCTACAATTTTCCTTCCATTTCAACAAATCACTAATTAAATATGTCTTAGTGGGTTATGATACTGCCTACCAACAGGCATCCTCACTAATTACTCTTGGCATATAATAGAAGTGAATATTTGATTTCTATGATCAGTGGACAGCGGTTATATCCCATTAGTTAGATGTTCCAATTGTTAGACATTTTTATTTAGGCAAAGAGGGAGTATACCTACAGGTGTAATGGATCAGTCCTAATTAGATTAAAGTACTGAGTAGAGATAGGGGACTCAGTTTAGGGAGTATATATGTTACAATTTCGTTTAATTAACCTAAATTACCTTAATCTCATGCCTATTGAACCTGGGCTGAGAGAAACTATGGAGTAGCTTAATTGTCTTACTGTATGATCAGTTGAAGGAGTTGAGTTTAGATTATCTACTTATCAAACAAATATGATCTTGGGGTACGTATCGTTATCAGTATCGATATGGCTGGTTTAAGGAAAGTAGAGTACATCACCTCTCGGCGTGGAAGTAAGCAGTTGATATTAGATGGATATATTTACAACAGAAACCGCTAGAGGCAAACCTGCACACATTGGAGATGTGTCGTCAAGACGTGCAATGAGAAATGTATGACTGTCGGTGATAAATAAACTGTAACAGTTATTAAATGTAAAGTGTACATTACCAAAACTGTCACAAACTGTATAAAATTTATCAAATGTTAAGTATAATATTAAAGTATCTATTTAAAGCTACTTTGCTTTGTCAGATCTTATCTGGACTATTCCATTTTAAAGTCTGAGGTAACAAGCATAAGGATTAGTGTGCACTCAACCGTTTAAAGTGTTGTTATAAGCTGTCTAACTATTGGGACGTCTAACTAATGGGAGGACACCTGGACAGCACGACCTTGCTGTACAGCCTACAAAGATGTCATGTTCTGAATGAAATCCTGTTAACTCTGTATTTGGGTTCTCAATTGTCTGGGGCTTCATTTTGACATTCTAACTCCTTCAACATTCACTGAACATTGATGTTTACTGCAGTGTCACACCATATTCATTCTCATTTATCGATAATACATATAAGAATAGGACTACTTCAATAGTTTCTATCAGTCCCGTGAAGAACAGTGCACTTTACAAGTTGTCCTGCAGAAGAACAACAGACCAGGATCTACTAGCAACATTATCATTTATTACAGGATTAAAATACTTTTAAGAACATAAAATGGCAACAGTTGTGCACTGCTTGCATTGTTCAAGTAGAAAACCGCTTTCGGGTGACAGTCTCCTTGTTCAGTTCAACAGCTGTGGTGATGTAGCGAGACGAACACATGATTGGACACTGAGATATATACAGATGAAATGAGACAACACTGTCACAAGATGCTGCTGACATGTTCGAGCTCACTCTTCACATAATTATCAGATATGATACGTTGATCCAGGACAAGGGAATCACTTATCCCCCGATCTGCTTCGACTGCGACCACCGGGCGACTTGCCTCTTGATGGGGAGCGACTGAAGGATCGGGATCTGAAAAATGATACCATTTTAAGAAATGCCAATATTCAAGACAATTTAAATTGTGAGTGATTATGCGCGCTTTTTTAATCTTAAGTGATGAAACAAATTAACTGACAAAATACCTTTATACAGTCAATCTGAGATGGTTGGTTGCATATGATCACGTCAGATAAAGGAAATTAATTAGTATCAACGATAATCGGACACCTACACAATTGATAGCGATTCAAACAAAAAATTCACGTAATATTAATATTATGTTACATTGTTTCTTGAATGTTTTCTAATCATGCAACCTCTAAAACTAAACACAAAACTACTGTTACAGGCTGTATGACTGATTCAAAATATTTTAAAAAGCTGTCTGGAATGGAAGTCACCAGTTTGAAACTAGTGCCACAAACCTAAAGAAAGCCACTATCTTAGTGGCAAATGTCGACTTCCTGTTTGCGAAAGGAATGTCCTCAACAATAGCGAGAACTTGTATTTGATTTTAATGAGATTGAGGCAATCTAAGCATGTGATTAATCCTGTTTTGATTATTGAAAGCATTAATTGTTTATTGTTAAGCAAGTTTTTCTCTGCAGCCGTTGTAATATGCAGCTCCTAGCCGACTCGTCTTGTATCAAAACAGTGGGCTGTGTACTCACGGTCAGATGACCACGGAGTACGCTGATCACTGTCAGATTAACAAGACTGGTTAATGAGTGATTTCGGTAATTCGTTGCAAATTAGCTCTAATCAGTTCCCATCATTAGTGTCGGATAAAGCAGACTGTCGGATTAACAAGACTTAACTATATGACGACATTGAACGAATCTGATGAATACAACAAAACAATATTTTACAAACTTAATACGAGTTTCTTACCATTAACATCAGCGGTAGAAACTAACAGTTTACTATTGGGCAGTTAGGCAAAGACTACAGGACTAGTGCCAATTTCTAACGCTGAACATACAGGAAAAATATATTTCATTACCTTGTTATCTTGCTTACATAAGCCAATAATAGTCCATTGTAAAATATTGACCTGAATAAGTGAAACGCCTTTGTTTCAGTCCCCCTGACAGTTTGTTGCTTAACGCCACTGGAGGGGGGCAATATTTAATGAGTGGACTAGGTAATATGAACAAGATTAAAGGTAAGAATAGTCATATACACCTGGAATAATGCTCACCGTCGCTTGGGAGACATGCTTCTTTTTCTGTCATATGACCTGCTCCTTGATCTGCTGTAGGATCTCCTAAAACAGGAGTGTCCATAAATACTATCATTGATTTCCATATCCACCATGTTTATTGCATTGAACACACATGAACTTCCAAAAAAACCAGAACCACACTATGTACTGAATTGATGAACCCCCCAAAAATGGAGCATAGACACCAGATATCGTTAATATTTCATCCTATGGTACTTTAATCTAGGAACACCGTAAATCTCAACTTTTAACAATAGGCTTATTATAAGGAGACCCTTGGTTTTTCGTTCTGAATTTTAATTTTAAACATTGATTATGAACAGATAACACATTATGCCTAAAGACAAGCTACAAGCATTACATTATATCTATCTCACCTTCGCCTTGGTGATCTTGTTCGGGATCTCCTGTTGCAAGAAATCAAAGATTAGGAGCCCAATTTCATGTAGCATAATACCTCCATGGAAGTAAACAATTTACAGATTTGAATTCTATTAAAAGCAAGTACATATATTCTACAGGGCAGCTTTGATGTACTGTACTGGCCTATCATCAATTGAAAGAAAATGCTTCTACCACTTTTAGGCAAGCCTGTATACAAACCTTGGACTCCGTGATCGGGACCTGCGACGGCGGCCACCACGATCTCCCCGGTCGTATTCATCATACCCATGACCTCCAAATGGTGAACGGCGTGTTCTTTCTTTGCCTCTCATCTGTCCAGCAGCTACAAAATTGGTATTGCAATAAGGGGATTTGTCTTAAATTGAAGGGTGACAATTTACAAACCAATTCGTCATTTAGTCTAACTTTGTAAATACAGAAAGGAAGAGTCTAGCTCATCACCATACAGTATCAATCTCACAACTTTGGAGGGTTGAAGCAACACTATTATGACATTCAGAAGGAACAGAGCTATCATTTGACATGGGATGTTTGAAATTCAATCCTTCATGTTTTCCAGTCATGTGGTCATATGATTGCAACTTGCAAATGTTCTGGTTGGCACATACAAATATATTTGGGGCAATAACTTCACTGATATTTGCTACCAAATTAGTTATGTGTGAATGGCAGTAAACAGCAATGTCCATGTATTTTCTTGTAAATGCCACAAACTTAAACATTCAGCAATTAGGAATGTTAAAATGACAAGGCTCCTTGCTTAATTATCCTGCATCCCCAATTGCAATCTTTCCACTCACTTTTTCTGTCACCTCTGGCAAACTCAATCTCAAGCTCTCTGCCATAGAAGCGTGTTCTGTCCAGATGGTACAACGCATCATCAGCATCTCTGGGATCCTCAAATGTGATCTGGTTAAGGGCTTAACACACAGCTTTGGCAAACATTTTTCTTTATCAAAGAAGACAAGAATGCTGAACTGAAAAGGTGTATTGATGTTACAAATATGCACTCAAAACGTTTAACATGTTTTAAAAAAGAAATAAATGTTGAACAAAAAATGTTTTCTTTAACAAAATAATTTAACAACTTATAACAGGTGAACAAAATGATCAACATGCACCTTGCACCTTATTATTGTGATAGTACCAAGTTACAGTAAAATATGAAAACTCAATTTGCTGGATATAAGTCAACATAGTAGCCAAATAGACACCAAGAAACCGACCAACAGCCAACAAGTGACAAATGGCCGTTGTTGGCTTGCCTTGAAACAGCTTGAACTTGGAACTTGTTATGTCTTGACCTTGACTACTATGCCTTGTGAAATGCTTTTAGTGCCTTGAAACCTGGTCTTAGATTGCCCTGCTTGACTAACCCTTGCTTGGCTTGTAAAAGACATATGGACTTGAAATGGCTCGAAATTGCTTTGAATGCTTGAACTGCATTGGAATGACTAAGTGGGCTTGGTACTGGAAAAGACTTGAACTTGTACTGCCTCAAGCAATGGGACTAAGGAAAGCAAGGGAAGCCCAGTTACTTTGAACAGCCTGGACATGCAAGGGACTCGCTTGCTAAACCGTAGCAATTGACCCATGGTGTCAGCCTGTGCTTGCTCTTTGCCTGGCTATAACTTTGTCCTTTATAGGTTGTACTTGTTTAACTTTAACTTGTCTTTGTATTCTGATAAAAGAAATGAAATAACAAGTTTAATCAAGTTGGATGTCAGACAAATGAAAATTTTCGTCCCTTTTATGACAATCTGTTACTTGATTTCCCAGTCACATACTAATTTACAACATTGTGTCACAAATCATTTTAAAATTTGGCAACTAACATTTGAACTCTGAAACAAATAAAGGTTAGTTAATGATTATGGTATTGAGCCAAATAACTAACAAAATTAACCAAACTCCATTTTAAGTTGCGATAAACGATTAAACTGTGCTAAATTGGCTGACATTCAATGGAACATTTGAAAGAACTGTGAAAATGATCATAATTATTTCAAAAACATTTCCTAAAGATCTATAACAAACACGATTGAAAACAATTCCAAATAACAGTCAAAATCGTTTGGTTAGCAACCATGATAAAAGTAAAAATGTCACATTGGCAGAATATACATCTATTAAGTATTATGAATGAAATGTCGTCAGTCAGCAATATTACAGCTACATCAGTTTTAAGTAGACGGTTTGACCAAGAGTGATTAAAAAGAGTGAAAAACAATTCATGTTGTCAAGGTACTGTATTATGATGATGCCCAATCAGCAGCCGAGCTGTTATTATATCACTGTGGTCTTTTGCACATGACAAACTTGAGATACAGAGTCTAGCAGCCTACAAATATCCAACAGTAGAACATTTCTAATGTAGAGACCACATGGAACGGACAAACTGGAGAAATGACCAATCATGCCAATGGTACATCCTAGATTTCTCCCAGAAGTGATGCTAGATCTAGGACGTGCCAAAAATGGGTCATATGAAACATGACAAAGAATGGGCCACTGCTTGGGTCAAAAGTCATGCTTGTTCAGACAATCAAGGCAAAAGTAAATTAAACAAAAAAAAACTATGTGCCAAAATCGTCATTTATTGTAAATTATGCACATTCTAGATCATAGATGAAAAACTACTGCCATGTAACATTCTACTGATATCCTCATTGATGAAGCAATTTATCATCCATGTGTTCTTTCAAATGATAATAAAAGCAATTCAGCAACACAGACTATAAACATGTAAAGAGATGTATACAGCCTGTGCCAAAAATATTTGAGTCTACCAGCCCGAACCCATCTCTTGACTTTATGAGTAGAGCTTAAGGGACTTCTTAGACCAAAAGACATTTTACTAGACTCAGGCTGCAGACAAGTGGCTGAAGTCACAGACTGCATCATCCAAACATTCTAGCTCTTTCTCCAAGGATATTGTATGTATGCGAATCCTCGGGGTCTTCTTGTGTAATAATCCACAGGGACATAAACATCACTTATGGGTCCATATTTGCCAAACAAACTTCGCAACTCATCTTGTCTAGAAATGGTAAACCAATTAAAATGATTAATGCCGAGATCATACATAAATCTGATGGAAATGTAGCCAATACAATGGACAAAGTCATTCATAGAAACTTAACCGCATTGACATACAAGATATTGAATCAGGGACCGGGTGGACAATTTATGCATTGCATGCTGCATAAACTTTTCAACATCAACATGGTTTCATATGTTCGTGTTTCATGCAAAGAAGTCGTGACACAAATTTTTGTTTCAGCTTTGTCATCTAGTTCTGTTTCATTTTTCCGGATTAACACTTCAATTTAATCAGGCTTTAGCACAAACATTTGTTCAATCATAAATGATGAACTTCAATATTAATCTTTACTCAAGTGCTTGTGTAAGCTTGCTCATGACAAATGTGAAAAGTGCTTTTATGCAAACCAATGTTAATACAAACATACAATAGGCTGCACTGGTTTCTTTAGACGGGACATAAAACTAGTATCACAAGACAGGCTATACATATAATACACACATTGTCCTGACCGCTTCTGGTTAATTGCATATTGCGACTTTTCAATGTTTGTTGTTCAACACCGCACTCTGCAATATTCCAGCTAATGACGGCGGTCTGTAAATAATCAAGTCTGGACCAGATAATCCAGTGACTGACATGAGCATTGATCTACACAATTGGGATACAATGACATGCATCAACTAAGTCAGCGAGCCTGACCACCCTCTTATGGCAAGCATTGGTTGCTGAAAACCTATTCTAACCTGGATCTTCACGGGTATGTTTCGATGTAGATTCTTACACTGTTATCAAGCTGAAGTCACAACAACCAAGTGATGAGAGGTATATATGCATGACATGTTGTGATAAGCAGCAGAATAACTGACAACAGGTAACAAATACTCCCCATGGGGAAAACTAAGTTATAAACATACAGATATCTACAGCAAGACTAACAAGATCCAACAAATTTGCCACAAAGAATGGTAAGAAATGAGTTTCTCATTTTCGATCAGTTGATACAATGGGAGTAGCCTTGTGCATTTTACTGGGCACACTTCTTCACATTTCAATCAGGCTAGCATCGCATGTAGGATCGAACTTACATTGCCAGTCTGAAGACTACAGAGTTTTTGCTGTGTTTAGAATTTGAATTAGCCAACACAGCAAAGACTTTCCTCTGTATCCCTCTTCTAAAGGTATATATGTTTGCATTGCCCCTCAATACGTTACATTATGTAAGTGGGGTGGATAGGGGTGGGGGTGGTGGAGAGAGTCTCACGAAGGGGTGACTAACCCTAAATATCGTACAGTGTTTCCTTGGTTAGTGGAGCCAAACCCTTTAGAATCGTGAAGGGTGTTTGGTCGATGGAAATGGGCACCTAAACCTTACGATCCTAAAGGGGTACTTCATCAGGAAGTTGATCCAAGAGCATTCCAACCTAACCTACCCCAACAACTTACCCTCAGGATCGAAAAGGCATGCCAGATAAGTGAAGCCAGTCAAAGTCGGCTGCCTAAGTCTTATTCCTGGCAATAAATTAAACGACCATTGATCTTTTTCAACCCACACGATTAAAACTAAAAGCAAATTTACACAACTTCCTCGCTGCCACAACCAGAATTAGAAATGTGGCAGACATTGGCAATTAGCCTCGGGCCGAAGGGCATGAAATGTTCTACCAACGCACTTTTGTGAAAAAATAAAAAAGATATCACTACAAAAGCTGCAATTTGTGAACCACACGGCATGTACATCTTCCCGACTTGAATGATCATTTACAAATTAGGCTACAACGAGATGTTGGCTAGTGGAACTGCCGACATTTTTCTCGACATTCCTTGTGCCTTTCCGATCCAGTTACCGGCTTCTTTTCATGCGTAGGGCAGTTGAATTTTTCAAGCAAACAAACCTGTTTTGTCTCCTAGTAGAATAATACTATACTAACCTAGTTCCATCTGAAACATTTCTCACGTAAAGTGATGTATTCGGTGGTCTCGAGTAGCGTGACATTTTCTGCGTCTGCCTTGCTTTTTTCCAGCACGAGAAGGCCTACAAGAACAAAGCACTATTGCGCATGTGATATTATGACGGAAATTCCCGACAATTGCCGAAGAACTGGCTGCGTTTGCACGAATATTTATGTTTTGAGATTGTGAAACCAGAACGCAGATCAAAATGTTTAGCATAACACGACTTCGTCGCACAGACCCACGCACACATTAATTACACCATATAATAGTTCATAAATGGAAACATTTAAATGAGTGAGTGAATGTTGTTTAACTCCACAGTAAGCACTATTCAGCTGTATCACGGCGGCCTGTAAAATACACTGGCGGGCGAAAGAAAGTATACACTTGAAATTAGATTTGAGCCAAAAATTACAAACATTTTCAAAACGTTACTAGGCTGAAAACAGTCGCCGAAACACTGCAAATGGGCAAACACCTAAGATACCCGTATCAAATACATCATCATAAAAAAACACATTTCCTATTATTATCATTCCCAGCCACCATCAAACTTGGGTGTATATAATTTTTTTTTTTATGTCCGGCTGATTAATTGAGTATGGACAAGGTAAACGAAAAACATATAATGTAACCCTCACTTGCATGTAGAAAAATAACATATTCTTTAAAAGCAGCCTGAAGTTAGCAGCGGCATCTTTTTTGGTTATTCGTATTTTTCAAAAACTAGGCAACAACTACACAGTTGTACAAGGATGTATGAAGATAGACCACATATGTAAGACTTGGTATTACACAATCTCCTTCCAATTTCAGTATGAAACTCAATTAACCATTCCTGGTAGGTACTGACATACATTGGTGCAACTTTCATAACCCCTAGGCCTTTGCCAGCAAAGTGTCCTCATATACACATGGAATCTAAATAATAAATTTAATACGATTGTAATATTTAGAAAGGCTTCAAAATTACCAACATTAGACAAATATCACATTTACTTAAAAAAAACCGTCATTACTAATAGAGATTTTAACTTGTTATCCAATGCTCTGTCATCATTAACATCACTATTTGCTAGACAAAGCAACAGTAAGAGTTATCCTCCATTCACAACTTCATCAAATTGCTCGTCTGGTCCTTGCTCTTGAAGGACAAGTGGCTGAAGTTTCTGACATAAGATATTTTCTTAAAGATGAGACTGTCAAGGAAAGTGATTATACCTTGTGTGGTTTCTGCCCAGGCAATCAATCCAAGATGATTGAGTATTACAGTTGTGAAGGGGACAAAGTTTTGTTTAAACATATACAAAGCTTGTTATCAAAGTTCGCGCTATATGGCTGAAATAATGCCAGTGGCTAGAACAGTTCCAAGAAGTCCTCTAGAGGCAGGACGACTGCCAAGAAGACACAAGGGGGCACAGAAGAAGACGAAAGAGGCAAGCTTTTCATATCTTTTGAGAAAGAACACATCGAAAATAGGCTTGGGTTCGATAGTATCTTGTGTATAGTGCACACCCTTTCCCCCAAAGTGTACAGCTGTGTAAAGAGGGTGGGTTTGGGGGCATAATACACGCAGACAATGAATTCTGATTGTTTTTCACAACGCAAAGGCCGTCATATAGCTTGAATATTGCTGAGTGCGGAGTTGAACAACAAAGAAACCAACACAACACAAAGACATTATCGTGAGCACAAAACATCGGAAATCGCAGGTAAACATGTTATTACACTATCTGGTTATAAAAAGTGTTATTGTAAATGTTTACTTATGGAATCTATAAAGTAATATTTATTGTCCCATACGTGAAGTAAAATATATTAGGCAATTTATAAAATATATATATAGCAAAAGCAGCAACTACAATGCAAGATATAAGAATATATATTCCTGGTACAATGATACAATGCATATACAGAAGTGTGATAATGATGCTTATCCTTGGCTGTCATTTCTTACCGACGCAGGAACCCGGGTGCTCTTGGAGGTGAGGTAAGGCGCCGCGCTCACTGCCCTATCGTCGCCATGTGGATGCACGAGACCCCTGACAAGTAGGACGCAGACTGATCCACGGCGGATAGCGTACCTTCACTTTAGGACTAACTTACTCCGCACTAACTCTGCACTAACAACCCGCACTAGGCGCATACCCTCCAACGGAGCCCTATTTTTGTCCTACGGAAGCCGGATGTATATATATTATTTCTATAATCAATGACAAGTAATAAATGACGAACATAGTCCCAGAAACCGAATGTAAGCTTTATACTACACACCTTCGACTAGGGGCCCATTTTAGCTTCAAATGTATATAATAATTATACTATTTCATGCTTTTTGTCAAATACGATGTATCTCATCTCGTGAAATCTGAAAACAAGATGTGCGACAACCCTTCGCCTTGTGATATTTAACAGCTTTCATATTACACCGGAGCTAGTTTCATCCGTAGTTGTCTCCCTTGGTTCGTCTGCTGGCGTAAAAACGAAACAAACCAAAACAAAACTTTTGATACGATGCATCAACACGGCGGCAAACTCTGTTCATCAAGCTATATTTATAATAATTTTCCCAAATATTATTCGACACAGGCATTTTAGAACAATTTGAAAATATTAGTTTCAATTCATTTCCTCTTTTACACCTTAAACCATGTTCTTGACTACGAGATTACCTCCTTATTCATACTGAATGACACGAGTTGTTTAGGAATGAGTCAAGAATGTCGAGGCGTATGCCGGAAGCAGACGAAAACACGTATCTACATAATCGGAATGTGGAAACACACAGACCAAAATTGAATTGTCACAGACAATTGTAGACAAAATTGGAAATGCATGAAATTCCTATGCAATATACCCATAAACCGCCATGTCCCCGCAGACTTTTAACAGAACTATTACAAATACAGTGGAATGAGTGACAAACTTTCACCTTGTGATATTGACTTATTGTCATATGACTTTCACACTGCACAAAAATAACACCATGAGTGAGTTGGGTTCATCGAAGCTTTTAGAAGTATTTAAGTTATATCACGGCGTGTCCACTTAATGTGGGAGGAAAGCCCGAAGTGATGCAGGTCTCAGACGTTTACCACTTCGGTGAAACCCACGAGCACGGGTATGGTGCTGACAAATCTAGAAACATAATCGGGGCGAACCGGGATTCGAACCCACAATAATAGGTTTCTGGCGTGCCCAAGGGACTCAACTCTGCACAGCGAGTAGACGACTGGGCCATCCCATTCGTCACCATTCGCAGGTTTCCGTAACCTACAACAAGGCTCGTCCCCACTCTCGAAGGTCGCCATGCGTCGAAACGGCGCGTCACGATATGGGTACTTCGATCAATATAATCCCTAGTACTTAAATTATTTTTGGCAATATGCGTTTGTTAAAAACATGTTGAAAAAATGTAGTTGGTCAGTTCCACATCGCAGTGTGTAGAGATAACAGAAATTTCAAAACAAATTATTCACGTACCTATCAAACTCACATTGTGATAACTGTATTGCGGATATTTTTGGACATTGGCGATTTTTACAAATTTGATTGTAACAGACCAAGGTAGCCAATACTCCAGAATAGACATTAATAAAACAAGAGTAACTATCATATCGATAAATAAAATACGTGTCGTACGGAAATTTTAGAATTGTAAAGTGGACATGGAACTAGATCGAGATGGCTGAATTTGCTCAGGTCATTCATATCTTTTTGGTATGTAACCGAGGTATTACAACGCCTACAGTGGAAGAACGGCGACTACTCGTGGGTTGTTCATGCGACTTATTCTGTCTGGTTCTATCGGGGAAATGAAGATAGTCACACAAGATGAATGGAGAAATGATGATAAACCCTTAAACATAATATAGTATGGTGTACAATTACAAGAATCTATAATGAAACACACATACCATAACATTATTACAATTTGCAGTTACTGTACACTATGAACATCACTTTATCTAAGCATATATTACAAAGTACGTGACCCGTGAAGATCCGGGGTAAAATTGGTCTTCAGCAACCCATGCTTGCCATAAAAGGCGACTATGCTTGTCGTAAGAGGCGACCATCGGGATCGGGTGGTCAGGCTCGCTATCATGATGTCAAACACTGGATTGTCTGGTCCAGCCTCGTTTATTTACAGACTGCCGTCATAATGCTGGTATACTGCTGAGTGCGGCGTTAAACAAGAAACAAACAAAACACAACACCACTGACGGACTATACACGCACAAGCGTCACTGATGGACCGTAGTCTAATTGTTGATTCTAAAACAATGTCTTGTCTCATCAACATTTAAAGAAGTTGTTATCCTTTAAATTAAGTCTACCTTGTCATCCGTCAACTTCTAAGTAATGCCTATCAAACAATTTATCTCATATTTGTGTCAGACTCGGTCACTTGATTGAAAAACAAATGCTTTTGCTTTTTTCATCACAATACATTAAAAAAGTGAATAGTAAAGATCTAATGAAATTAATCGAAAGAAACTATGTAGTAAAATGACAAATGACTTTCTTTTTTTCAATATGTTACTGCATAGCAAAGTCAAAACGTCAGCGCCTGAGAGTTAGACTGACCAGTCTCGAATATCTGCCGAAACTAATTCCATCGGGCGTAAAAGGGATTATAGTGGTGACAATGGTAAGCACGTCCTGCGCTAGCTGTTAGCGTCCGCCACTCACACAGTCTCCCATACGAAGGCAAGTGTGTGTTGTCTAACGCAGCATGCGTCATGTGTAAAAGTAACTGAGTGACAAAGATGTAAAGCACACGTAAACTATTCAGGCAATACCAGTTAATGTTCAGCTTTGACATTTGTGTTATCGACAACGTTCTGTTCTGGGAATATAGTAATGTATCTCCGAGGAATATCAGTGTTTACAGCACGACCCTTCGGGTGTTGTATTTGTTGTATCTTCCGAAACTGCGACTGTTTGGGGCGAAGAAGCATAAAATACCTTATCCACGTATGTGTCTTCAAGCTTGGTGAAACTTGATAGTATTGACAGTGAATTTTTATACGGAAGCCTTTTAGGGACACTTGTTTTTGCATTTCTTCTCATCATCTTGAAATTTCAATTTGGCTAGTATCAAAACAAAACGACGGTGTGCATGTGTGCATCCTGTTGTAAACGAGCTGTGTTAGATATTATATATTTGGTCCCAGCTAGTAAACTGTAAGTATATAACCTTGGATACTTTACGATGATGGTTAAAGAAGAAAATATGTACACGTAGCTACTTAAAAAATATGGAGATATAATGCCCATTTATGGATATACATGTATGTCGAGTATTGACAAACGCAACCAATTAATAACGCAAGCCACAAAAAACAGGACAACAGTTATGTCTGTGTTATACCACAGAACTTGTGGTCATCACCTATGTTTGCTCTCACTCCTACGGCAATACTCCATGATCACAGCATGCAACAAAGAGATACTAGTAGCTCACCGGGACAATTAATCAACCAGTTCTGCAATAATTGTGAAATTCGAGCTGTATGTACGTGCAAGTGAAACTCAGTATTCCCTGGGGTTGACGTTCTGTATGACTTGGAGATTGTGCTTTGTGTTGGGACATGTGTTATGTTTGTTCATGTGCATTAGGGTGTTTAATCATGCTCTGTCCTTTGACCTTCATTTATGATCGTTCATCTGGTTTAAACCATTGCACCGTACCTCCTGAAAGCAACGGGTTAATAAAGCTGATGTTTCGTACACGTGAGAAGAAGCAGGAGTGTCCCACATAGCCGACTTAACTTCCATTTGCCAACTGACATTATGCAATGCAGTATTGGTCCATTACTGAGCCATGTATTCATTTAACAATGCACACATCAAAATGCAGTGAGTTGAAATAAAGCGTTTGATCATAGTTTAATCCCGATGTTAAGACCTTTGATCCTTAATATTCTAGAACAGTTGCCCGAGTTGCAAAGCCTTGTTGCTTTATTAGAAACACCGCTAGAAATCCTGGATGCCAAACTATTCCTAAGTTGTAGATCCCCTATAAAGTCATACAAGATAATTCAGTTTTGACCACAATACAGCCGTTTTGCAATTTTTAAGTATATCATATGTTTTGTGTTTCCCCCGAACAAATAACCTCAATTTGTGGTTTGACCGTGTGCCCTCGTCCCACCTCAGTGGCCCATGCTTGTCATACCGCAGACAGACCGCGTGTCTACTGCGTGTTGCTCATTGTGTTTCATCGAACCAGGCGGTGTGGTAAGAGCAGATTGATGGCCTAGTTTGTCCAGATAGATTATTTACAGCCTGTGGATATTTTGCTTGACTATGTGACTGTAGACAATGTTCATTCAGGATGCAAACTGGATAAGATGAGATTCATGAATGTGGCCACCACTGCTGCCACAATTTGAAAACCCACTTTTGGCGACTAAGCAGCTATTGGTACATTAACAACTGTTGCTGTAACTAGATTTTGTTATTCGTATTGTCATAGCGACCGATTTGGGACAACCTTTGTCTGAATTAACATTAAATTCCAAAAGCTAATTACCATGCAGCCATGACATGTATCGGTCTTAAATCACTTAATTGCTATTACTTATAAGATGGTAATCCCAATTGTTAATCCCCATTGTATTGTAGCCATTGACTTCAGCCAGCTTGAATGAGCTGTGCAACTATGTCGGTAATCCCGTCCACAAGTCACATGTCAAGGGCAACGTCTCACCATTGTTTGCCCATTAGGGACCGACCATTTGGGATGGATTTTTATTGAAATAAAATAAACTGTGCCAGAAAACGCTTGAAAAAAATACTTATGTTTCATGGACTCTTCATCAGTGTCTGATTAACATTCACTCAAACCAACCCATGTTCATTTTATTCATTGTCGAAGTGACACAACAGTTGTGTTAACACTATTTCCGTTATACCACGCCATGTCAGTTTGTGTGTGATGGTAGCCTGGGGCGATGCCTGTCCTGGGTGAAACTCACGACCACGCCATGTCAGTTTGTGTGTGATGGTAGCCTGGGGCGATGCCTGTCCTGGGTGAAACTCACGACCACGCCATGTCAGTTTGTGTGTGATGGTAGCCTGGGGCGATGCCTGTCCTGGGTGAAACTCACGACCACGCTATGTCAGTTTGTGTGTGAGGAGAGCCTGGGGCGATGCCTGTTTAGGGTGAAATTCACGACCACGGCTATGGTGCTGACTGACTGACGCACAAACCGAGATTCGAACCCACGATCATAGATTTTTCGCACGCCTAAGAAACGCAACTCAACACAGCGAGTTACAGCGCCACAGACGACTGGGCCACCCGGGTCCATCCAGAAATATAGACCCCAGGCATGAGGCTAGGCTGTAGGTTAACCATTAGTTAGGGGGGTTAGTGTATAAATATTACGGAGGTAGTTTGGGTATTAGTGGGGATATGACATTGCGGAATGGGACGTGATTGTGGATGGCCTGGATGGTGGTAGGTTTCGGAGCGTGGGTGTGGGCTTGTTTAGGTGTGTAGTGTATATGATCACATGCATCGTCATCATCATCACACACACACACACACACACACACACACACACACACACACACACACACACACACACGCACGCATGCATGCATGAGTGAAATAATCTTGAACGCCACGTTAATCCCCATTTCATCTCGCCATCTTAATGATTAGTCTGTTACCCCTAGTCTGTTACCTATTTCATACAATGGAACAACCCAAGAAACACGAATGTTCAATTCACTCTTTATCCCAGCCTGAGGAGATGGCCAACCGCATCTAGAAACTGCTTTGGGGATTTCACCTCTATTCAACTCGTCCTTCAGGCGGCAGAGACGGTTCTCCACCTCTCTGGACACTCTCTTCCTGCCTCTTGGAGCTGCTCCAAAGTCGAGCTGTAAAATCTTAGCTCGTTCTGCCTGTTCCACCTTCCTGACTACCTCCACAAATCGGTAGATGTTTGGATGTCGGTGAGGGAGACCTCGGTTGAGTCGGTTATGAAAGCCTTCCAGGTTGTTGTTCGTCCTGGGACGTGTTGTACCGTGATGGTTCCACAGTGGTAGGGGGAATCGTGCTCCGTGGTCGACCCAGGTAGTGACGATGTAGTCGTTGAAGGCGACAGCTCTTGGTACATCTGGTGTGTTGTCCATTGCGTCAACCCACGTGTCCTGGATCTTGTTCTGGGGGATCTTATTCATTTCTACTACCTCTACTCCAGACCTTAATCTCTCCTTTAGGTGAGTTCATAATGCCAGACAGGTAAATGCCGCGTGTTGTTTTAACTAATTGTAGGGGAACTGGGTTGTAGGGGAAATGGGATGTAGGGGTTTTGGGAGATAACCTTCAAATGTGGTGTCTGGCAGAATGCAGATAGGTCATGATGACTAGGTCTTTACTGTGGCTACTGACTGAGGACAACAGTTTGCAGACACGTGTTTTTCATAATTTGCATGTCTAAATTAGAAACAAATGGGGAAGACGGGGTCTTATATAGAGGAGATACGCCGAATGCTTGCTGAATACGTTAAGCAGACAAAGGGGATAGAAAGTTGGTATAGTTGGAAACATATTGAAACAAATACGTATTTTGAATAAATAAAGTTTAAAAGAAACGTATTGAAATGGTTTGCACTATAAGACATTCCAAGATCAGACAGACTGTCATCCAGCACTGGCAGTCTTATCTAAAACTGTGTCGCCGTCATGATGCACGCCAAAAACATTAACTAATGGACCACATCAACACTAAGTCAACAACACCGTAAACATAATGCCAAAATACATTCATTAATGGGAAAAGAGAACCATGTTGAATATCTTAATGTTGAAACAATTCCAAGACCAGAAAACATCTGTTGAATCCCAATATCCAACATTAACACGTACAAGGATGCCTCTTATCAGGAGTCACCGTGCCACGTAACAAGCTATAAAGTCGCAAAAAATCATTAAAAATATTAGTGAAATGATATTCGTAATCTCCAGAACTGTTAAAACATATGAAAATAATTCGACCTAGATTTTCCTGGAAACAAAAGTTCTGTTAAGTCAAGAAAATGTTCATAAAATTATCAATATGCAACAAAAGAACGGTTGAAATCTTGAATTGTATATATGCTTCCCAATGCAAGTATGTATAGCGATTCGGTTCATGTTGGATCAAGTAGAAATAGCCTTCTCCACTATTGCTATATGCTCTCGTCGCTAATGCATAGCTATGAATCCGTGGTATCGACCAGCATCATTCCTATGTGCGTAGACTTCACTTGAGAGGTAAATGTCTACCCCCGTGATACCCTTTACGTTCCGGGGTGGAATAGGCCTTCAGCAACCCATGCTTGTCGTAAGAGGCGACTATGCTTGTCGTAAGAGGCGACTATGCTTGTCGTAAGAGGCGACTATGCTTGTCGTAAGAGGCGACTATGCTTGTCGTAAGAGGCGACTATGCTTGTCGTAAGAGGCGACTATGCTTGTCGTAAGAGGCGACTATGCTTGCCGTAAGAGGCGACTAACAGGGTCGGGTGGTCAGGTTCGCTGACTTGGTTGATCCATGTCATCGTATCCCAATTGTGTAGATCGATGCTCATGATGTCAAACACTGGCTTGTCTGGTCCAGCCTCGATTATCTACAGACTGCCGTCGTATAACTTGACTATTGCGGCGTTAAACAACAAACAAACAAACAAACAAACTAAGAAACCACCTGTGACATTATGTAACAACTGAACTGAAATTACTATTATTTTCTCTTTATTTGACCCTTTTATGATGACTGAAGAAAATAATACATTCCATCTGTTTTTGTGTGTGTGTTTATCCTTCTATCCAACTATTTTCCTCTCTGGTGAACACTAAAAATGAAGCTCTTCTGCACTGATTAAGTTTCTATATAAATGGTGCTACACGAAGCGCACTATAACCATTGTGGAATGGTATATACTATGCATATTTCACGCTCATGTATATTGACCGATGGCCTGGACTAAATAAACTACGTGACTAGACATAACTAATTATTATCAATACAATACAACGGACCTTGAGGAAATTGAGGAAATTGTTTAACTGTGAAAAGTCAGTGAAATAAGCAAGGGTCTGTGACCTTTGAAAAATGGACACACTTGAGGAATGTGCAGTGATCAAGTACTCGCAGAACAAGGGGGCTTTACGCCAATAGCCGTCCATGAAGATAGGGGGACAACACTAGGGAAGGATGCCCCTCCCAATGCCACCGCAAAGAGGTGGGAAGCAAACTTTAAGCGTGACGTCTTGAAGACGGAACCCATCAAGTAACGTGCAGGTAACGTGCTGAAAACATTCTTGAACTTGTCAAATCAGCAGAATTGGCGCTTCCAGAAATGTCTGCACATCTCATGAACAGACGATGAAGTGGCATTAAAATACCTCAATGGAGTTACCTCCCATATGTCACAGCTTTGCCTCATATTGCTATCGAAGCGTTAACTGTTTCAATGTCGAGGATATTGATGCTATTATAAGAGTGTGGGAATGTACATTATCTTATCTTAAATCCCCAGTTCGACATCCGTCAACGTTGTGATCTTCATCATCTCTGCCAAGTCTTTACTTAGAGATAGTTATTGTCACTATCGTTATAATGGTAATATAAAATTTAAGATGGACAGGCCTCGATTTAAGTTGGCATGAAAAACCCTAGTAGCAATACCAGGATGCACCCTGGTCCCATAAATTGGTACAAGTTAAAACATAGGTGCGAAATCTAGTCTTAATATATAAATCTTTGATCTCTGATGACTGTGTCATGATCTGTAATACCGATAGTACAGGAACATGTGCACGCAATCTTGAAGTACCCACAGCTTCATGACGTCAGACCTAAGAAATCCGAACAAATTGCACACAACACAGGGATTAGTGAGGTATCATGGTGAATAAAGTCAAAGAGGTATAGAGTGTGTTCAACGATCGATGTTGCGTGGACAAGTATGGGTTTGTCAGACACAAATTAGATTTTTTTGCAAGAATGTAGACATCAATATTAGGTTGCATTTTAGGATGTATTTCATTAAACTGGTGTTCTTTTAACTTGTTCTTTTGCAGTAAAGCAATACCTGAATTCTTGTTTAGAATACGTTAAACGCTACACCTGCTTCTGACTGAGCTATTTTCAGCATGACGATAATGTGTTCTTCAATGGTCTAACGCCTCATACTGGTAGCTTGGTTTGTATACTCCTCGGGGGGCTGAGAATGAAATTTGTGCTTCAAAACCACAAGCATGGCTAAGACGGTAATAAAAGGATCGAGCCACTCCATTATGTCGCGTAAGATACTGTGTTTGGGCGAAAGCTGGGCATCCACTGTGTTGGACAGTCTCATTTAATTCATTGCATAATGATAATAATAATAATAATAATAATATTATTATTATTATCGACCAGGATTATGGACTTATGCACTGCATAGTACTATAAGAGTCGGTGAATAGCTGTCACTGTTGCAGTACCGAATCACGCACTATACATTCGTAGTGTAGCGTCCACATCCAAGCCAGGGCCAATAACACATTTGTTTCTAGGATCTCTGAATAAAGACTAAGTGCTAAAAAACATTTCCATAATCACAGGAAATCTCTACTAAAACCATAACAAATCTATTCCATTAAACGACCCTTTAAGCTAAACAACTTTTTCTGAGAAATGCAAAATTTGTCAACTTTCAAGAAATCTATGAAAACCCTAAAGAGATTAGTGACAAAGATAATGGATATTGTTCCATGGGTAGAACTCGAACTCTATCGTCCTAAAGATGCAGAGCACAGTAACCAGTGAGCTACCAACCAGCCCATGCTGAAGTATGCCAGCATACACTCGCACCCCGTGTAATACCTCGCACGTACATCTCGGGCACTTCTATTTCTGTAACGATAACGAACCTATATCAGCAGCTAACCGTAAGCATGTATATCCGACACATACTCATGATCCTTCGCTGACATTGTTAATTCTCACAGACATGAGTGATAGGCATTCCTCTAATTCAATTGAATGGGCATCAGTGATTATCTTGGAGGTCTTATTATTAGATCCGGTCATTTTCTCCGATTAACACTTTGGCCTCCCATGTCGGTATTCTACTGACCCTCTTATCAACTGAGAGGCACGACTGACAAGCTTATAATAAGGGAAGAGATTGCGGACACGACTTTAGTTTGGGCGGTTTTAAAGAAGCTTTACAGTTATATGGTAGTCATCGATTACTTTCTCTCCCGGGTGCTTGTCTCATTTTGGTGTGCACAGTTACGCCCGTTTGCCTTTCTAAGATCGGGGGGGGGGGGGTGGAGACGACAGAATTACCAATATTTGAGTAACTAAATGCAGACAGTGCAGTGAAGGTTTATATGTACTGAACCGCAAAAGAAACGTCACAATGGATAGATATATGAGAAACCTTATTTGTCGAAACACTGTAGACATATTAAAAGGACTCAGCAAAACTGATCATCAAGGTTGAAATTAAAGTGTCAATTTCCTTATAGTGAAACACAACACTAGTCTCTGAGAAATGGCATCGCAAGTCAGTATCTCGTGTGTCCGCCATGTGAACGCCTGACGCAGTTCAGATGCAGTTGTCGGCTTTGGTCGGACGTCATACAGCCGTCTTTGAATCTCGTCCCACAGGTACTCAATGGGATATAAATCGGGACTGAGGGCAGGCCACTGCATTGTTCTGATGCCATACTGCTGGAGGAAGTCTCTTGTTGCTCTCGCAGTGTGGGCACGGGCGTTATCATGCTGAAACTCGTGGTTGCGGCGACGTGCCAAATGATGTGGTGATGACGTGAAGTCAGATTGGGTCCTCGGTGTGGCCTGTGACAGTGGAGGTGTCTGCTCGTGAAACGTCGACGCACGGTGTCCGCACTAAAGTTTCGCTGGTGTGTCCCCATGGTCTGTCGAGCAGTTTCCGCAGCAGTAACAAAGCAATCTTGAAAATGCTTTCGCACAATCTGACGATCCTGACGTCGGGTGGTGACCCTTGGTCTTCCAAATGCATTAGCTACTTGTCGGGCGGTTTGTCCAGCTTACAATCGTCCAAGGGCTTGGTGTCGCCGATTTCTTGTCAATCTTGGCATGTGGTAGCAATTCAATAACGAATGAATGTTATCCGATCTTGGTGGATTTTCTTAGGGCAAGAAATAGGGGAACGCATGTGCATTTCAATTTGCACGTAACTCACGTGCATCGGGTTACGATGGCCGTTGACGTGATGCGTTTTGGCGATCGGTTTTATTGTCATCTGCTTTGGTTTTTTTATCATCAAATTTCATTTTTCCGGACAAGGTAATGTTTAATTTGAGAAACTTTGACAAAATTACTCAGATAATTAAATGACAACTTTACATACTTGGGGTGACGTTTTCTTTTGCGGTTCAGTATACTATGGGTGGTCGAGCCGAGACATAGGTTCGGGTCACCGCGTGGGCATTCTGCTCGAATCGCATAATAATGCTGTATTAGTGTTAAAGGCGCCGTAAAACGAAACTTGCTCAAATTTTCACGATGGGGGCTTTCAAAGTGCACCAAATCAAAACATTTTGTCCAACTGTTTAACGACTCCGTTGATCATTTACAGACATTGTGTTGATGAAATGGCCGTTGCCTTGCAATAACAGAACCATTAACACAAAATCTGAAGATTCGCGGATATTTCTTGCGGAAGGAGTAACTCAAAATTTATTATCTGACAGATACACGACAGCAAGAGAGATATTGATTTTATGCTAGGTTTTGCTAGAATCACATTCAAGAAGCAAAGCAAATGCTCCCATGAACTGTTGTGTTGTTATCCTGACATTGTTGGTAATGAAATATTCAAGGGCATTTCGTTGTCATTAAATGTTGAGGGTATTTAAAAATTCAAGACTTCTCAAGTAGAATCTCTGCAGCTGAATTCAGTTTTTTTTTCAAGTCTTTAAGAACTTTGACAAGATCAGATAACTTGAGTTTAAGGACGATTGAAGCATTCCTTGTAAATAGTCAATCACTTTGTGTCAGAGCCCATGCAGGTGTGGTGAAATGTCATTCAGCCTCTGAATTATTAATAATAAAATATGATTGATGTCACTGTGTATGCGTTTAACCTTTTCTTGTTATTAGTATATCGATGATCTGATACCGCTCAATAATGGTCATGGAACGCATTTCCCTTCTATTGATTTACCATCCCGAAATAGAAACATAATAGTTCCATTAAACCGCCTCAACTGTCATATTTAGATCTATGCATAAAAGTTCAGAGTAAAAAGAAAACAGTCCACTGTATAACGAGAAGGGATGACTTCAACTTCCCTCTGTTTCGTACAATTATTCCAGCAGCTACAGCGGATGGTGTCCCTATTTCACATCGTTTGAGGTACAGCCGAGAATGCTCTCTCTATGAAAAATGCAAAGAGCGGCATACGACTCTTGCTCAAAAGTTATTTGATCAGGTAAATACCATTTACTAAAGCTTGATGGTAGATATGTGGAAGACATTTCCAAATTTGACGCATCAGTGACCAAAACACCCTCATTAATTACTGAAACTAAGTCAAGTTTACAAGTACAGGGCCATCTCATAGAATGACTCAATATTCTAATCACTAGATAAAGTTATAAAAACGATTCAAGAATCATTACTAAATAAACTGACGTCCACAAGAAACTTTACCAACCGAAAATATAAATTTCAGACAAAGTATAATTTTTTTTTTGATGAAGTCTATCTAAAACACATAATCTAAATACAACAATAGTGTATGCAGAAAATGTTAATCGTCTGTTACATGTTTGCGAGATAACACGCGAAAAAGTGAACAACACGTGCACCACGGACAACTGCAAATGCACGTGCGGGTAAGGGTATAAAACGATTGCAACGGCAAGTCAGACATCCACAGTGATAAAAAAAACACAAAAGAAATGCCACGACTTACAGTCGAACAACGTGAACGAGTCTTTGGTATGGTACAGATACGAGCCACCCACGCCCATACGCTCGGTTCCTCCCGTGTTGCCGTTACCATCTTGATGCAACGTTACAGACAGACAGGGCGGACCGCTGACAAGCCAAGAACAGGCAGACCCAGGGTGACCACGCCCCATGATGACCGGTACTTGCGTACCTTGCACCTCCGAAATCGCTTCCTGACAGTGGCGTCATCGGCGACAAATGCAGTAGTATAGGTAATGGTGATTCTGGACCACTTCCACTGGAGCCAGATTTATATACCTATACTGTTACTACAGATGGAATTTTTTATGTGTAAATGACGATGCAATTCAACGATCGTCATGAGATTAAACTAAATTGTCTCTAGCTCACCACCACCTGGAGTAAATCAATGCTTCTATGATATAAACTTTAATAGGTAATGGTGATTCTGGACCACTTCCACTGGAGCCAGATTTATATACCTATACTGTTACTACAGATGGATTTTTTTATGTGTAAATGATCAATGCTTCTATGATATAAACTTTAATAGGTAATGGTGATTCTGGACCACTTCCACTGGAGCCAGATTTAAATACCTATACCACCACTACAGGGGGAATTTTTTTATGTGTAAATGATGATGCGATTCAACGATCGTCATGATTCGTATTAAAAGAAACATCAATATTAATTGATAATGAATAAAATTTACAATAGCCCACGAGGATATTGGATAGGTATAGGAGCAATAAAAAAATTAGCCACCGCGGCTAAGGTATCTAAAGATGTGGCCAATGATTGGTTAAAGAAACAAGCGATGTGGCAAATATATTTACCGGCACCACGTTATATACCGAGGAAGAAGTTTGATATTTTTACAACGAATGAAGTTCATCAGGCTGAGCTCTTGTTTCTTCCCCATGATAAAGTAACACGCAAAACGTATAAATACGCTTTAACCGTAGTGGATGTGGCTAGTTGATACAAGGAGGCTGAGCCATTATCCTCGAAAGATTCAACAGAAGTAGCCAATGCACTGAGTCGCATATATACTAAAATGGCCTAAGCTATTTCAAGTAGATCCTGGTCGTGAATTTATGGGATCGGCAACTAAACTGTTAACAAAGCACGATGTCGAAGTCAGGCGTGGTGAAAAAGAGGCCCACCGTAGTCAAGCTATCGTCGAAAGATTTAACAGGACATTAGCGGAACGTTTGTTTGGCTATCAGTATGGGATCAAAATGAAATCCGAGCGATTGAGATCAACCGAATGGATGGCACGATTATGAGTTGTCGATGACTTCTGCTCCTTCTGCGTCCTAAAATTTGAATAGAGCGCAGTGGGGTCGCCATACTCAAGAAAACTCTCTTTTGGTGTAATCGCTCCAACGACCGTTCTGCCTTCCTTCTGCGACTAAATATGTTACTTTTGTCAATGTCACTGCGTTCCCTGAATGACCTAGGCGTTCACTGTGCGATATCTCTGCGTCTCCTCTGCGTTCCCTCTGCCTCCCCTCTGCCTCCCCTCTGCCTCCTTATTGTTAACTAACTACCGCGCTGCCACCCCTCTACGACCAATGGCGATCGCTCAACGACCTTTCAGCGATGCCTCTGCCTCCTAGGCAATCGCCGAACGACCATTCAGCGATGCTTCTGCCTTCTTTGCGACAGCTGAACATCCTGACTATAGCAGGCTCATCTGAAGACGATTTTTTATCAGTCTATGTCAACTCCTGGTGATACAACTAGTGATGGACAACCAGCGCTTGAAAATTGCTATCATACAAGGTAATCAAGCACTGTTGTTACACCAAATGAGTATTGGTATAATGGAACGCAAACTGAACAGACGAAGAAGGAAAATGAGAACCTCGTTGGTTCGCCCATGGTTGACGCATCAAAGAAGGTTCCAATTCGGACATTATAGCCAATTGTTGCACGAGCTACGTTTTGAGGACGAAGGTTCATTTTTCAATTACCTTAGAATGGAACCAAGAATGTTTGATGAAATACTTCAAAGAGTAAGCCCAAGAATATTAAGACAAAATACTAATTACAGAGAAAGTTTGGACCCTGGTCTTAAACTTGCTGTGACTCTCCGATACCTTGCTACAGGAGACAAGTATCCTTCGCTACAATACCAGTATCGTGTATCACATAGCACTATCTCTGTGTTTGTACCTAAGGTTTGTAGAGCAATCCGAGAAGAGTACAAACACGAAGTTGTCCAATGTCCAAGAAACCCCAATGAGTGGAAGACAGTTGCAGATGACTTTAAGAACCGATGGAATGTACCTCATGCATGTGGTGCTATTGATGGAAAACATGTGACCTTGTGATGTCCTCCAAACACAGGAAGCTTGTATTACAATTACAAAGGATTCTTTTCTATTGTGCTTCTTGCCTTGGTGGATGCTAACTACAAATTTCTATGGTGTGATGTTGGCGGGTTTGGTTCGATGTCAGATTCCCAGATATTTAATGAATCTGAATTGAAGGAATGTCTTGAAGACGATACAATCAATTTTCCAGTTTCGGAGCCTCTGCCACATGATGACATGGACATTCCATTCTTCATTCTAAGTGATGATGCATTTGCTCTTAGGACATAAAAACATGATAAAACCTTACTCTACAAGAGGACTGACTAAAGAGCAGCGTATCTTCAATTACCGTATTTCTTGTGGTAGACGCGTGGTAGAGAATGCTTTCGGCATTTTAGCTCAGCGTTTTCAAGTATTCCTCACAACAATGCAGCTGTCTGCACAATTTAATGCGCATGAGATATCCAGCTCTACAAAATGCAGCACTTGATACAGAGGATGAGAATCATAACCTTATTCCTGGAAACTGGCGACAGCTAGTAAACATGTGTGATGTCGATCAAGTAGTCTGACCAAACTGTGCAACACGAGCAGGAAAACAACAACGAGAGTATCTCAAGTTGTATTTTAACAGTGCAGCTGGATCTGTACCTTGGCAGGAACGCATGATTTGAACATTAATGTGACACTTGGTATGGAGTTAATCATACTTAACTGATCAATTTTAAATTGGTAGCATTTTGTACATTTGGAAACGGTTGTTATTGTCTTTATTTATTATTTATTTTCTCTGAGTTACCAACATATTAATTCATTTGTTGTTTTTAATGTTATTAAACAAATTATTAAAACAAATGTGTTGAGAATGCTTAAATTAATTTTATAACAAATGAAACGTACTCTTAGAATAAGTGAAGTGAAACATGCTTTAATAAACTTGATTTAATCAGAAAAAACATAGCAAGCATTGCTATGAACACACTAATGAAAGTTTACAATAAATTGAACACTGAAATGAAAAAAAGAGAAAATAAAGATATTTGAAGTTCAAATATAACGCTTATTAAATGTAAAACAACACCAATTATTGAAGCATCAATACACATCCGTAGGAACAGTCAACACAATATGTTTCCAGAATGTATTTATAATAGCATCAGTCGTTAAGCTTTTTTAAAGCAAGCAATATAAATATATTACATACTGTAAAACAAGTGTCCAGGTAAAACGCTGTTTATCAAATATTAATTACAAACACCTTTGAAATATATTATGTTACATAAAACACCATTTAGAAGATAAAAATAAGAACATAAAGGATATGCATATGGTACATATTGTAACAATGTATGAGTCTAAAATGGTCAATATGAACACAACTTGCCCTAATCAGAGTCACTTGCATTCAATCGCAGTTGGGGAGTGTTCAGAGTCTGGTCAACCTCCATTACCAGTTCTTGTTGTGCCTGAGTGATTGACGACTTGTAGAGTGTTAGTATCAACATCTTGGAGAAGGCTCAACCGTGACGTTTCTGGTGTGCTTGATGGAGTAGTTATCCATGGACGTGATGATGATCCTGGCAAGTTTATCTGGGGAAACTCCTGCTGCAACCAGTGTGGATCCATTGAATCCCAGACTGAGGTGCGATTATTCACCTGTGTTGGCCACTGGCTGGGCGGGGGCTGCCACATATGCTGACCACATGATGTTGATGACGTTCCAGGGTAGCTTGATGACACAGAATGTGCAGGAGGTGGAATTCTAGCAGATGACATGGGTTCTGATCTGCGAGTTGACTCATTGTCATCAATGTACCGCATCAACAGTTGTAGCATGTCTTTTTGACATCGTCGCCAACAGTCATGATTCAGACTGAGGAGCGTAGATCGCACAAACTCTACGAACCAAAATCTCTCTTGGTCACCTGGTGGTTTCAGATGCTCCAGAAGTTTTTCCTGCATTGTCATGAGATGTGCTCCTTGATCTCTAAGGGACGACAGAAACGCATCATCTGCTTCATCACCTCGTCTTCCACGGTTACTGACTTTGTGTCGAGTTGCTGTTGTGTGACTTGAAATACTGCAAGGTGGAGTAGGGTCTCCAAGATCTTGGGTATCAATGTCATTATTGAGATTGTCACAAGTAACTCCAGCATGTTTTGTTGTCGACGCTGTGACATCTTGAGGGGCTGTGCACTGGTCAAGCTGGAAAAATATACATAAGAAGTTGGTCAAGAATTTTCAATGAGATACACAAATGGAAATGTGTTTGAAAATGTGCAAAACAATACAATAACAAATACTCACACTGACTAACGGCCGCCTGTGAACACGTTCAATGTGGACCCTTAGAAACTCTAGGTTACTGAGTATCCATCTATCCCATTCAGTCAGCTCTTGGTCTGCCACTTGTCCAGACTTTGTCTTCAAGAGTCTTCCAAGACGTGTTCTAAGACTTTTGTACCACACTTTTAAGAGCGTGACATCTTTATTAAACTCCTTGGCTTTATCTTTCCACAATGATTCTTTTTTTTGTACATTTTTATAGTCAATCATTCTTTTGTCATAGAACTCTGGATGATCCCTGAGCCATTCTACCATTGACTATTCTTCTTGTATTGTCATAGTTGATGTCACCTTCTCTTTATTCTTTCTCTTTTCCAGTGCTGTGCTGTCAGATACTTCGGATTCACTAGTTGATTCAATCACACCCTGTTGTCTTTCATTGTCAGGACCACGACGCCCGCGTTTTAGACAACTTGTAGCTGGTATTTCATTTCTACCCTGGGTATTTACTTCCGATTGTTGCTGAGCGCCTGAACCACTTTCAATTGGTGTTTGGATTTCTTCATTTACGTCATCCTTATTGGTTTGAGGTTCTACATCACCCCTTACACATCTACGTCTTTTTGCTCTAGTTTTTGGAGGCATTTTTATCGACCTGTGCTCTCTGAGCGTCTGCAATAGACTGACTCTAATACTCTATTTATAGATATTATCCACTATTTAAAGCTGTCATGCTTTATTTTTAGAAATATCACGTGGCTTTATGAAGGCAGAGGAGACGCAGAAAGGAGGCACAGGGATCGCCGAGGACGTACAAGAGTCGTTATGGTCGGCGAATAAAGGCAGAGAGGTCGCAGAGAGGTTGCAGAGAGGACACAGAGAGAAGGCACAAGGTAAACAGGATTACATCACAGATTCAGATGAAGACCATTCAGCGACCTCTGTGCGTTCTATCTGCGACCATGGCGATGCCTCTGCCTCCTTTCTGCGTTCCCTCTGCCTCCGTTCTGCCTCCCTTGAGCGACTCACATCGACGGCGATCTCACTGCGACTGTTTTAAGCAGGTTCAAAACTTTTCAGCGACAGTGGCGCTGTTGGCGATGGCTGAGCGTTCCCTCTGCCTCCCTTGTGTGCTCTACGCGACCGTTCTGCGACCCCTCTGCCTTCAACGCCGACCTGGCAAAACTTAAGAACACAGAACGGTCGCAGAAAGGTCGCCGTCCGGTGTAATGGGGATATAAGCGTACGATATTTATACCAGCCAGGTGAACTCGAAGGAGGCCTACGTCGCGCAACCGATCCGATTCGGTCTCTTAAAAGACATATAACATTAGTCGATTGGTTATGAAAGAAGGAGAGCCTGTTCTTGAGTATCTAAAAGATGGACCGGGCAGGGCATTTGTACGAGAAGAGATGTTCATAGTTCCCAACGATACAGTATTACCGCCCTAAATAACCATAAGCATAGGTAGTTACACCATCCTTATCAATCCATCTCTTTGTATCTAAGGGGGATAATGATGTCTTGCTCATTCTTAATCCATATATCCTATGATTGTAACTTCTTAAAGAGTTCATCTCGTGTTTGAATGTTCTACCATTGAATAATGCTTCTTATACTGTTCGTGTTTGATATGCTTTTTTACCACATACTTCTTAACACCCTTAGCTTTTCTTATCTCTCCATTATTGGACTTCTTTATAGAATACATCTTAGGTCTTAATCCTACATACTCCGCTATAGGGGTCCCAGCACATTCATCCTTCATCTTACCTAACACCTTTTTATTTACTACGCTGTGCAGTGGATTATCTTTTGGGTAATCGCTCGTGTCGTACATATCTTTTTTTATGCCATATCTTTATACACATCCTCGGTTTGTATTTCCATCAACAAAGAATCTGTGTCGGTATATAACACCTCGCATCTATCGCCGTATTGCTTCTTAAGTTCGTTGTAATAAAAGTCATACATTAAGTGTTTTGACAAGTCGAGAATACTCATACCGACGTACACCGGCCTGTTGAATTTTATATTACTCTTCTGCATATGTAATGCGGCTGAGTCGTTATCGAATATCTTGCTTCTGTTAAAAGCCGGACTGGCTATAAGTTTCCTGAGTCTTTCTTCCTCATTAGATCTGACTAATTTAACATCAACACGCTTCCTTAGATTCTCCATAGTTTTACCAAATACTGAGTTATTCATGAGCTTATATAGATTCTTTTTGAAATCGCTCGTGGCTATCTTTCTTAAATCTGTGTTCAGCCTTATGTAGGGCTCAAACCAAGGGCTTTGATCAAACTTTAGAACTCTGTGTATATTCTCTAGTTTCATACCTAATGATAGATAAAACTGGAGATTTCTGTAGTGAACTATATACTTTGTCTTATCCATCAAATTGGTACGAGTTTTTCTAAGTTAGCTAACCTAGTGTTACCCATCAAGGCGTGTTGATATTCCGACATCCCATCTTTATTTACCATTAATCTTTCGGGAGCTAGCGGATAACTGTTATGGTCTTTATGTAACGAATTTGGATATTCCAAGTCAACTTCTAGTATGTAACTTCTTTGAGTGGCATTTAGAAGTTGGAATGGTAACTAAGACAAAATTGTTATGGATGAGCAACTTCTTTATTACAATTGGGCGACGTTTCGGTGTAGATTCTAACACCTTTATCAAGCAAATGATGTACAAACTAGGTATGAGCATGATATATATACATAACAATAGATAGATGTTTATATAACAGATAAGGTTGATGTACACTGATTGATAGGTAGTTATGATAAACAAGTTTATACAAGAGATAGGGTTGATGTAAGTGATTGATGGGTATGGGATTAACACAAGGATTACTAAGAAGGAATGTATGGGAAGCCAGTGGGGAGATAATAGTTCAGTGTGTTTTTTTTGCGAGCTGATGAGATCATGGTAAGCTGGAGGGATGTAGTATCCTTGATCTCTGTTTATGGCTGGCTGAATTCTTTTGATGTAAATGGCTTCTCTAAATTTTCTGAGCTTGAAGTCTTTCTGGTTTGTTGTTAAGATGTTGACGTTGTCCCACTTAATAATATGGCTGGGGTGGATTTGGGTGTGGTCAGAGATAGCAGATTTAGAGTCTTTTTTTTTAGGATCATATCCTTCCACTAATTTATTATTAGCCTTAGAATACCTTTTCGCCGCCATCGATATACCACCTCTTAATCCTTTCTAAATAAACAAGTGCATATCGTAATCGGTGAGTAATTTTAGTTCTACGCCGGTCTTCTTCAACAATGCATCCCACGATAGTCCGGGACTGGAATAGTACCATGCCGGGTCCAAGCTGTATTGTTTTAAACATGTCTTTCTTAATATCTCAAATATATCGGCGATTAACAGGACATCGGTTTTTAAGTACAGATTGTGATAATCGCCTAAATTCTTACAACCTAATTTATCCCACACCGTCAGAGCGTGTTCATAATCGGCATCTGTTATTTTAGATTCTGTTAAGTTACTATAGAATGATTCAAGGGGTGGTTATTTAGTTTCGTCAAATCTAGACCAATCATCCATATATTCGTAAGGATACACACCTTTTCTCAGCAAAAAATGACGCGTTAACCTATCAGTATATTGATTTGTTATCGCAAAGTCATCGGGATTGTTCGCATTAGCTAAATTGTCCAGGGAAGATAACAGAAACTGTATGGAGTCTATGAATCTAAGTCCATTACTGTGCTTTCTTCTGGCTTTCCCATCCTTGTCCCTATAATGTATAGTTTTAGTCAACGAGAACGATATGTATTTTTCCATATTATTAGGAATGCACATTAAGCCGCCGTCGGTCTTTGAGATAGCTTGCACAATGAGATGTGAATCGTATCCTCTAAGGTTATGAAACACAACGGGGATGGGTATTGTTTGAGAATTCATTTTTATTTTCAAGTTACACTCGTTATGCACTTCTCCCCGATAATTACCCGTGACGTTGCAATGATCTCTTACGGAATCCCTATTCAGGGGTTTATTACAAACATGACAACTCCTTGACCTCTTATAGGCCCTCCAATTATCCCTCGTCATACACATGAGTTTCTTACGCGATAAATTTTCCCTGATTATTCTCTCTTCATTTTGTAGATATTCTAGGAACTTTCCCGCTGCATCGGGACACCTGTAAATCACGGGCGGGTTTGTTTTCCCATCATACCTTACAACTATTTATCCAAACCCACAAGGAATATGTTCTTGAGTTTGTACGTAAAACTACTATCTTGATTATTGCGTTCGGTATTTTCTATAGGTTTGATAAGCGCTTCGAAGTCGGCGTAAATTACGTACGGTACTGGCATTTGATTACAATAATGTTCAAATTTTAATATATTTTTCCCCTCTTTAGGCATATCAATCCTGATAGCATTCTGTCTAACACCTCTGCAGTCTTTTTTATGCCCTTCTAATAGATCTTGTCAGCTGTACCCATGTTGGCATCTTTGGCAGAAATATTTCTTTCCTGCATGTTTTGTTTGATCGCATAATAGTCTACTTAAACTCTTATCCATGTATAATGATATTTTCCATCTTTTTCGATCAGAAATGAATTGATTCTGGAAATATGTTCCGGAGCGGAGCTTATCCTGTGTACAACAATTCCTTTATAAGAATGTCTGAAAACATTTATAGCTAAAGTAATTTGCTCTTCCACCTTATCAATTTGTGATATTGGTGTAGGTTCGTCTATACCATCGAGGTTGAGCCCATCGTTAAGAGGATAGCTAGAAGGTCTATCTGGATGTTTGTCTATAGAGAAAAATGCAAATCTTATCATCATTCTTAAACAGTCATCGGATTTATTTTTTACATTAATTATGGCTTTTTTCTTTTTATAATACAGTGATCCCTCGCTATTGTGCTCTTTCGATAAAGCGCTACCTCAGTTACCACGCGCGGTAACACATGGCTCCCAAAATTTATGTACACTTTTAATACTGAGAGTTTTACACAGAAATAATTGTATTGTTGTTCGTTTTTCATTTGCACATAACGCTTCTCATTGCATAATCAACCGTTTATCGCTGAATGCAGTTCTAATAATCTGTTAGAAAACATCCGCGGCAAGTCCCGGAAATACGATTGTTCAACTAGTTAACTTTTCACACAATACATCCTTTGATCTTAGAAGCGCTTGCATGCAATAAAAGAGAACCACAAGCGAAGTTTATATTCTTAATTAGTGGGCAATCCAATTTGAGGCGACACTGTCACACACATGTAGTTGCTGTCACAACACGGCGGTCATTCCTTTTGATTCGGATCAAGTACCCGTATCAAACCAATTAATCTGGCTTGAATGTGTATCTATATTTGTATGAATGTGTATGAATGCTCATAGTGCTGGTCAAAACTCTCGTTTTCCGTATTTTAAGCAACATGACCAATCAATGCCACTCAGGGGTGGAAATTTGGCATTTCCCGACTCCCGGGGCAGGTAGAAATACGAGGTCGGGCAACAAAATCACTTATTTTTACTTGTCCGGAGGCAAGTAATATCGGAAATTACTATCACTGTCTACATGTTTAACTACTGGTAAAATGGTACAGTAAATTAGCTGAGAGAAATTTCGTAATCGCGCTTTCATAACATCGCCTGGTTTTTCATTGGATTAAAATTTGTTTCTAATGACACTTTCTTGCCGAAATGTGCTACAAGTTTCGTGATTGGTCAATATTGAGCACGTGACCTCAGGCAGCCAATCAAATTATAGCTGTGATACCCAGCTCGTGTTTGATAAATTTCAGAAGTTGGCGAAAGATTTTTGTTAAATCGTGTTATTCTGAACGTTTTAAGCAGGAAATCACGATATATATTAAAAATATGGAACTTCGTGATTGTATCGTGCTAGGTTACGAGCTGTGACAAAGATTTTTCATGCATATATTTTTGCATTAAACGTCCGAGCCGAGAATTCAAGGCGTCGAAAGCCGAGATGTCATTTGACTTACATTACACGTGATCGCACGAAACGATGGAAATAATAACTTAGATGTAAGTTTGATTACTTTTAGATATATTTTTGTTGATTTTATTTATCACTTTGTATAATATATTTAAAGATTTGCTTAAAACGTCTTTATTTTGCTCTTTGACATGTTCAATGCAGACCCGTTGTCGAAATGTGTGTCCGAGAATTTTATTTTCAATAACATCGCGGGAAATAGTGAATAATTTTGTAATTTATCGATAAAAAATGATAAATTGAAATGGAATACGTATTTCAGACATTGTGAAATGTGACAGATTTAATAAATGAATGATATTACAGGTAGATCTAGGTCCATAAAAATGTATACTATTTTGACGTGACGTGAGATAAACACATATTGATGATTTGAGATTTGACGAGAGCGCTCCCCCGCCTCAGCCTCGGTTAAACGGCTAATCGTCTATAACGCCCACCAATTATTTGGACCCCATTGGTAGCGTTGTAGCGAGGGACCACTGTATGGGGGTAAATCTATTTAAGATCCACCTTTGAAGGGCATATAATTTGCTATATCTAAATATAAACTATCGATTTTATCCACACCCCAACCCGAACCTCTATTAGTCCAGCGTTCTAAAGTTTCCTGTATCCTCTGAATTGATGTATCTAATGATGCGTTTATAGTATCGGAATCGGTTATAACTTCTTGATTGCTTCGGAAATATTGTTTGGTATATTCAGTGCTATTGTCTGTGCTACTTTTACTCAATGACATTTTAATCGTCAGCTGGTATTTTATACTATGTAAATCATCTAATTCCTCGTTAATTTTACTCGATATGATGGGCTTAACATCATTAACATCCATGTTGGAATTAATATCCATCTTCCAACCTCTTAGATATTTACCAATGCCGGCGGATGTTGGTACAAATTTTAATTCTTGTTGTTTTTTATCAACATCATCTTGTTGTTTTTTATCAACATCATTATTATCTAGTAAAGCGATCAATTCAGCTTTTCTCATTCGAGAATAACCTCTCAGCCCACTGTTTTTTGCTTGAACTTTGAGTTCTCTAACAGTCTGGGGTTTGTTGTATTCCAAACCGAGTAAATCGATCAATTCAGTTTTTCTCATTCGAGAATATCCATGTAGACCACGTTGTTTTGCTAAAGCCTTCAACTCTCTCACAAAAACCATTGTGGTTTAATGGTATATGCAAAATGAGTCAAATGTCTAATTGGTTGTTTTTCATATATCTAAATACGTATTCTCCCCAACCTATTCCTCTCATTGATGTAATCTCTCTTCCTAGCGTAAATAATCTGGTTCCTGACCCTATCGGCACCGTGTTTCTTACATAAACAATAACGACCTTTGACCCCTATCCCACATACAGAACATGTATAATTTACATTTCCCCGCCTGATGTAATAAGAGTGGATACCAGAGTAAATACCAACAGAACGTTGGTTACATTGAGTCAGCTTCCCCATGAGTGTAAATCTGCACAGATTCATGGTTATACATCTATCATATCATTTGTCTAAATGCAAATAACATCTCCACTGGTGAGACATGGCTATTTATAGATTAGCAGTCGGAGTGACTCGCTCGCCGGCCCTAACTAGGTCATGGTGTATGCGTAGTTATTGTGTAGCTATAAATAGCCACAGCAGTCAATCCCAACATGATAAATATGATCTCTCGGTTTTTCTGAGCCTCTGATTGTGTATAAAACTGACTTATTGTTGGTCTCGGCATTGGGTCAAGTTTTTTCTCATAAACGAGGAAGTATTCGTGCATGGCAGATTCGACATCCTTAAACGTTTGAATTGAATGTCCCTGCCTACTCAGTTCATCATTAATAAAATCTAATCTCTCTATTCTCCATCTGGTCCATTGTGACTGGGCTGCTTTGAGTTGTTCTAATGCTTTATTATGTCTTTTACTCTCCGAACCTCTCATACTAGAAAATAAAAAAATACTCCCCGAAAAAGCTCGAGCATTAACAACAGCTCCACCAACCATCATCGCAATTGTTGCCATAGTTATATGAATATAATATATTCAAATGTTTAATTACTTCATTATGTCTTCCGGGATAAGCCCTTGTTTGATGAGCATATCTTTTGTTGCCATAGCCAATCCTATATGAAGAATGGCCATACCGATATCATAACCATTAAAATATAGCTTGGGAGGTGTGGCTTTAGTAATCTTTTTAGCTATACGGGCATAGCCAATGGCCAAGCCGCTGACCACTGCTGAATGATACGTTGCGTTTACCAACATTTTACCTTCTGTAACTGGAGTAGTCATGCTTCTTATAGCATTATATGAGGGCTAACCTCTAATTGAACTTGTTGTGTAATCGGGGGTGACGTTTTCTCTTCTTTTATAAAACAACCATACAGCCGCTATAGCAACAACTCCTACTAGTGCCCAAGTTTTAATCGGACGAATATTTGAATTATTCATTAGTTTCGCTTTCCGTGCCAGCCTGCCCTTTCTACCAGCTGCGATTTTTTTGGGGTTCTTCCTTGTCACTCCGCCTTCCTCATTCACACGTTGTGCAATCGGGGTTATTATTTCCTCATTCACAATCTGTGGTGATTGTATTTCCACAATCTGTTGTGGTGTCACTTGTTGAGTCTCCATTATTATTAAGTGGGGATGTATGTTTAAATTGACAATACCTAGCCATTATTAACGCTTTGGTGAGTGGAGCTAAGAACTTTCCGTATCTATTATAAAACTCACAGCTCACTGAGCTTATAGCGTGTTCGATGAATGGGTCTTTCTCGAGAGATTCGCATAAATACATGCGATGTTCTGCCTGGATAGGAAGAAACGTACTAGCTACGACTGTGTATAGTTGTAATATAGCCGACCCTATCATTTTTGTCATGGTAGCTCCCAGTCTAGACTCGTAACGCGCGTACAGTTTTTTAATTTCTTCGTCGGTCATGTTATCAATTTTTTCGATGGTATAATTTCCCCCCAAATATTGGGATCATTTTCCACTGGCTACCAAAGCCGTGAGTCTTTCTCTTTGTTTATCTAAAGATTTATCTGTCATAGGTACTGGCTCATCTTTGAGCATTTGTTCGATGAGTTCGTCTCATTCCATAATGTAATACCTAAGGAGATATTTAAGTCTAACATAATAAAATATGACATATCCAATACAGCCTGTAAGAATAAACTGTTGCGAAAGAATGAGGATTTCAAGCAACATTATGTCATAATAACCGCTAATGTTCAATTTATCGTATTTTTGCTATAATTTTGCTATAGTTGCTATCTTTTTGCTATATTTGCTATAATTTTGCTATGATTTTGCTACATTTGCTAAGCAATTGCATAAGCAGCTTTGTTGCTGCTAACAGTTTTCTGACTTTTCTCATTCGAGCTTGGTATAAATAACATCATTTTCGCGTAAACATTCCTCGAATGAATTTCGGTCTTTGCAATGAAACAGGGCTACCCATTTGGTCTGCTCTCTAAGATCTTTAAGGACAGAGCTGTATTTTTGAGTAAGTACCAAAACGCTATGCTGAGTATGCCGACCGGAGAATGCTAAATATTAAAGCATATCTTTCTTTTTAATTAGTTCTTTACCAGCACTGCAATCGTCTATTATGAAAAGGGTTGATTCTCCTTTGTAATTTTCGTGACATACTCGTAAACAGTCTTGTAAACGATCGCCCGGATCAACTCTGTGTACCCCGTTGTCATTCATTACCCAATCTCTCGATAGGTATGTTTTATAAACGCTTAAAGTTGGGCACAGAATAATAATATGGTCGAAAACGTCCCGATAATGACTTTCTAAAATATCTAGAATAAAAGCTGTTTTTCTGCACCCTGTTTGCCCGCAGATGATAACGCAGTGTGGTTCTTTAGGTAAAAGATTATCAATAGATTGCTTGCACGAATCGTCCATTCTGTATATTAAGTTGCGCGTCCATAATCACGAACAAATATATGTTTAATTTACCAGCTGATTCCTGGAGCTTCCTTATCTGTATAGTGACACCCTCGCTGGCATTTTCTATTCTCCTCCCACTGCCATGTAGTTGGTCATCATCTGTGGTTCGCATGTCGAGCCATAGCACGTACTTTGTGGTGAGGTATTCACCCATCGATACACCCCCGAGAGACAGATCTTTCGTGACCGCGTTAACTTCTGGGCTTTGTTTTATAGAAGGGAGTTTTTTTTATCTCATTCCATTGTTGATACGCTAGCATTCCTTGGCTATATCGTTGATTAGGAACGCCCTCGATAGTCAATTCTACTTTTGTAATCTTGGGATTGTAGAACTTCTCGGTATTTCTTTTAAATGCATCGGAGGGGTCCTCGAACAACATTAAAATACCCTTCAACAATCTCGTGGGGACGTTTAGATTGATATTCCACGTCGTATCTTTTTTGTTCCTCATGATCTTTCGATGTCGAAGCACGAGATCGTACAAAATAGCTAAACTTCCTGTATTTCTGGTTACGAATTTGTCTGGCTAATTTGGGATCTGTTATCATACTCCAGCGAGATATTGTCAATGGAATAGCTAGCATCTTCAGCAGCTCTGATTACACTACCGTAGTCATTAAAAGTGAGTTCGTATTCTAACCTATCACCTAAGGATGCTTGATAAAAGGGCATGTTGGAATCTAGTAATTCAAAATTGAGCGGAATATAGAATCGGTTACCTAATGGGCCGGCAACAGCGAGATCTTTTACGACGGCATTATCACCATTTTCAGCACCCACACGCAGTCTCAATGTGTTCCGATTACAAATACCTTGGTACTGTAATTTTCCCGCTCTTTATCCGTTCTCGAGAGATCCATGTAACAATAGTATACATCACTATCGTCAATACTCAAAACCTCATTACCACTAATTTTAATCGCGATTTTCTTAACGATAGCACGACCTATGTTCTGAACAGGCTCCCTGTTAACTTCTGTAGAAGTCAAACTAATCGTAAATGCTAGTCGGACAGTTCCCGGAACTAACACATCATGTGCGCCGAGATTAGGAAAGCGAACCAGAAGCGTTTGATTCTGATCGATGGTACTCGGGTTATTAGTTATAGTTACAGACTGACGAATTGCTTTGACCCCTAATGGATCTCTAAGTCTACGTTGTGGGTTTAATCTTGGATACCTACTACGATAATTCCACAGTCAGTGTATCACCATATTCAGAGTTCAGTATTAGGGAATTACGAGGTCTTGACAAGGCAATGCGAACAATGCGGGGAGAACTCATCAATAATATAGCCAAGCTATCCGAACTCAACAAGCATATAGCTTATGAGAAAACAAAACTTGAACAGGCGGTGATGAATTCAGTAGACGTCGTGTTGCAGAAAGATGACGTAACTTAGAAGACGAAAGATCGGCCCGCCTCAGAGTTGCTTCCAGTAATAGAAAGGCACTTCGTTCACAAATCAGTTGAATTCGAGAAACTATCGATTAAGTCCTCAATGATGATACTACACTGGCTGAAAAAATTTAAACATTGTTCAGAGAACAGGGGATAACCATTGCCAGTATTTTAACCGTATTGGGATTTATTATAACGACTTTGATTCTTGCGTTAACCGGTGGCACAGGTGGTGGCACCCCCCCTAGTGATAGGGGTGGTATAAAAGAGTGGATAAAAAAGCATTTAAAAGCATTAGGTTCAGTACTGGGAAAGCTCGCTGGGAAAGCCGCGTCTGCACTTCCCGGTATAATAGGAAGTATTGTTTCCTGGCTCTTGAATTTATTAGCTAAGACCACCACTTGGCTTAGTCAAAACTTGTGGGCACTGATCGTAGCAATTGCAGGGCTGTTGTACGTATCCGCTAAGAACTATTTAACCCAATCAGCTCGCTAAGAACTATTTATCCAAATCATGAGTAAACCAGCCGTGACTCCACCTACTATAAGTGCTGTTTTTTCATCAATATGTTGTTGATTTTTAGCTCCAATATGCGGTGGCACTTGTGGTTGTGCGTTAGTAGATGGTTAAGCGTTAGTAGATATTTGTGGCTTGACTATTCCCGTTTCGCCTGTGTTTGTTTGTGTTATTAATTTGGTGTTAATATCTGAATTTATACCTGGTTTTTCTTGATCGGTAGCAATAACAATTTTATTATTATAGCCTATCACTTGACCGATCTTAAGTTCCATATTACTCGGAGACATGTATAGTCCTGGCGCATAAACGTAGTCCACTTTGGATTGAGCGTACTGTAATACATCTTGATAACACTTTATAGAAGATGGTATGTCAACTGGTGAATTAATAACATCCTCCACGTTTGCGACAAACTGTTTTTGTGCATCGAGTGCCGTCCCAGAACCGATGATTCCCGTTCGTGTTTGCGATTGAGCATCAAGAATTGCCCATACATAAGCTCTTATTGATTCATTAACTCTTACAACTCCTGGGTTAGTAAAATTATTTTCTGTTTTATCATATAGAAATTCATTCCAAGCGTTTGCGGTATCGTTCAGTTGTACAAATTTTGTAACAATATAAGCCAAACCACCCTTAAAACTCATAAGATCTCCTCTCCAATCGTTACCCGAAAGTTCCCAGCCATGATTAAGATTATGCAATCTTACAAAAAGATTGTTTTTTCTGTAACAACTTAAATGGATCGAATGGTTGATGAGTTTATTTAACTTAATCATCGCTTTCTTCTTTAACAGGTTTTTGTCCGCTGTACGGAACACCTAGACCATGGTTAATTCCCTTAATACGCCAATTTTTACAGTAGAAATATTAAATTCCTGACAAATACGTTCATACGCGAACCTATTGTACGGATTATTTGATGCATTCCATGCTCGATCCTGCGGTAATGAGGCACTAATTTCTTTAAGTATACGTCTAATCTGATAGTACACGTGACATGATAAAACAGACTTATTTAGTTCAAATCCTGGAGCATAAAGAGATACACCACATCCTGTTGTGGCACACCATATGGCAAAGTTTAACTGACTCTGCCAAAATTGCATCAGATTGTGAAACCAATCGTGCACCATTTTATCGCTAGTTGCCGTGACCCTGTATTTTTCAAAGATATCAGGGAATTCAACGAAAAACTTAGCACCAGAGGCACTTACTAAAATTGACTGATTAGTAATATAAGTTGATTTCATATTTAAGTTATGATATAGGATCATTGTATATTTGATTTGTATGTCACACTCCCGGGAATAACAAATGGTCAGTCTATTCAACTGCTTCATACTATCGATAACTCGGCTGGTCAACTTGAAGTCGCTTTCTGTGATGTAACGTATTACCTGCGGTGGACCAATATAAGTACTGCAAGAGGTAATAATAATATGTTTATAAATGGTGTAGGCATGTACATTATACCTGATGGGTATTACAGCATATGCTCACTCAATGATGACATTTTTAAACCTTTGGGACATAGTCTCACACAAAATGAGTCGAATGGGATGCTGATTTTTAGAGCTGGAGAAAAGGCTGGAGTAAAGCTTCTCCAATACTTAGAAGTTACACTTGGATTTGAAAGCGGAGAAGTAATACCACCCGGCGAAACATTGCATGGAGTTAAATTACCCGATTTAGTTCCCTATAAAGAGTTGTGCATCCATCTTGATCAGATCAGTACAACGGATAATATTCAACTCGAAAGTCCTTCAACTCTACTCAGAGCTGTTCCAGTCAAAGATGAAAAATATAATAGCGGTAGAACGGAATCTTTCTCAACATCACAATATAAAAAATAAAAGCTGGGTATTATTTCAGATCTCAAAATTTCTGTATTAGATGTAAAACACCAACCTGTACATATAGGATACTTGAGTGTAACACTCCATATTATAAATAATGGTTGATTCATCAGGCCCTGGAACACTCAGACAATGTAATACAATTGCGCTTTCCGATCTCGGAGACACAGAAGGATTCGGTAAACCCGGTACCGATGGTAAGTTATACGCTTTACACTTACAAGATAATGTATACAAGCGGAAAGAAGTTACATTCACAGGTAATCTAGGAGATTTAAGCGATGTCGACGTTAGTAGTCTCCATAAAAACACTTCGTACAATCTTACTCACAACGATGATAATAAATGGACTATGGTCGAAGCAAACATCGAGTGGCTACTGAATATCGTCATTACCCCACCGTATGTGATGACGGGTAAGGCACATAATTTAACTCAGATAATAAATAGTGGGATTGTACTCGCGGCTTATATCCCATCAAAACGAAAAAGTGTGTTAGTCTCTCCCCTGCCAGAAAACCCAGGTCATATGTTATATAGTCGTCCAGCAGTAAAAAATGTTAGTTTAACTTTGGTTACTGAATTCAATGATATTAAACAGAACTTGAGTGCAATACCAAATCTTTCTACGCTTATTATTGAAGTCTTGTTCGGAGATGCACCGGAAGATGCCTTCAAAATATTACCAGGTCTAACGATTAAATGGCTCAAGAAACACCAACATCAACGTTGCAGTATTATTTATATTGGAGCATCACCCGTTGCAACCCTTAAGGGGGTCCAAATTATTAAAAGTGACAGCATTTCTCTTACTAAGATATTCATGCCGTATAATATACATTTGATAAGGTTGATGAATACTCTCAAAACATTTAAGCAAGACCAATTAAAGACTATTATATGACCGTAATATACACTATGGGTTTATATCCGGCGCTCGATGAGGCATATGAAAAGATGGATACTGTTGATGGATTTCGATTACATCAAATAAGCGACATAAAACATCAAATAGAGAGGAGAGGGAGTTGAGACTTGGATTGTATAAAAGTATCGCAGAGCCGTGAATGCTCTTGATGGAGTTGACACCGCGCTTGTAACGGCTGGCATGGGACTCGGTGTAGCCGGTGTCGGTTTACTACTATAATCGCCGCGCCTATTGTACTTGGCATGGAAATAGCTGCCGGAGTCTCAGGACTGGCAGGAATAACGATAAAATTCATCTCTCGGAAGTTGCAAAAGAAAGAATTAAAACATGATATTTATATTTGAATACTCGCCGAAGCAAAGTTGAACAGCATTGAGGATCATATTTCAACAGCAATGGCTGATTGTAAGATATCCGAGGAGGAGTTTCATTTAGTGTTGTCAGAACTCACCAAATACAACGTAATGAAGCAGGAGATTCGATCAAATTCTCATAAGACCAGTGGTATTAGCAAAGACGAGAAAAAAAAGTTTATGGAACAGGGGAGACAACAAGCGCGTCAATTATTCCGTGCCAAAACCAAAGAACTGGTTGGAGATTAAAAATAGATTGCTTCCTATCATTAGATCACATTTAAACGAATGCTTACATAAGTATATAATAATGGAAAATTACAAACCAACAAAGGAAGAACTCGAAAAAGCTATCGAAGCATTTATGCTCAGGGACAAAATTATCAAATGGAGAGAATTACCACAAGGTATATATTATATCAGTGATATCAAACCAACGAAATACAGTCATCAATTGTTTCTTTCCAATTACCAAGAAGAGTATATAGTCTGGTCTCCTAGTAAAATTAGTAAAAAAAACTAAGTAAAAATGTTGAATATCACTTCATTAAAAATAATGGTATACGTATTATTAAAAATAATAGAGAATATTTTCATGACAATTTAGTTTAATCTCATGACTATCGTTGAATTGCATCATCATTTACACATAAAAAATTCCCCCTGTAGTGGTGGTATAGCTATATAAATCTGGCTCCAGTGGAAGTGGTCCAGAATCACCATTACCTATAAAAAATTATATCATAGAAGCATTGATTTACTCCAGGTGGTGGTGAGCTAGAGTCAATTTAGTTTAATCTCATGACTATCGTTAAATCGCATCATCATTTACGCATAAAAAATTCCCCCTGTAGTGGTAGTATAGGTATATAAATCTGGCTCCAGTGGAAGTAGTCCAGAATCACCATTACCTATACTACTAATGCCTTAGGTCACAGGGTTAGTCGACAGACAGTGGCCAGGAGACTCAGGGCTCATGGAATCAGGGCTTTTAGACCATACAGAGGACAGCTATTGACAGCGCAACATCGTCGTCTGCGATTGAGATGGGCCCGGACTGTACGACGTTGGCATCGACGTGACTGGCAGAGGGTTGTCTTCACTGACGAAAGTCGATTCTGTATGTTTAGGCTGATGGAAGACAACGTGTTTAACGCCGAAGGGGTGAACGAACGGCGGCGTGTTTCGTGCAGGAGGTCGTACCATATGGTGGAGGGAGTGTAATGGTGTGGGGAGGGATCTGTGGGCAGGAGAGGACACCGCTGGTCATCGTTGACGGAAACTTGACAGCTCAGCGTTACATGGATAACATTCTTCGGTCAGTTGTCCTACCATTTCTCCAACAGCAGCCACGTGGTGTCATTTATCAGCATGACAACGCTGGAGCCCATACAGCCAGAATTGTCACTAACTTCCTCGCAGCCAACAACGTCAACGCCCTGCCGTGGCCTGAACGCTCACCCGACATGTCCCCAATAGAACACCTCTGGGACTTGATGGATCGTCGTTTTCGACAACGACCACACTCTCCAGCCAACCGGCAAGAACTGATCTTGGCCCTCCAAGAAGAATGGCGTCATATCCCACGTGACCTCATCAGACGACCAACTTTTTCTGTGCGTCGAAGGGTTTTTGCTTGTATTGAGGCATTTGGTGGCCACACACGCTACTAATGACTTGTTATTGAACGTGAGCGATTGTTTATGTACTCTGCCTAATGTCCATGATTCTGAAAGCTCGAGTTTTGTACCACACCCAACTTTGGGGGGCTCTGACGTCATTCTCGGTCGCGGTATGATTGTCATTTTCAGTGTTGATTATGTTGATATATTGATCTTCTCAATACACTTTACCTCATGCATGTATGTTTTGTTGTTTTTGAGCAAGAGTGATTTCAAACTCTGGTAAAGTTTCTTTTGGACGTCAGTTTAGTAGTGACATTTAGTCAAATGATACTCGTAAATCACTATTTAGAATTGCTTGCCTTTGCATGTGTTTGTGACGGTTGCCATCAGTGAGGCTCGACACGCTCACATTTTCGCGAACTCCTGATATCATTCATAAACACAGATAGTGATTCATAAACACATATAGTGATTCATAAACACAGATAGTGATTCATAAACACAGATAGTGATTCATAAACACTGATAGTGATTCATAAACACAGATGGTGATTCATAAACACAGATAGTGATTCATAAACACAGATAGTGATTCATAAACACAGATGGTGATTCATAAACACAGATAGTGATTCATAAACACAGATAGTGATTCATAAAAACAGATTTTTATGATCACGGAAAGGGTTTTGACGCATTTATTTGATTTCCATTTTATACTCGTCTCAGTCAAACAATCGTACACATCTGTGTTGTTAGATCAGAAATCAGTGTCAGAAATAAAATGTTCTTGGGGCTGCATTCAATAGAGAAGTCTTCTCTTGTCTGATTTGTCAGCAGAAACGCTGATCGCCAATTATTATTTTTTCAGATGCCGCCGACTTTAATTTCATTTTCATATATATACTTTTATTCCTCCATAGGAGAATAGACATATTATAAGTTAACAGGGAAAAGGAGAGATTTTACATGGATTAAGAGTCACTTTGGAAGTTGCACATATCATTAGTCTGGTTATCACAGATATTTGGAACAGTTCTTGATCCTCATTGGACAAGGAAACAGGAGGCTGGTAGGACAGGAGACTGCAGACAACACCAGTGTCAGATCTATCTTGTAGATGGACATTGAGTTCCACAGGACCAATGTTGATGATGTCACCCCACAGCATGTCTCGATACATGCGTAAAGTCTCACCCAGGACGTGCGTTAGGAGGTCGTCGTAGTTTAGACCACAGAGAAAGCAGCCTCCTTGAACATTGCCAGGTCTCCAGAAGGCCCATAAATTTGGTTATGATGGCATGCAATCAGTCACGCAAACGAGTCTCACCCGATCCAATTGGTCACCTCTTACGACAAGCACAGGTTGCTGGCGACCTCTAGCTGGACCCGGACTCTCTACGGGCTGGGGAATCTGACAGGTGAGTCAGTCAAGCAAACCACTCCCTTTCTTTTAATCTGTCTACTGCATAAAACACTAAAAGAATGACCGAGTCAAATAACTATATGATTCGAATTCAGTGTGATTGGAGAGCGGGGCACCAGTAATGATCTTTCCGCATTGTAACCATGTTGGAAATGTTACGCGGGGGTGACGAGCGTAGGTTTCAACAACAAGGAAACGCCACCGCAGCCAACAATGCAGGCATTAAACTCTGGGAACCAATCTGTCGACGAATCCCATCAGGGACTTTTCAAACGGATGTACACCAAAGACTGTCAGACAACTACATGTAGTTACAACTGACGGCACAATGATGGCACGACAAAAGAGTTCGAAATTGTAGCCCCCATCAGCTGGTAATGACCGAACTCTTTGACGCAATATTCGGTCGATATAAAAGATTTTTTGTATTAATCTCGGTTCATCCTGTTCAATATAACTGCTACCGCGGACATAATAGATTCCATTCAGTCGCACACGCTATTAAGCAGCATGTCTTCTGACAAATGTTGATAAAGATCATGTCACCTTTACATTATATACGAGTTCATGTTATTCATGAATACTAATGTTTGCGCTCTGTGTAAGCTCTTGTGTTAGCGCAAGTTTATTCGTAATCAGTTTTGAGATGATACCAGTTGCGATACGTATGAGCAAGGCATTATCTGTACTTTCCTCTAAGCCTTCATTGCATAGCGAAGCGGCATACTTATCGATTTATGACATGCTACTGAACTATAACCTTTCATGCCAGTTTCTTACTGAGCATAGAAAACTGCATACTAAGCTTTCTCCGACAGTCTGAACTGCGTTGTTCTGTACCGAAACCAAGACACCGCTGGAATAAAGGCCATTTTGTTGAAACGGATGATTGAAAACATTTCATTCATGACTACGTGTGATAAAATAACAAAGAAAACCTTGAAGAACTATGGATCGTCAAACAATAATTGAGAAATTGTTTGCTGTTTAACGCGGCACTCAGCAATATGTTTTCCATCTATATGACGACGGTCTGTAAATAATTGAGTCTGGACAAGACAATACAAATTACACTTAATAAAGCCTGCACGGACTGATGTATTCGGTACATTATTGAATTCAACTTGCTTCCTGTTTGGCATACATCAGCTGAACGGCCCTGTTTGTGGATATGTAAGAGTCATAATAAATAAAATCAATTGTAAGACAATGCAGGTACATGTAATTATAGAATGGGATAAACCTGGGCCTAACCATCAACTTAGAGACAATAGGTGATGCCTTGACATATTGTATTTCTTACAGAGTCTCGCAAGGGCATACGTGAATACTCCAAGTTGAATGCGATACACCCATTCTTCAACTTCAGCATGTTACTGTAACAGTACTGTATACGATACACGTATTCAAGCAGTACATTGGACCCAGGGTCCCGCTCAACAAAGCCATCATAGCGCTACGCCTATCTTAAGCCAATGTTAAAGTATGTGAGTTAGGATCATCTCAGCGCTACGACTATCTTAAGTCTATGTTTAAGTATTGGAGCTACGATCATCTCAGCGCTACGACTATCTTAAGTCTATGTTTAAGTATTGGAGCTAAGATCATCTCAGCGCTACGACTATCTTAAGTCTATGTTTAAGTATTGGAGCTACGATCATCTCAGCGCTACGACTATCTTAAGTCTATGTTTAAGTATTGGAGCTAAGATCATCTCAGCGCTACGACTATCTTAAGTCTATGTTTAAGTATGTTTTAACGCCGCACTTCGCAACATTCAAGCCATATGACGGCGGCCTGTAAATAATCGAGTTTGGACAAGACAAACCCGTGATTGATATTAAGACCAACGATGTCGTGTTACGATAAGACGCAATAAACATTCACCGATTTTGATCAATCCATTTCGTCGCATAGGTTGACAGGGACCTATACTAATCTCTTTTTAAAACTTAAACAGTCAGGGGTCAAGCACTGCACGGTCGTCTACCCTTAGGTATCGCCGTGCTTAACTGCACATGATTTGTGAGCTGTCCGCTATTCACCACGTGAAGATATTTGAACCAACTGGTATCAACTGTAAAACTGTATCAGGAGACGCAAAAATGAAACCACAAGAGACAATTTCTCCTTCCCTGATACTCACCTTCCAACCAACACCTAACGTCTTTCCATTTCCTTATCTGGGTCGCGAATCCTGAACATATTACAATAGAGATTACGCATTATCGAGCCCATCCAAGCTAATGGAGCGAGTTCACTGGACCACTGGGGTAAACTGTGATCGAGACAGGCCTTCCAGGATCAAGTTAAGGAACATTTCGCTGAGGGCGTGCTAAGTCGCCCATGGGTAGCTATTGTTCCAAAAGACTCCTTCTCGATGCTGACTTACGGGACACACAGCGCTGGCAACATGATCTCACTTGTCAAGTACATTATGCCTCTGGGTACGTCTGGATGCCGGCGGGGGGGGGGGGGGGGGGGGGGGGGGGGGTCGATAGCAGAGACTGCATCCTTCAGGGACTTAGATACCAGGAGCCAAAGTGTTTTTGTTCAAAATTAGGTTGAAAATACCTTGTGGCGAGCCATAGAGTCCGACTTTTAGTCGTTGGCAAAAGCTTTATATGAATGTGGGTTTTAGGGGCAAGTTCCGAGATCTAGGACAGGTGACGCGAATGGGCTTCAGGCTGGAGCAGGTGCCTGCCATGTGTGTAGTGGATGACAGGCATATTTAGAGACGTTCGCTGTCTAGGGTGGGAATTGATCAACTGAGTATCTCTGACAGGGCAGATTTTAAGAAAGACATCTTGTCACAGACAAGTAGGCCCACAAACACCGGCTTCAAGCGATCTGGACCGTAGCAAACATCCTTAAAATGAAATGTAACATATTTGGTTTCAAGCATTAGCTACAGAATTCCCCTTCCCCGGGTTCAGTGTCATGTTATACGAAACATGCATATTCGCCATGAAGCCGCCCGCCCGCCCGCCTGAAACAAATTCAGATATCTGGAAAGTAAGTTTAATATCTGTTATTCTGAACTGAAGAGCGAAATCCCAAGATGATCGAGTGAAAAAGCTATGGAATTTCAACTAATGAAATAAAATGTGTAAATCCCCTGTTCTAATTGTTCATTCCAGTCAGTCTGTCCAGTTCACCATTGTTGCTTGACGTTTGAATAACTTGCACATTTAATCAACGTCTTGTGGGCGTTTTAATGGAGACAGAATATTAACATTCAAATAAATAGTCCATTTGAATTGCGCTTTTTCATGGTCGACATCATGCTCAAAGTGCCCCATTATTTACCCGGTCAGTGGATCAGTTTACACAGGATCTGCATTCTCAGCTTCCTGGGGAGAATCACACATTAAAGGTCACGTTACCTTCTCATCCTGCAAGGTACTCAATCATTGCTGGGTGAACAGAGGCATATTTGAGAGTCATCTGTTATATGACTATAGTAGTCTTTACCGTCCTTGGCAGCCTTAAACATGTTCGACCCGTCAAGATCCGGGGTAGAATAGGTTTTCAGCAACCCATGCTTACCGTCAAAGGTGACTATGCTTGTCGCAAGAGGCGACTAACGGGATCGGGTGGTCAGGTTCGCTGACTTGGTTGATGCATGTCATCGTGTCCCAATTGCATGGATCGATGCTCATCATGTCAATCACTGGATTGTCTGGTCCAGACTCGAGTATTTACAGACCGCCGTCATATAGCTGGAATAGTGCGGCGTTAAACAACAAGCAAGCAAACAAATCAAACATGTTCAAATAATACCGAATACCGCCACTTTCGCAAGTACATTGACCACGTCCGTAGGTTAAAGTTGTAGCTGGTGGTTCAAAGATTGTTTTGGAAATGCTCACTTTGTGCTCTGGGAGATATTCAATACGATCTCGAAGAAAACGACATTAGATTCTTGGTATTGCGTAAATTTAGATACATTTGTACAATGAGGCAATGAGACAATGGAATTAATTTGTATAATGAGTTCGTTTCTAAATATTATAGCATACTGGCGGCAGCGCACAGACAACCGGAAACATGTATTCGTGAGAAGAGCCTCCATAAAAGACATCGTGGCACATCGTTCTCAGCAGATAAAGGTGAAGAAAATGTGTTGAGCTTAGGGAATGTGTATGCGGTCTAAACAATTTAACATATGGAAGAAATACATAGTTATTTGTACAAAACCATAAGACTTCATGGAAAACATAATTGTCAAAGCAAACATAAACTTGTAGGAGATACCAGTGTCAGAAATATACTGCCACGCAAAAGAAAGTATACATTTAAAAATTGGATTGGACCAAAAACATACAGACGTTATGAAAACATTACTAGGCTGAAAACAATCGCCGAAAAACTGCTAACGTAAGGTCCAAAACACAATTATGATACCCGTATGAAATACACTACCATCAAAAAACCTTTCTTGTTTGTTACATTTTTAGCCACCATCACACATGGGTGTATACTTTCTTTTGTCCGTCAGTGTATGTCTAGCTTGTTTTTACTTTATTTTCATAGTTTGTTTATCGCAAGAAGTAGCAGAGAGGGTCTTGCGTCCACAGTCAATGGGTGCACTGTAATTGTTACCTCTGCTAATAAATATGTATATGCTATTTTAAAAACAAGAAGGAAGAAAAACCACTGGGAGAACATATTTCTGTTTTTCAACTTTTTCAATAAACAAATCAAAATAATTTTTGAATGACAAATCACAGCCTTGGGCAAAATATTGGTTAACGGCTGACGTGCACATTCATATTAGTTCGCTTCAAATGACCGGAATAACGAATATCTTTACAGGGCGTTGACACTTTAGCTATTATCCTAATAATTCTTCATTTTCACTACGCATGTAACTGTTATGATGCTAGTGCCTAGACGTCGTCGCCCCGTCAGTCCACTGAAGCAATGAACTGGTTGGAAATACAGTAGTAGAACCAGAGTCTTCACTATCCGTAATACTGCAGTGCAACTCCAAAAGTGTCAATGGCAACACGATTGCTTCCTGTTTTCCGAGTGACAGCAGACATTTTCACACTGTTTTGAACGTTTTCTTCACTGCGTACTCCTTGATTTAGGAAACAGATATTAAAGTAATCTGCTGAGTAGCGCATCTTGTCATTGAATGAACACGGTCACTGTGTAGCACGTGCAGACCGTGCTTGCGCTGTGCATTCCACGGTTTGTCCCCCCTACGTGTCATGTACACATTTCTATACAAAATTACATGATAGTTTCTTAAAGAACTTCATCCGTCATGGGTCTTAAAATAAACAAAATTCAGATTTTGTTGGGTACAGGGTATTTATGGTCAAGTACCGTATTGATGTTTCTTACACTTCTCTGGATTTCGAGTTATTTTGCAATTCATCGTTCTCATTTGGAGTCAAACGGACTGTAGATGGTTCTATCCCCTGGCCACTCCATACCAAAATATGCTGAAAGATGGTACTTGCTACCCTGCCTCGCGCTCGGCATTAAGGGGATAACAAATGAACTGGCTTGCTCGGAATCAGTATACTGTGTCTGAGAGGAATCCATGTTAAACTGGGGCACGGTATCTTACTGGGATAGCACAATAAAACCACCATAACTTTATACTAGTACAGCAATACATACAATGAAATAATCTTGAACGCGAGATTAAACCCCCATCTTCAACAGACATGATGTTTGTCACACAGAAGTACTGATCTGACAATAGAGTACCATGGGCCACTGTACGTGAAATAGGCATCATGCCATGGTCAGTGACGCTGTTCAGTAAAACATAGCATCGAGAGATTTGGATTATCTCTTCGTTGGGTCTTATCGTTATGTTGGAACGTAACCAAATGAACCAGGAGGTAGTGAGAAAATAAAGGAAAAACTACCCATCAACAAAGCAATAACAAGGGATTTGCGGGGTCAGTCTTAGAAATTACCCACAGCGATGACAAAATCATTGAAAAGAATGTCCATACTATCTATGATAACGATGATGGTTACTATTATTGCCAGGATGAATGGTGATGGTGAATAATGCGAATCTAAGGTGATGATGGTAATTTTCCTGGTAATAAATATATATTTATATCCTGTATAAAATTTGACAATCACTGGCAACGTTTCTTATTACCTTCATTTTGAGAGTAATTATTTCACAACCATTGTGTAGGCCGTCCACCATTGTTCTTCTGTGTGAATTATATTTTCTGTCTCCCTCTCACCCACCCGTCTCACTCACTCACTCGTCTCACTCACTCACTCGGCTCACTCACTCACTCACCTACTCGGCTCACTCGTCTCACTCACACACTCGTCTCACTCGTCTCACTCACCCACTCGTCTCACTCACCTACTCGTCTCACTCACCGACTCGTCTCACTCGGCTCACTCACCAAGTCGTCTCTTTCACCTACTCGGCTCACTCGTCTCACTCATCCACTCGTCCCTCTCACGTACTCGTCTCACTCACCCACTCGTCTCACTCACTCACTCGTCTCACTCACCCACTCGTCTCACTCACCTACTCGGCTCACTCGTCACACTCACCCACTCGTCACACTCACCCACTCGTCTCACTCTACCACTCGTCTCACTCACTCACTCACTCACTCACTCGTCTCACTCACCCACTCGGGTCACTCACTCACTCACTCGTTTCACTCACACTCTCTGCTCACTCACACACTCGGCTCACTCACACACTCAGCCCACTCACCCACGCGGCCCACTCACTCACTCGTCTCACTCACCCGCTCAGGTGACTCACTCACTCACTCACTCGTCTCACTCACTCACTCACTCACTCACTCGTCTCACTCACACACTCACTCACTCGTCTCACTTACTCGTCTCACTCACCCACTCGGGTCATTCACTCACTCACTCGTCTCACTCACACATTCGGCTCACTCACGCACTCGGCTCACTCACACACTCAGCCCACTCACCCACTCGGCCCACTCACTCACTCGTCTCACTCACCCGCTCGGGTGTCTCACTCACTCACTCACTCGTCTCACTCACCCACTCGGGTCACTCACTCCCTCACTCGTCTCACTCGTCTCACTCGTCTCACTCATCCACTCGTCTCAATCGTCTCACTCGTCTCACTCACCCACTCGCCTCACTCACTTACTCACCCACTCGTTTCACTCACACACTCGTCTCATCCGTCTCACTCACTCACTCGGCTCACTCACCCACTGGTCTCACTCACCCACTCGGGTCACTCACTCACTCGTCTCACTCACACACTCGTCTCACTCACACACTCGTCTCACTCACCCACTCGTCTCACTCACACACTCGGGTCACTCACTCACTCGGGTCACTCACTCACTCGTCTCACTCACCCACTCGTCTCACTCACCCACTCGTCTCACTCACACACTCGGGTCACTCACACACTCGGGTCACTCAAACACTCGGGTCACTCACTCACTCGTCTCACTCACACACTCGTCTCACTCACACACTCGTCTCACTCACCCACTCGTCTCACTCACCCACTCGGGTCACTCACACACTCGTCTCACTCACACACTCGTCTCACTCACCCACTCGTCTCACTCACACACTCGTCTCACTCACACACTCGGGTCACTCACACACTCGTCTCACTCACACACTCGTCTCACTCACACACTCGGGTCACTCACCCACTCGGCTCACTTACTCACTCGGCCCACTCACACTCTCGGCTAACTCACCCACTCGGTCCACTCACCCACTCGGCCTTCACAATCACTCGTCTCATTCACACACTTGGCTCACTCACACACTCACCCACTCGTCCCACTCACCTACTCGTATCACTCACCCACTCGGCTCACTCACCCACTCGGCTCACTCACACACTCGTCTCACTCAGTCACTCGTATCACTCACACACTCGTCCCACTCACACACTCGTATCACTCACCCACTCGGCTCACTCACACACTCGTCTCACTCAGTCACTCGTATCACTCACACACTCGTCTCACTCACACACTCGTATCACTCACCCACTCGGCTCACTCACACACTCGTCTCACTCACTCACTCGTATCACTCACCCACACAGCCCACTCACTCACTCGAATCACTCACACACTCGACTCACTCACCCACTCGTCTCACTCACCAACTCGGCTCACTCACCCACTCGTCTCACTCACTCACTCGTCTCACTCACACACTCGTCTCACTCACACACTCGTCTCACTCGTCTCACTCACCCACTCGGCTCACTCACCCACTCGTCTCACTTACCCACTCGGGTCACTCACTCACTCGTCTCACTCGTCTCACTCACCCACTCGGGTCACTCACCCACTCGTCTCACTCGTCTCACTCACCCACTCGGCTCACTTACTCACTCAGCCCACTCACCCACTCGTCTCACTTACCCACTCGGGTCACTCACTCACTCGTCTCACTCACACACTCGTCTCACTCGTCTCACTCACCCACTCGGCTCACTCACCCACTAAGTCCACTCACACACTCGTCCCACTCACTCGTCTCACTCACCCACTCGGCTCACTCACTCACTCACCTACTCGTCCAACTCACCCAATCGTATCACTCACCCACTCGGCTCACTCACCCACTCGTCTCACTCACACACTCGTCTCACTCACACACTCGTCTCACTCACACACTCGTCTCACTCACCTCACTCACACACTCGTCTCACTCACACACTCGTCTCACTCACACACTCGTCTCATCCGTCTCACTCACCCACTCGTCTCACTCATCCGATCGTCTCACTCACCCACTCGGGTTACTCACTCACTCGTCTCACTCACACACTCGTCTCACTCACTCACTCGGCTCACTCACCAACTCAGTCCACTCACCCACTCGGCCCACTCACTCACTCGTCTCACTCACCCACTCGGCTCACTCACTAACTTGTACCACTCACCCACTCGGCCCACTCACTCACTCGTCTCACTCATCCCCTCGGCTCTCTCACTCACCCACTCGGCCCACTCACCCACTCGGCTCATTAACCCACTCAGCCCATTCACCCACTCGTCCAACTCACCCACTCGGCTCACTCACCCACTCGTCTCACTCACACACTCGTCTCACTCGTCTCACTCACCCACTCAGCCCATTCAACGACTCGTCTCACTCACCCACTCGTCTCACTCACACACTCGTCTCACTCACACACTCGCCTCACTCACACACTCGTCTCACTCACACACTCGTCTCACTCACCTCACTCACACACTCGTCTCACTCACACACTCGTCTCACTCACACACTCGTCTCATCCGTCTCACTCACCCACTCGTCTCACTCATCCGATCGTCTCACTCACCCACTCGGGTTACTCACTCACTCGTCTCACTCACACACTCGTCTCACTCACTCACTCGGCTCACTCACCAACTCAGTCCACTCACCCACTCGGCCCACTCACTCACTCGTCTCACTCACCCACTCGGCTCACTCACTAACTTGTATCACTCACCCACTCGGCCCACTCACTCACTCGTCTAACTCATCCCCTCGGCTCTCTCACTCACCCACTCGGCCCACTCACCCACTCGGCTCATTAACCCACTCAGCCCATTCACCCACTCGTCCAACTCACCCACTCGGCTCACTCACCCACTCGTCTCACTCACACACTCGTCTCACTCGTCTCACTCACCCACTCAGCCCATTCAACGACTCGTCTCACTCACCCACTCGTCTCACTCACACACTCGTCTCACTCACACACTCGTCTCACTCACACACTCGTCTCACTCACACACTCGTCTCACTCACCTCACTCACACACTCGTCTCACTCACACACTCGTCTCACTCACACACTCGTCTCATCCGTCTCACTCACCCACTCGTCTCACTCATCCGATCGTCTCACTCACCCACTCGGGTTACTCACTCACTCGTCTCACTCACACACTCGTCTCACTCACTCACTCGGCTCACTCACCAACTCAGTCCACTCACACACTCGGCCCACTCACTCACTCGTCTCACTCACCCAATTGGCTCACTCACTAACTTGTATCACTCACCCACTCGGCCCACTCACTCACTCGTCTCACTCATCCCCTCGGCTCTCTCACTCACTCGTCTCACTCACCCACTCGGCTCACTCACCAACTCAGTCCACTCACCCACTCGGCCCACTCACTCACTCGTCTCACTCACCCACTCGGCTCACTCACTAACTTGTATCACTCACCCACTCGGCCCACTCACTCACTCGTCTCACTCATCCCCTCGGCTCTCTCACTCACCCACTCGGCCCACTCACCCACTCGGCTCATTAATCCACTCAGCCCATTCACCCACTCGTCCAACTCACCCACTCGGCTCACTCACCCACTCGTCTCACTCACACACTCGTCTCACTCGTCTCACTCACCCACTCAGCCCATTCAACGACTCGTCTCACTCACACACTCGTCTCACTCACACACTCGTCTCACTCGTCTCACTCACCCACTCAGCTCACTCACTCACTCGTCTCACCCACTCACCCGCTCGGCTCACTCACTCACTCGTCTCACATCACTCACTTGTCTCACTCACACACTCGTCTCACTCGTCTCACTCACCCAATCGGCTCACTCACCCGATCGTCTCACTCACCCACTCGGGTCACTCACTCACTCGTCTCACTCACTCACTCACTCACTGTGAAGCCCATTTCTGGTGTCCCCCGCCGTGATATTGCTGGAATATTGCTAAAAGCGGCGTAAAACCATACTCACTCACTCACTCACTCCATTGCCAGGACTAAAGGTTCTTTCATCCAATGACTTCCCGAATATTCTGACGCAAATGTACAGACCTTCTCCGTTCCCAAAATACATCCATTAAAAGTTGACAATGTTACAATTCCATCGAAAGACTTAAATTCACAGAAAATTACACGGCCTAAGTTTATAATCCAGCGCTTTTTCCAGCTTAAGGCACGGAAATTTAAAACCTTGCAACTTACTGTCACCGATGTGGTTCTATCACTGTTTCCCAGCTGTGTTAAAGCATACTATGTGCTGAGACGCAAGAAGGGGGAATACTTCATTGTGCTCGATACATGATATAGTTGGATTAAATTCATTTTCAGACTATTTTTCCAACACATAAATTGGATTTGGAAACGTGATTGCCTTTTACAAAACGACCAAGTCTCATCTAGATTTGTTTCTGTATAAATCAATGTCTGTGTTGTCTAACTATAGCTGTTCCATCGAGTGTTGGTTGAGCTATGGTTAATTGCCACACAGAGCTGCCTCGTGCGCCGTGTTATCCGTTTTCACCTGGCACATATCATGAGCTTTTAATGGACAAAAGATTAAATGTTTCCTCAAGCAGCAAATCCTTGAAGCCGATTTGTTAGGCCCAGTCTTTGAAAAATTGGAGCTCTTAGCTGAAGGTAGTGCGTGTGCAGATGACATGTTGTATGCCATGGCAGTGGTAAAAGGCAACTGAGATTTCGACATGGTGTTATATGGTGGTAACGGACTGAATACCCAGCAGACATCAATGGCTCTTAGTCACGGATAGCATTTTTAGTTGATTTCTACTATAGTTAAATGTACTTAGTGTTTGTCAGGGGTTCTTGATATAATACCCACTTACTTAGAGAGCAATTCTACTTACAGTCATCCATATACTATGAGTATGCTCTTTGGTGTATCTATTTTGTATTCTATTTGGTTGTTACTAGGAACATAGCAATGTGGATTGAGTGGTCGATTATACTACCCAAGTTTAGGAAGGGATAACGTCCCCTTCATTTACAAATATGTAATATGAGCTATCGGTCTGGTGTGTTAATGTCAGTATTGATGGACTTCTTGCCATTTGTGTTATTATCATCCAACAAATTTAACAAATCTGCATGAATTGATTTTAGGGCATATTTTCATTTTCGGATGTATTTTTGCATTATTAATAAGGCATTCAAAGTGGCGATAGATATTTTTCATATGTTTGTGAGTGTGCTACCAGTGTGCTCACCTTTTCGCGAACACCTGGTATCATTACTATTCTGAATTCGTAGCTACATGTAAATTTACCCATCTCTCACTTTATATGTATGTATATATTTTGTTTATATTGTATACAGTGTCTCATAAGGTAATGTCCGGCTGGACGCACTCCATAAACATTTGTCCTATGTGCATCAATTTTATATTGTATACGTGCGTGTGACACTTAAAAAAACATTTTACTACCACTATTACTACTACTACTACTACTACTACTACTACTACTACTACTACTACTACTGATTCATGAACATATGACTATGATATAGTCGAAGACGTAACTTGGACTACTATAAGTGGAGCTTACTTATGATGATGGAAGTGGTGTTGGTTTATTTTCAACCGCGCATCATCGTTAGTTTGTAGATGGTGATTATTCCGTTGTTCCTCTTTCCAGTAACAACCATAATAATGATAACATTCTTTGTTGTGAAACTTATTTCCTAAATACGTCGGGATAAACTGTGGCCTAGAATGGAATGGCAGAATGGGTCAGTCGCTCTTTAAAATCTATTCAGAGTCGTTGGCGTGTCAAAATGTCATAAGTGATTGATTAAACATCACGACAGTAATGTCAACACTGTCAGAATCATCTTTGAAAAGCGACCGAGTCGTTTAATCTTATCTTACAGTCGTAGCGGTATGTTTGCTTCATATACATCAAAGCTAGATTTGATTCATTCCGAATCCATTAACCTACGTAGAATGTATCAGATGCATCACTCGACAGTAGTATTTTCATACCAACCGGATCTTATCTGTGATGTAAGTTACCTCGCAAAACAAATTTCAGTACAATCGCAAAAGTACCTTTTAGTATAAGATATATAAACATCAATCAATGCGAGGATTTTGTTTCAGAATGTAAAACATTTAAAATGAATAAAAAAAATAAAATATATATAATAAAACGTCATATGATTATATATCGTTATGACGCATAATGGGCATAATTCCTCATATTTTAACAAGGTAAGTGAGAGAATGTTATTTAACGTCGCAGTTGGCAATATTCCAGGTATGCGATGTCCTGTAAACAATCGAATCTGGACCATACACACGCCTGGTACGATGCCACACAATAAGTAAGAAAGATTGGTCACTTGATCCCTATTTTAGTCGGCTCTTAAGACAAGCACGAAGCTTATACATTAAGCGTTAACAATAAAATGTTCACAGTTATTTAGCCCTTTACACCAAGTGGCATGTTTTGGTGGATAATCAAGACTGGTTACTCTCTTGCATTGATATTTTATATTTAGAAACAGTCGGCCAAGGCACCGAAATTTGCTGCGTAGTGTTGCGTTCCTTAAGCGTGCAAACACCTGTAATTGGCTTCGAATTCCCGCTTCGTTCCTGATTATGTTTCTAGGTTTGTCGGCATCATACCTGTGCTTGTGGGTTTCACCAAAGCGGGAAACGTCCTTACTTAGTCTGAGACCTGCATTACTTCGAACTTCCCTCCCACATCAAGCTGACACGCCGTGATCAACCAAACTCACTCACTCACGATACATACCCTGTGGATATAGAACACATGGCAGTAGATCATGCCCACCCACAACAAACGCTCCCTCTGGTAACACTTCTGAATTTCCTTTTCTCAAAAACCTTCTGTTATGTGATGTTAACTGAGATGTAATAATACAACGCCTTTCTTCTTTCGCGATGAACATATTTGACTTAGAGACCGCGACGACTTCCAAATTTATTGAAACAGCCCCGCAATTTTTCCTTACCGTCAATCAGGAATACTCGCCATTGATATTTCGCATTCAGGATGAGATTTACCCTGTCCTAATTATTTGACTTTCAGCCATACAGTAATAGAAGTAATTGCCGCAAATAAAGACTAGTTGGGTTTTGTCAATGACTATCAGAAAAGTGATATGGAACCCCTAACAAATCAGAGCGAGATGCCAATCACGGAGAACGGTAGCTGCAACCTCTGAGTCGAGAAAGTTCATTTATAACAAAGAGGTCAATCGATCGGCATTTTTTACCGTTGATTGGTTTTACGTTCTCAATTTAGTCCCTGCGTGTTAGACAGAGCTAACGTCTGTCAATCAAACGTTAATGTGGAAAGCTTCGCGAATATCTACCGTGAAACCAGTCAATTGGACCACGTTGGTCCAGAAAGGCTTTTACATGTGAACCACATACTTACTGACGAGCTAGGGTCTATTTATATGAGTAAAGTTGTTTTAAGATAAACCAAAAAACAACTGAATTTTAAATATATTTATATTTGTTTCTAAAAAGTGATTAATAAATTGAACATATGTTACATGTACTTTGCTTCTTTGATGATGAAAACATACTTATATTTTGTATACCCAACTTCCGCGTTGATATGGACTTCCTTAGAAACCTACATGTTCAGGTTCCGGGTGTGACTGTTGATACCCAGCAATCTGTGCTTGTAGTCAGTGGCGACTGAATGCATCGGATGATCAGGTTTGATGACATAATTGCTTGTATTTGATCGTATCCCAATTACCTGGATCGATGCTCATGATATCAATCACTGGAATGCCTGCTCCAGACTCGATTATTTACAAACCGCCGTCATATATTTGGATTATTGCTGAACACGGCCTTAAAATCACACAAACAATAACACTGAAAAACACACTTTTTAAAAAGATCACCACTTCAGTTAATCTTGATAGTCATTTTGTAAGGTTAAGTTAAACACATGCACTTGGTATTGAAAAGTGATAGACATATGAATACGGGATGAACTTTTACACTTCTGTATTAATTCCTTGAGACGTTTGGCTGCAGATACTACAGTGGCTGCCACGCACAAGCAGATGCCGCAATCCGTCAGAAAAACCTCTCATCACTGGTACTACAGTTTCTAAATGACGTTTACAGATATTAAGTACCCTTTTAAGTAACATGACTGTTGTCAAGCGATCAACGTGCGCATTACTAATATTAGTTTAATTGTATGCTCAAACTACAGCCAATAGTCTGTGTGAAAAAATCAGTACTTGCACATAATTATGTTTCATTGTTCCATATCAATGTCTCGAAACCCTGATAATTCTTCCTATATGTTTGATGGTTCCATATCAATGTCTCGAAACCCTGATAATTCTTCCTATATGTTTGATGGTTCCATATCAATGTCTCGAAACCCTGATAATTCTTCCTATATGTTTGATGGTTCCATATCAATGTCTCGAAACCCTGATAATTCTTCCTATATGTTTGATGGTTCCATATCAATGTCTCGAAACCCTGATAATTCTTCCTATATGTTTGATGGTTCCATATCAATGTCTCGAAACCCTGATAATTCTTCCTATATGTTTGATGGTTCCATATCAATGTCTCGAAACCCTGATAATTCTTCCTATATGTTTGATGGTTCCATATCAATGTCTCCAAACCCTGATAATTCTTCCTATATGTTTGATGGTTTCATATCAATGTCTCGAAACCCTGATAATTCTTCCTATATGTTTGATGGTTCCATATCAATGTCTCGAAACCCTGATAATTCTTCCTATATGTTTGATGGTTCCATATCAATATCTCGAAACCCTGATAATTCTTCCTATATGTTTGATGGTTCCATATCAATGTCTCCAAACCCTGATAATTCTTCCTATATGTTTGATGGTTCCATATCAATGTCTCCAAACCCTGATAATTCTTCCTATATGTTTGATGGTTCCATATCAATGTCTCCAAACCCTGATAATTCTTCCTATATGTTTGATGGTTCCAAACATTTGGGTTGAACGAAATTCGATTTCCATTCAGTGTTATCATCAAATGCTTCACAGTGTAGTATCTTACACGAATGTGCAATTGTTTCATACAAGCATGAGAGCCACACAACCACGACTAGTTACGGTTCTTCCAGGTAATACATGTACTATTTAACAGTAAACCCTACAGATTTAGATCATGTCAGAAAACCATCCATTTCCAGTGCCTAAGAACACGTCAATATGGCCAATTACCGGTGAGTCGTATCAGTACCTATTGAGTGTCGGTCATCTGTTACAGAAAGACCACGTGTTTACGACGTTAATCGAACTTCCACTTTTGGATGTAATAATGTGACATTCAATGTTCTGTCCTTGCAGGTCAAGGCGACAAAATGTCAAATGGCAATTCTTGGAACTGGATGACTGTAGCACTCAGGTTCCCTTTCTTCTTGGAGACAAGGAGCAATCACTGGAAGAAGAAGGTTTGTCTTTTGTTCACAGCGAAGCTTTTTGCGGTCTCCACTAATGACTAAGATAATTAAAGTACTAGTTTTTCCCTTACAAGGATCTGGGATGTCAGTGGCAGCCTCCCACGCCTAGAATTTTTATAGACGTCTTCACTGACGGCAGGTGCTACTCTTCATAACACGCGATCACGTGTTATATTCGTGATTTAGAGTCCGATCATTACATGCGGGGAGTAATGGTAATGAGTTATATTGTGTGGCAGTAGTGTTGTTTTTAAATTTTCGAAGAACAAATTACAATCCTACTTACCAGTATCAAATACACTTTTATATTTTTTCAAATGTTTAAAAATTGATTACAGAAAGTATTGTCAATCTCAAATTGGTAGTTACATTGAATTGACAATACCATAATGATCTTACAAATCCGTATCTCTTTCATTTCCACAGTCACTGGAACAAATACCTTATATATTTTCTGAAACAAGCCCTTCCATTGTCGAAGACGTCATTAAATGTTGGTTTGATAGGCACAATCCGCTGCACTTATACTGTAGATTAAAATGTCAGTGCGTGGAAGGTAATCATACTCGTCTCCGTGGTACGGAAGCTTTTATCTGCCCTGGTACAAAAACATTCTATAGCGTCCCTTGCCTTACTATAGCGATCTATCGCAAATTTACCGCATACTTCGCAATAAAGTTCGCATTACTACTCAGTATTAAAGCGTGCGCTTTCTGCGCTGTAGCTTCCCCTTCCTGTACAATGGCGCTCCGTCGCTATGCCAGAGCGCGCCCTGGTTATACTAGTGTTTCCATAATCCACATGGGCAACTCCAATCTGTCATGGTAAAATACATCCATAGCGACCCCTCCCTATTCCATAGTGTTCTCTGGCTGTAGTACCGCGTTCCTTCGTAATAATTTTCCCTCGCTGTACTAAGGCGTTCCCTAACTGTACTAAGGCGTACCCTCAATGTACTAAGGCGTTCCCTCTCTGTACTAAGGCGTTCCCTCTCTGTACTAAGGCGTTCCTTTACTGTACTAAGGCATTCCCTCACTGTACTAAGGCGTTCCTTTGCTGTACTAAGGCATTCCCTCTCTGTACTAAGGCGTTCCTTTACTGTACTAAGGCATTCCCTCACTGTACTAAGGCGTTCCTTTGCTGTACTAAGGCATTCCCTCTCTGTACTAAGGCGTTCCTTTGCTGTACTAAGGCATTCCCTCTCTGTACTAAGGCGTTCCTTTACTGTACTAAGGCACTCCCTCACTGTACTAAGGCGTTCCTTTGCTGTACTAAGGCATTCCCTCTCTGTACTAAGGCATTCCTTTACTGTACTAAGGCATTCCCTCACTTTACTCAGGCGTTCCTTTACTGTACTAAGGCGTCCCCTCTCTTTACTAAGATGTTCCCTCACTGTTCTAAGGCGTTCACTTGCTGTACTAAGGCGTTCCCTCTCTGTACTAAGGCGTTCCCTTACTGTACTAAGGCGTTCCCTTACTGTACTAAGGCGTTCATTTGCTGTACTAAGGCATTCCCTCTCTGTACTAAGGCGTTCTCTTACTGTACTAAGGCGTTCCCTCTCTTTACTAAGATGTTACCTCACTGTTCTAAGGCGTTCACTTGCTGTACTAAGGCGTTCCCTCTCTGTACTAAGGCGTTCCCTTACTGTACTAAGGCGTTCATTTGCTGTACTAAGGCATTCCCTCTCTGTACTAAGGCGTTCTCTTACTTTACTAAGGCGTTCCCTCTCTTTACTAAGATGTTCCCTTACTGTACTAAGGCGTTCCCTTACTGTACTAAGGCGTTCCCTTACTGTACTAAGGCGTTCCCTCACTGTTCTAAGGCGTTCCCTTACTGTAATAAGGCGTTCCCTCTCATTACTAAGATGTTCCCTCATTGTACTAAGGCGTTCCCTTACTCTAGTAAGGCGTTCCTTCTCTGTAATAAGGCGTTCCCTCTCTGTAATAAGGAGTCCCCTTGCTGTACTAAGGCGTTCCCTCTCTGTACTAAGGCGTTCTCTAACTGTACTAAGGCGTTCCCTCTCTGTACTAAGGCGTTCCCTTACTCTAGTAAGGCGTTCCCTCTCTGTAATGATGTGGATGAAGCACGGGAGCTGCATCAAATACGAACATGTGACCTGTATCTACACGGACGGACAGATAGTCTTTTATTGGTCATATCATATCGAGGAAATAACCTGATCGATTTACTTTTGATTGAAGTTATTGTCATTGAGACATTTATTTGCCCTCGTCTCACGGGTCGATGCGATGACGCTTTGATTCAACATTCAGCACTAAACACACTGGTATTATCAATAGATTTTGGGTGTATAGAAAACACATTGTAACATGCAATATCTAGCTTGTTGAAATTGTTTTGTTTTGCAGGAAGGCACGTATACACACCAGAGAAGATGCTACTTACGTCAGAAAGATACAAAGTGTTGTATCGCGAAAGTCAAATGCAATGACTACACCTTCTTGAATGTAGCAATGCCGCTCCAGCAGTGTCATGTTCGAGATGAGGATGTAGTGGAATATGGGTGTCCTGAGGTTAAAATGTGACCTTACGGGGGATAGTGTGTTATTAAACTGCGGTTCCACTTCTGCCGAAATAGACCAAAACTTGATCTGTTCCATGCCATAAAGGTCAATGTTATAATCAGTTGTTTTTTAATATACTACCTCGCGTGATTTCTGGGTTAATAGGTTCCGAGCACCTTATGCTTGCCCTCTGCAATTAGGATTGGGTGCTTAGTGCTCTGGCTAAGTGTGTCATCTTGTAGGAAGGTTCATGATTGTCGCTCGGGTTATCCACTTTGGTTTGTCCAGCCAAGAATTAATTATTTACAGTACTGCAATACCATCGAAAACAGCTCATAACACAGTTGTCCAGGTCGATTTCAAAATATGGCTCGTGAGGGCCACTTGTTTTAAACAGACATGGGCCATGTCAGCACTGTAAACTTGCCACTGGATACTAAACAGACGATATATTTAGCTTTGCAGGGACAAGTAGACTGCCACTATTTTTTGTTTCATGGGTCAGTGTTGCTTTTCTTGAACAAGAAGCCGGATTTAATATTATTCATTTGATAGGAAAGAGGTTTCCCAAAGAGCAAGTCTATAAATTCTTCATCATAATTATTCTTATATTGTGTATTTTCATGTTTGTTTATAAAGCACTTGGCTACAAGATAACTATAAAACTTTTAACTTTTTATATCAATTGAAGACGTTGATACTAACTCAGGAATAGCGAATTAAACGTCTAATGAGTATAATAGTTGTATCTTCGCTAGGAAACGTAACTTTACTGCAGTGCTTGAAGTGGTACATTATACTTACCAAGACATAGCTGTGCAGTGACAACATTACACAGTAGCAAATTGATACCATTTATTGTGATGTCGTAAATCCCCGAAATATGCACGTGGGTTATCGCAAGACAAGTCCAGTAATATCGCACTGAAATCGTGAAAGGATGTATTATGTATTTAAATGCTTTCTTAAACACATCATCTTCGTAAAATATGGATAATCTATAGCGGAATAAGGAAACTGTTTCACAATTTAAAATGGAAATAATCTACATGGAAGTTTTAAACATAGGTGACAACAAAAGCTCTGTTTACTGCATTTAATGAGATGACTTCATTTTCATCGCAACCTCACGTGATAGCAACACCTAATAAATAGTTTAATTTCCATAAATGTATTGTGGAACGTAGTAAAAAAGGAAATAGTAACCATAGTTAGTCACACAAACAGAGATGCAACTCTAATAATTAAGTGTCTGCTTCAGAGAACATTTCTTAAAAACACAAATAAAATGAACATATATCCTCGCAATTTGGGTTATAACAATTACAGACTTTTAATATCAAATTGTTATCAAATATCGATAGTATAAGAGTATGGCACGTACATGTACATGTAGGGAAACATTAGCTGATAATAGTTTAACATTTGTCGGATTTATCAGAAGTTCGATCATGATTAAAAAATCTTTCTCAAACGGCTGGACAAATAACACATACCCTAAAGCTTAATATTTCCATATACTTATTTACACAGCATTAACGGCAAATCAAAATGCAATGTTCGCCTTGAAAACGGTGTGTATTCCATCGCAAACTAACCCCGATAATAAGATCTGTGGAACTGCTATATACAAGGTCGAACTTAAAACTAATAAAAGCGACAAAACCATTTCCATTATTGTAAGAAACATCTGCCAAAAGCAGCCCATTGCACGTTTCCCACTATATATATCATGAGCATGTGTTTACGGATCGCTGTCAAAAAGTGACGACACCAGTGTGAGCGTATCCTGCCCCGCCGCCGGCACCTGTCACAAAACTAGCCATGTGCAAGTCAATAGTTTCAAAAGACACAGGAAATGTTAAACTTGGAAATGTCCTCCACATGAATACAATAACACGTTTTGAAAGCCTACATTACTGATGCCTTTAAATCCTGATTAAACAACTTTTGGGCCCGTGAAGATCCGTGGTAGAATAGGTCTTCAGCAACCCATGCCTGCCGTAAAAGGCGACTATAATTGTCGTAAGAGGCGACTAACGGGATCAGGTGATCAGGCTCGCTGACTTAGTTGATGCATGTCATCGATCCCAATTGCGTGGATCGATGCTCATGTTGTCAATCACTGGATTGTCTTATCCAGACTCGATTATTTACAGACAGCCGTAATATAGCTGGAATATTGCTGAGTGCGACCTTAAACAACAAACAAACAAACAAAGTCATATAACGCTCTTTGAAATCTTCTTTAGAAAGAGCATGTTCGATTGCACTGCCCAGGTTGTGAAATGCATGCAGGCTGAACTTCTGGACCATTGCTCGACATAAACGAACAGTTGACTATTGATTGTTGGAGTCATCCCTCATGTCATACAATGGAAAGTTATTTTGTCACTCTGAAACTTTATGCATAGATCTAAGTATAATACAGAGAAGGTTTCAGTGGACAGAGGGGGACTGAGCTCAGATGGGTAAATCAGTGGATGGAAAGCATGCATCGTTATGTATTGATACAGAGCAACATTGTCACATGTCAGAGTATCAGAGCACTATGTTGACAAGGGACGTTACTCTGATCCGTTCAGTGTGTTACTACAATAGTCAAACACCCTATGCACGATATCACGCATGGGTGTGTGTAAAACAACAACACATTTCAACAAACAACTGTGAATTACAAGAAAGAAAACTGTGCATCACACGAAACAAGACTATAAGTTACAAGACGATAGTATGCATCACACGAAACGAGATTATGCTTACAAGACAAGAGTATGCATCACACGAAACGAGATTATGCTTTATAAGACAAGGGTATGTATAACAAGACAAGACTATGAGTTACAAGGCAAGACTGTGAGTGACAAGACAAGGCTACGGGTTTACAAGATGAGACTGTATTAAAAGACAAGACTATGGGTGACAAGACAAGGCTACGGGTTTACAAGATGAGACTGCATTGCAATACAAGACTATGAGTGACAAGACAAGACTATGAGTTACAAGACAAGACTATGTGTTACAAGACAAGACTATGAGTGACAAGACAAGGCTACGGGTTACAAGATGAGACTGTATTACAAGACAAGACTATGAGTGACAAGACAAGACTATGAGTTACAAGATGAGACTGTATTACAAGACAAGACTATGAGTGACAAGACAAGGCTACGGGTTTACAAGACAAGACTATGAGTGACAAGACAAGACTATGTGTTACAAGACAAGACTATGAGTGACAAGACAAGGCTACGGGTTTACAAGATGAGACTGCATTACAAGACAAGACTATGAGTGACAAGACAAGGCTACGGGTTACAAGATGAGACTGTATTACAAGACAAGACTATGAGTGACAAGACAAGACTATGAGTGACAAGACAAGACTATGAGTGACAAGACAAGACTATGTGTTACAAGACAAGACTTTGAGTGACCAGACAAGACTATGAGTTACAAGATGAGACTGTTTTACAAGACAAGACTATGAGTGACAAGACAAGACTATGAGTTACAAGATGAGACTATGAGTGACAAGACAAGGCTATGAGTTACAAGATGAGACTATGTGTTACAAGACAAGACTATGAGTGACAAGACAAGGCTATGAGTTACAAGATGAGACTATGTGTTACAAGATGAGACTATGAATGACAAGACAAGACTATGAGTGACAAGACAAGGCTACGGGTTACAAGACAAGACTATGAGTGACAAGACAAGACTATGAGTTACAAGATGAGACTATGAGTGACAAGACAAGGCTATGAGTTACAAGATGAGACTATGTGTTACAAGACAAGACTATGAGTGACAAGACAAGGCTATGAGTTACAAGATGAGACTATGAGTGACAAGACAAGGCTACGGGTTATAAGACAAGGCTATGAGTTACAAGACAAGACTATGAGTGACAAGACAAGACTATGTGTTACAAGACAAGACTATGAGTGACAAGACAAGGCTACGGGTTACAAGACAAGGCTACGGGTTACAAGATGAGACTATGAGTGACAAGACAAGGCTACGGTTACAAGATGAGACTGCATTTCAAGACAAGACTATGAGTGACAAGACAAGGCTACGGCTTACAAGACAAGGCTATGAGTGACAAGACAAGACTATGTGTTTCAAGACAAGACTATGTGTTACAAGACTATGAGTGACAAGACAAGGCTACGTGTTTACAAGACAAGACTATGAGTTACAAGGTGAGACTGCATTACAAGACAAGACTATGAGTGACAAGACAAGACTATGTGTTACAAGAAAAGACTATGAGTGACAAGACAAGGCTACGGGTTACAAGATGAGACTATGAGTGACAAGACAAGGCTACGGGTTACAAGACAAGGCTACGGGTTACAAGATGAGACTATGAGTGACAAGACAAGGCTAAGAGTTACAAGACATTGCTACGGGTTTACAAGATGAGACTGTATTACAAGACAAGACTTTGAGTTTCAAGACAAGACTATGAGTGACAAGACAAGGCTAAGAGTTACAAGACAAGACTTTGACTTACAAGAAAAGACTATGAGTGACAAGACAAGGCTACGGGTTACAAGATGAGACTATGAGTGAAAAGACAAGGCTACGGGTTACAAGACAAGGCTACGGGTTACAAGATGAGACTATGAGTGACAAGACAAGGCTACGGGTTACAAGATGAGACTATGAGTGACAAGACAAGGCTACGGGTTACAAGACAAGGCTACGGGTTACAAGATGAGACTATGAGTGACAAGACAAGGCTAAGCGTTACAAGACAAGGCTACGGGCTACAATAGGAGACTGCATTACAAGACAAGACTATGAGTGACAAGACAAGACTATGAGATACAAGATGAGACTGCATTACAAGACAAGACTATGAGTTACAAGACAAGACTATGAGTGACAAGACAAGACTATGAGTGACAAGACAAGGCTACGGGTTTACAAGATGAGACTGTATTACAAGACAAGACTTTGAGTTACAAGACAAGACTATGAGTGACAAGACAAGGCTACGGGTTACAAGACAAAGCTACGGGTTACAAGATGAGACTATGAGTGACAAGACAAGGCTAAGAGTTACAAGACAAGGCTACGGGCTACAAGATGAGACTGCATTCAAGACAAGACTATGGGTGACAAGACAAGGCTATGTGTTACAAGACAAGACTATGAGTGACAAGACAAGACTATGAGTGACAAGACAAGGCTACGGGTTACAAGATGAGACTGCATTACAAGACAAGACTATGAGTGACAAGACAAGACTATGAGTTTACAAGATGAGACTGCATTACAAGACAAGATTATGAGTGACAAGACAAGACTATGAGTTTCAAGATGAGACTGTATTATAAGACAAGACTATGTGTTACAAGACAAGACTATGAGTGGCAAGACAAGGCTACGGGTTTACAAGATGAGACTGCATTACAAGACAAGACTATTAGTTACAAGACAAGACTATGAGTTTCAAGATGAGACTGTATTACAAGACAAGACTATGAGTGACAAGACAAGGCTACGGGTTTACAAGATGAGACTGCAATACAAGACAAGACTATGAGTTTCAAGATGAGACTGTATTATAAGACAAGACTATGTGTTACAAGACAAGACTATGAGTGGCAAGACAAGGCTATGAGTTACAAGATGAGAGTGCATTACAAGACAAGACTATGAGTGACAAGACAACACTATGAGTTACAAGATGAGACTGCATTACAAGACAAGACTATGAGTTACAAGACAAGGCTACGGGTTTACAAGATGAGACTGTATTACAAGACAAGACTATGAGTTACAAGACAAGGCTACGGGTTTACAAGATGAGACTGCATTACAAGACAAGACTATGAGTGACAAGACAAGGCTACGGGTTAAAAGATGAAACTGTATTACAAGACAAGACTATGAGTTACAAGACAAGACTATGAGTGACAAGACAAGGCTACGGGTTTACAAGATGAGACTGCATTACAAGACAAGACTTTTAGTTACAAGACAAGACTATGAGTTTCAAGATGAGACTGTATTACAAGACAAGACTATGAGTGACAAGACAAAGCTACGGGTTTACAAGATGAGACTGCATTACAAGACAAGACTATGAGTGACAAGACAAGGCTACGGGTTTACAAGATGAGACTGCATTACAAGACAAGACTATGAGTTACAAGACAAGACTATGTGTTACAAGACAAGACTATGTGTTACGAGACAAGACTACGAGTGACAGTATAAGGCTACGGGTTTACAAGATGAGACTGTGTTACAAGACAAGACTATGAGTTACAAGACAAGACTATGAGTGACAAGACTACGAGTTACAAGACAAGACTATGAGTTACAAGACAAGACTATGTGTTACAAGACAAGACTATGTGTTACGAGACAAGACTATGAATGACAAGACAAGGCTACGGGTTTACAGGATGAGACTGTGTTACAAGACAAGACTATGAGTTACAAGACAAGACTATGAGTGACAAGACTACGAGTTACAAAACAAGACTATGAGTGACAAGACAAGACTATGAGTGACAAGACAAGACTATGAGTGACAAGACAAGACTATGAGTGACAAGACAAGACTATGAGTTACAAGACAAGACTATGAGTGACAAGACAAGACTATGAGTGACAAGACAAGACTATGAGTGACAAGACAAGACTATGAGTTACAAGAGAAGACTATGAGTGACAAGACAAGACTATGAGTGACAAGACAAGACTATGAGTTACAAGAGAAGACTATGAGTGACAAGACAAGACTATGAGTGACAAGACAAGACTATGAGTGACAAGACAAGACTATGAGTTACAAGACAAGACTATGAGTGACAAGACAAGACTATGAGTTACAAGACAAGACTATGAGTGACAAGACAAGACTATGAGTGACAAGACAAGACTATGAGTGACAAGACAAGACTATGAGTTACAAGACAAGACTATGAGTGACAAGACAAGACTATGAGTGACAAGACAAGACTATGAGTGACAAGACAAGACTATGAGTTACAAGAGAAGACTATGAGTGACAAGACAAGACTATGAGTGACAAGACAAGACTATGAGTGACAAGACAAGACTATGAGTTACAAGACAAGACTATGAGTGACAAGACTACGAGTTACAAGACAAGACTATGAATTTCGGGGTGAAATGCAGTTACAGAAGACAATTGTTTTCAAACAAAACAAACCTACTTCTTTCGCGCCAGCGGCTGATGGTTTCAGAGGGTTTTGCTATATTACCCCCCTGGCAGTGCAATCAGAAGATTACATAACTAACTGCTTGTGGGTCATGGTGATTTATTGTAATGTTAAATAAAACATACGGCTGAGTTACAAATATTTCCGTTTCCTATTACCAGCACGGCAGACCAATTATAAGGACCCAGTTTGTGTGGCCTCGCTACAAGAAGGATTAGAAGAAGGAAATGATCGAGATCAAATTACAGGATTTTGTAGGGTTACGCGCGTGAGTTTATACTTTCGAGCGCTCTGACGTCAACAAGTAATCAGTGTGGATACGGTTTGTTTCTATAAATAGATCGACCACCTATATTCTTGGTGTCAACTCAAAATATCTTCAGTAAAAAGCAATGATGAAATAATACTGTAACGGTTGTAAAATACAAATCTTCAAAGTCCAAATGCAAGAAAACAATCAAATTTTCCCAAAAGTTAAATGAAAATACACCCGATCCTTTCAAACAAAGGCCTAAAGGACTCAGAATTTCTTTATAGCGGAGATTGGGCGGTGGGTGGGCCTGGTGTCATGTGAAAATGAAATGACACAACGAAAGAGAAGGGGTCGCAAAAATATAAAAATATGAAAATTATATGTCGTCTTCCATATAAGGCATGCTATTGTAATACTTTGGTTTACGTATCCACCGACTAAACATTTCACAAAATGTATAAGATCTGAAACAGTAAAAATTCAAAGTACCAGTAGAGAAGTAACCCTTTGACTTCTTCATATTTCCTGTTTTCCTATTTTCACCGACTGATAATATATTTCCAGATATCAAAACATGCTCCAAAATAAAGTAGTATTAAAATATAAAACGCCAACGCCAGAGAATAACCGGTCTCATTTCAGGCGACGACATTGATTCCATTTGCGTAAAGGCAGAAAGCGGTGAAAATTATATACATGGATCACTGAAAATCATGCGGTTTGTAATTAATTTGATATAGCTACGGTCACGGCTTGTTCTGATGACTTATTGAAGGATAACTGTTGATCGTACTTGGTGTTTGATTACCCTTTGATGTGTTCCCCAAGGTCACTGCGAGTAAGCCATACTGACAAATAGGGAAGTGATAAGCCCTCTATATGTAGTAATGTTGTCGTCTTAAATTTAGATGTAGAAATCACCATATGCCCATTGAATTAGGTAGATTCCAATGTATCCCACGTTATGAAAGAATATATATTTATGCATTATGACGAAATTCACTATTTGCTTCTATGTCCTGTATTTGATAACCTCTCTTTGATTACTCTCTTAACTCAGATTTTCATAAACCAAAGTGGTTGTTAATGCCCATTCTGTTTAACAGTAAATACGAAGGCACTCTTAGAAAACTAACTTAATTTATGCAAATAAATAGTGCAATACTTAAGTCACGAAATACCAAATCAGCATGTATATCAACTTACTAGTTATCAGTTTTCGGTACATATATTCTTGTAGGTTTTCAGTGTACCTCTTAATTCGCGGATAGAGGTCTTAAACTGAATAAGTTCGGTTCTGTCACCTCATCTTTGTATTTGTTGTACTGCAGACTAAATAACCTGACATCTACCTGTTGTGTTTCATCGGCATCCGACCAACGATCTACACATAGAGATTATTATGTGGAAAAATAGTCATTGTACTATTACTCTAGGGTCATCTGTACAATGACCTTGAACTATACGCTCATGACATGAAAAGCATCGACGTTTCCATTGATCTAGCACAAGTACAAGAGGTACATTGTTGTTAATTACTGTCTGTCGGGAGTATTCGTTGTTTCTCGTGGTCTCAGGGAGGATGTAGATTAATGTAAATATACAACGTCAAAGCCATTGAATCATCAGTACAATTGAGCGTGAAAGGCAAAATAGTAGTGAAAATAATATGAATGGATGACTGGAACTTAGTGATGACACCAGGTTTCGGGGCAAGCATGTGACTTACCGTGCACCATGGTCAGAGATGGCTACTGGTAAGAAAATATGGATTGTCAATTATGAAAGCTTTACTTTGATATGTCTTATAATATTATATACTCAACAACAAAAGTTCCTGTGAGACCAATATTTTAGTGTATTTTCCAAACAAGTAAAGTTTGATTTTCTATATTGTAGTATATGTATTGAATCAAGTCACAGAAACGCAACTGCTACAGAAAAGCATGCATTCCATGCAAAAGTTGACTTTTAAGCAAGCCCCATGCATTTCACTGCCCAAGAATGGGGTAGTGCGTTAACGGGAATCCATATGCATTGTTTAGCATCGTGCTGACAACAACTACTCAGAAAAACAACAAAATTACGCAATTATTCAACATTACGAAATGCCACGCCTGTCTGAAAATGAGCGTCTGCGATCCATTGGTATGCTTGAAGCAGGATCGAGTCAACGTGATGTTGCAAGACAATTTAACGTCCACAGAAACACCATTTGGTGTTTATCGCAACGTTGGCAACAGACGAATGCAGTCAGAGACCATCCTCGAAGTGGCAGGCCACGCGTAACCAATAATCGAAAAGTCAACTGGATTCGAACAACACACCTACGAAATCGATTCCAGCCAGCAACAGTGACTGCAAGAAGCATCCCTGGCCTTCGACGAATATCTTCACAAACCGTACGTCGTCGCCTCAGATGTGCAGGGATTGTCGCCAGAAGACCCGCCAGACGTCCGATTTTGACAGAAAACCACCGTCAAGCACGTCTACAGTGGTGCAGACAGCGTCTACGCTGGGCGGCCATGCAGTGGGGACAAGTTCTATTCACTGACGAGTCTCCTTTTCCCCTCAGCCACAGCGATGGACGGATTCGAGTGTACCGACGTCGAGGTGAACGTTACGTCAATCATTGTGTCATGGAAGAAGATCGGTTCGGGTGGGATTACAGCAAAACAGAGGACCCGTTTGATAGTGGTAGAGGGAAATCTCAATGGACAGCGCTACCGCGACGAGATCATCGGCCCTGTTGTTCTACCGTTTTTCCGCCGACATGGCCCAGGCATTACCTTTCAACATGACAACGCCCGGCCTCATATTGCTCGACTTGTTCAGGATTCTCTTCAACAAAACAACGTGAATATTATCCCCTGGTCGGCTCGCTCCCCTGATCTCTCACCAGTCGAGCACATGTGGGATGAGATGGATCGGCGCCTTCGACGTCAACCACGTGTTCCACAGACACTCCAGGAACTTCGAAACATGCTCCAACAAATATGGACAGATATCCCACAGGACTTTGTGCGACGCCTGGTCCATTCCATGAGACGAAGACGTGTTGCTTGCATCGCAACCAGAGGGAGACATACACGCTATTGATTTCTAAATTGACATTTTGGCATGTTCATGTTTTTTTTTAATGAAATCGCGCATTTTCTGAAATCACGCAAATTAAACCATTTGAACACTTACAGGAGTCTTTTATCTGTTGCAAACCGAAATTGTTTCAGATTTGGTTAAAAACAAAACTTTGCATTAAATCTTGTTGTTCAGTATATATTCATATGAAATATCTGCCAAAGCAAACTCGAATGTACGATCGCGATTATATCATGAACATATGTTTATGAATCACTATGCGAAGGTGAGCGAAACTTGCTCCACCGGTGGCACCCGTCACAAACACATGCAAAGGAAAGTCAATTTACATACTACATACTAACATGGAATATATTAATAGTTGCTTTCTGCAACGTACAATCCTTTCAGACAACATCAATTTTGAGAGAACTATGTAGCTCGTACTCTATGACTGTTGTACTGGATTCGAACCAATTATCGTAAGTTTGTTGCACGCCAAAGGGATGCAACTCCACAGAGAATGGGCAGTACCGATCTAACCTGACACAGAACTTTTCAACAGCTGCAAAGTCTCCTACATTAAGGGTTGATATAATGCTAAGATTCCCCTGGGTTTACCCTTCAAAATGCACAATGGCCACAATACACTGATTATCTGTTTTTTATAATAGCAGTCTCTCGTCCTCTATAAAGACACACCATGCTTGCATATCTCTGGAAAATCATATTGAGTATATCCTTAATAGCCACGGGGAATGTATTTGAGGCATTGATTAGTCATATCAAGGTTCAAGAAGAAGAATAGAAAGGTTTATATACTGACTAACCCGAGAAGCACTTACTGTTGGTCAATGCAACTTGGTCAAGGTCACAGGCATTGCTAATGTACATTTCTATATTCATGCTAATGAGAGAGAGAGAGAGAGAGAGAGAGAGAGAGAGAGAGAGAGAGAGAGAGAGAGAGAGAGAGAGAGAGAGAGGATCACAGAATCACAAAGGCTATATGGTGCTGATCAGAAGTTGGGGCATCTTGCAAATCCCATGTCGTCTGCAATCAATGGTTTCATGTATTCACATGGCGTTGTCTAGTCGTGCCTGATGTCAACCTTGACGTAAGACCGCTTCCGTGGTGTAGTGGTTGATCGTCCGTCCGGAGAGCTGTTGTTTCCCGGTTCGATTCCCGGCCGCGCCATACCAAAAGACGTTAGAAGATGCTACTTGATGTCACCCTGCCTTGCGCTCGACGTTAGGGAAAAGGACTGGTCGGCTCGGAGTTAGTATACTGTGTCTGAGTAGGGTATTCATGTTAAACTGAAGCATGGTATCTCAGTGGGCTAGAGCCATAAAATCAGCATTAGTCCCTACCAGTAAAAGCACACACACACACACACACACACACACACACACACACACACACACACACACACACACACACACACACACACACACACACACACACACACACACACACACACACACACACACACAAAACAAAAACAAAACAAACACACACACAAAAACAAACACACACACACACAAAAAAACAAACAAACACACACACACACACACACACACACGGACCCTATGCATTCTGGACAGTTACAGTTGAGAATGTATACAAACAATAACCAGTATTTGTTAATATTTCACCCAGGATGGAAGTCCAGATTACCAAGGTTTCACTGTATAGAGATATACCTAGCTACAAAAAGCCATCTTTTGGCATCCTCAAACATTGTTAATGTGAATCAGATTATTTAACGCAGGCCAAGCTTGATATCCCGCTGAATTGTTTAATAATATGAAAAAGCTACTGTTTTTGTAACAAAAATGAATAATTCTCCCAGCTATGTAAGCGGCAAAATATCTTAAGGTAGAAATGCATTACCCAAGCATATTTAATAGGCGAAATTGGCATGAATACACATTTGGACGTAAATATGTCTTGTTCAAATCATCTCATCACGATAGTTCAATTACATAATATAGTTTTTTCATATGTTTCGCTTCTGTTTGCAGAGCAATAGTCGTTACGTTGTGAATTCCGGTGTTGTCCCTTCTTTAATGGTAGTATTATTCACTGAAAGCCCACTGAGCAAAGCATTTTATATAAATACTTTCAAGGAATTTTCAAAACATTAAAGATACGAAGGCGTACAAATTGTAAAAGATCTTGATCGATAACCTCATACCTGTGTATTGAACGCGTGGGCGAGTTCGATTATATTAAACGACCCTTTTAACAGAGAGAAATTGCCGACCCTAATGAACGCCACTGTCTCAAAAGACGCACTACTGACCGAGAAACGTTAAATTAATAGCATGTTTCAAAGAAACGCAGCGCAAAAGTGCTCACAACCATTGATTGAAGATGTTCTCAGAAAACACCGAGATGGTCAATATCCATTAAGGACCGCACTGTTAGCAGTGTAAGCCCCCCACGCGGGGTCTTCCATGTGATGTCGCGTCTTGCATTACCAGACAGTTCCAGACTTACCATGTATGTTTATGGATGATTCTTATTCTTCAGCAACTAATCTATTTCAAGTGAAAGAGTGAGTGAGTGAGTATGGTTTTACGCCGTTTTTAGCAATGTTCCAGAAACAATCAACGGTGTCAATTGCGTGCTGTAGGTGACACCCTAGACAATGTTCCACGAGGCGATCTTAGCGCTAAGACGATCGTAACTCCATTACTTTAACATAGCCCTAAAATCGCTTTGTGGAACGAGGCCCTGATGGATATTGGGTGGTCACAATAGCCGCAGAACCCGGATAACTGTGTCTCGGAAACCGGTGGGACATAGGATCAAAAGACGCTTTATCATAAACATCGGTGATATTCAACGTTCATGTTAATGTTTCCTTCGATGGAAAAAGCTTTCAGACCCTAAAAATATATCATTATCCATGATAGCAGGACAGCATTTTGTATATTTTTGTATAAATGCGAACATCTAGGATTCGATGGTAACTTTTATACACTGAGACGATTGTTTATGTTTTCACCTTATATACGAGTATTTAACCGCCACACATACATGCATCCAATCTTCTAATCCGTGTAGCATACTCATAAAAAAGATGTTCTTATAACAATTCATGATTCGCTTAAATAACACCCATTGTTCGCTCAAGGGGAAATTGATCGATGACTCATTGTCCGTGAATTTAGTTTGATCCGTTTGGGGAAGCTAACATCAGTTCACGGAATCAGCATTGGAATCACATTATTTTCTGTATTCCGGACAAATCAAACTCTGCAGCCAGAGATCAGAAGTGGATTTTACAAGAATATGAGCAATAGCAGAGTGTTAAAAATGGAATGATTAACTGCACATAGATATATTTAGATATTTGGAGGATAGCGAGGTCCGGACAAGTTGGTTGTCCTATATGGCGGTGAGGATAGCGAGGTCCGGACAAGTTGGTTGTCCTATATGGCGGTGAGGGAAGCAAGGTCCGGACAAGTTGGTTGTTCTCTATGGCAGTGAGGATAAGGAGGCCCGGACAAGTTGGTTGTCTTATATGGCGGTGAGGATAGCGAGGTCCGGACAAGTTGGTTGTCCTATATGGAGGTGAGGATAGCGAGATCCGGACAAGTTGGTTGTCCTATATGGCGGTGAGGATAGCGAGGTCCAGTGAAGTTGGTTGTCCTATATGGCATTGGGGACAGGGAGGTCCGGACAAGTTGGTTGTCTTATATGGCGGTGAGGATAGCGAGGTCCAGACAAGTTGGTTGTCCTATATGGCATTGGGGACAGGGAGGTCCAGACAAGTTTGTTGTCCTATATGGCGGTGAGGATAGCGAGGTCCAGACAATTTGGTTGTCCTATATGGCACTGGGGACAGGGAGGTCCGGACAAGCTGGTTGTCCTATATGGCAGTGAGGATAACGAGGTCGGGACAAGTTGGTTGTCCTATATGGCACTGGAGACAGGGAGGTCCGGACAAGTTGGTTGTCCTATATGGCAGTGAGGATAATGAGGTCCGGACAAGTTGGTTGTCCTATATGGCGGTGAGGAAAGCGAGGTCTGGACAAGTTGGTTGTTCTATATGGCGGTGGGGATAGCGAGGTCCGGACAAGTTGGTTGTCCTATATGGCGGTGAGGATAGCAAGGTCCGGACAAGTTGGTTGTCCTATTTGGCGGTGAGGATAGCGAGGTCCAGTGAAGTTGGTTGTCCTATATGGTGGCGAGGATAGCCTGGTCCAGACAAGTCGGTTGTCCTATATGGCAGTGAGGATAGCGAGGTCCGGACAAGTTGGTTGTCCTATATGGCGGTGAGGATAGCGAGGTCTGGACAAGTTGGTTGTTCTATATGGCGAAGAGGATAGCGAGGTCCAGACAAGTTGGTTGTCCTATATGGCACTGGGGACAGGGAGGTCCAGACAAGCTGGTTGTCTTATATGGCAGTGAGGATAACGAGGTCCGGACAAGTTGGTTGTCCTATATGGCGGTGAGGGAAGCAAGGTCCGGACAAGTTGGTTGTTCTCTATGGCAGTGAGGATAAGGAGGCCCGGACAAGTTGGTTGTCTTATATGGCGGTGAGGATAGCGAGGTCCGGACAAGTTGGTTGTCCTATATGGAGGTGAGGATAGCGAGATCCGGACAAGTTGGTTGTCCTATATGGCGGTGAGGATAGCGAGGTCCAGTGAAGTTGGTTGTCCTATATGGCATTGGGGACAGGGAGGTCCGGACAAGTTGGTTGTCTTATATGGCGGTGAGGATAGCGAGGTCCAGACAAGTTGGTTGTCCTATATGGCATTGGGGACAGGGAGGTCCAGACAAGTTTGTTGTCCTATATGGCGGTGAGGATAGCGAGGTCCAGACAATTTGGTTGTCCTATATGGCACTGGGGACAGGGAGGTCCGGACAAGCTGGTTGTCTTATATGGCAGTGAGGATAACGAGGTCGGGACAAGTTGGTTGTCCTATATGGCACTGGAGACAGGGAGGTCCGGACAAGTTGGTTGTCCTATATGGCAGTGAGGATAATGAGGTCCGGACAAGTTGGTTGTCCTATATGGCGGTGAGGAAAGCGAGGTCTGGACAAGTTGGTTGTTCTATATGGCGGTGGGGATAGCGAGGTCCGGACAAGTTGGTTGTCCTATATGGCGGTGAGGATAGCAAGGTCCGGACAAGTTGGTTGTCCTATTTGGCGGTGAGGATAGCGAGGTCCAGTGAAGTTGGTTGTCCTATATGGTGGCGAGGATAGCCTGGTCCAGACAAGTCGGTTGTCCTATATGGCAGTGAGGATAGCGAGGTCCGGACAAGTTGGTTGTCCTATATGGCGGTGAGGATAGCGAGGTCTGGACAAGTTGGTTGTTCTATATGGCGAAGAGGATAGCGAGGTCCAGACAAGTTGGTTGTCCTATATGGCACTGGGGACAGGGAGGTCCAGACAAGCTGGTTGTCTTATATGGCAGTGAGGATAACGAGGTCCGGACAAGTTGGTTGTCCTATATGGCGGTGAGGATAGCGAGGTCCGGACAAGTTGGTTGTCCTATATGGCGGTGAGGATAGCATGGTCCGGACAAGTTGGTTGTCCTATATGGCGGTGGGGATAGCGAGGTCCGGACAAGTTGGTTGTCCTATATGGCGGTGAGGATAGCAAGGTCCGGACAAGTTGGTTGTCCTATTTGGCGGTGAGGATAGCGAGGTCCAGTGAAGTTGGTTGTCCTATATGGTGGCGAGGATAGCCTGGTCCAGACAAGTCGGTTGTCCTATATGGCAGTGAGGATAGCGAGGTCCGGACAAGTTGGTTGTCCTATATGGCGGTGAGGATAGCGAGGTCTGGACAAGTTGGTTGTTCTATATGGCGAAGAGGATAGCGAGGTCCAGACAAGTTGGTTGTCCTATATGGCACTGGGGACAGGGAGGTCCAGACAAGCTGGTTGTCTTATATGGCAGTGAGGATAACGAGGTCCGGACAAGTTGGTTGTCCTATATGGCGGTGAGGATAGCATGGTCCGGACAAGTTGGTTGTCCTATATGGCGGTGATGATAGCGAGGTCCAGACAAGCTGGCTGTCCGATGTGGCTGTGAGGGTAGCGAGGTCCGGACAAGTTGGTTGTCCTATATGGCGGTGAGGATAGCAAGCCAGTGAAGCTGGTTGTCCTATATGGCGGCGAGGATAGCGAGGTCCAGACATGTATGTTGTCCTATATGGCGGTGAGGATAGCGAGGTCCGGACAAGTTGGTTGTCTTATTTGGCGTTGAGGATAGCGAGGTCCAGACAAGTTGGTTGTCCTATATGGCGGTGATGATAGTGAGGTCCGGACAAGTTGGTTGTCCTATATGGCGGTGATGATAGTGAGGTCCGGACAAGTTTGTTGTTCTATATGGCGGTGAGGATAGCAAGGTCAAGTGAAGTTGGTTGTCCTATATGGCGGCGAGGATAGCGAGGTCCGGACAAGTTGGTTGTCCCATATGGCGGTGAGGAAAGCGAGGTCCGGACAAGTTGGTTGTCCTATATGGCGGTGGGGATAGCAAGGTCCAGACAAGCTGGCTGTCTGATATGGCGGTGATTGTAGCGAGGTCCAGACAAGTTGGTTGTCCTATATGGCGGTGAGGATAGCAAGGTCCGGACAAGTTGGTTGTCCTATATGGCGGTGAGGATAGCAAGGTCCGGACAAGTTGGTTGTCCTATATGGCGGTGATGATAGCGAGGTCCAGACAAGCTGGCTGTCCAATATGGCGGTGAGGGTAGCGAGGTCCAGACAAGTTGGTTGTCCTATATGGCGGTGAGGATAGCAAGCCAGTGAAGCTGGTTATCCTATATGGCGGTGATGATAGTGAGGTCCGGACAAGTTGGTTGTTCTATATGGCGGTGAGGATAGCAAGGTCAAGTGAAGTTGGTTGTCCTATATGGCGGTGAGGAAAGCGAGGTCCGGACAAGTTGGTTGTCCTATATGGCGGTGGGGATAGCAAGGTCCAGACAAGCTGGCTGTCCGATATGGCGGTGATTGTAGCGAGGTCCAGACAAGTTGGTTGTCCTATATTGCGGTGAGGATAGCGAGGTCCAGGGAAGCTGGTTGTCCTATATGGCGGCGAGGATAGCGAGGTCCAGACATGTATGTTGTCCTAAATGGCAGTGAGGATAGCGAGGTCCGGACAAGTTGGTTGTCCTATTTGGCGTTGAGGATAGCGAGGTCCAGAAAAGTTGGTTGTCCTATATGGCACTGGGGACAGGGAGGTCCGTACAAGCTGGCTGTCCTATATTGCGGTGAGGATAGCGAGGTCCAGGGAAGCTGGTTATCCTATATGGCGGCGAGGATAGCGAGGTCCAGACATGTATGTTGTCCTATATGGCAGTGAGGATAGCGAGGTCCGGACAAGTTGGTTGTCCTATTTGGCGGTGAGGATAGCGAGGTCCAGACAAGTTGGTTGTCCTATATGGCGGTGATGATAGTGAGGTCCGGACAAGTTGGTTGTTCTATATGGCGGTGAGGATAGCAAGGTCAAGTGAAGTTGGTTGTCCTATATGGCGGCGAGGATAGCGAGGTCCGGACAAGTTGGTTGTCCCATATGGCGGTGAGGAAAGCGAGGTCCGGACAAGTTGGTTGTCCTATATGGCGGTGGGGATAGCAAGGTCCAGACAAGCTGGCTGTCCGATATGGCGGTGATTGTAGCGAGGTCCAGACAAGTTGGTTGTCCTATATGGCGGTGAGGATAGCGAGGTCCAGTGAAGCTGGTTGTCCTATATGGCGGCGAGGATAGCGAGGTCCAGACATGTATGTTGTCCTAAATGGCGGTGAGGATAGCGAGGTCCGGACAAGTTGGTTGTCCTATTTGGCGTTGAAGATAGCGAGGTCCAGAAAAGTTGGTTGTCCTATATGGCACTGGGGACAGGGTGGTCCGAACAAGTTGACTGTGCTATAGGCGTTAAAGAAAGAAAGAAAGAATATGATTAACGTCTTCAACGACGAGCCCTGAACATGTATACGTGTCAGTAGGAATAATGAATCTCCATGGTCAGATAGACGTGACAGATTACATGCATAAAAACAATCGTCAGCAACTGCAGTGTATTGTCATTGGACAATATCAGACCGCTCTATGTCTGGTCTATGACCTGCTTTAGAGTGAGATTCTGCAATGAAAGACCCGTTTGTGGAATAAATGAAACCATTGATTGCAGACGACATGTGCCACGTAATGGGATTTGCAGATGCCCCAACTTCTGACCTGCACCATATAGCCTATACTAATCAATATGCTACTTGTACCTGGTCGTCTAGTGACGCAGGACGTTGTCTGCAGCGTCCCACTACCTTACGTCACCAGGCAACGCCAATCACACAGACCGCCATGTCCCTCATCTTCTATTACGTTGTTGCCTGGCTCTATCCCCATCTCAGAGGGGACGTCGTTAGTGTCACCGTGCCATACTCTACTGCTTTCTAACATCATGATATTGTTACCCGACCCTGCAAAAAACGATTCTCCTCTTTTTCCTCTATTTTTTTTTCTAATGTAAGGCTGCTCTCTCTCTCTCTCTCTCGAAGATTACGGGGACTGATAACATTGCATAGTATCTCTTGTCTCAGACACCAACAATTTCAAAATGATGAAAGTTTAGTGCGACGCCTAACTTTCACACTCTATTGTAACATAGTACCCTTGGCATTTTCAGACACTAGAAATTGTCAAAGTGATTTAAGGTGGAAATGAATATTAAGCAACTTACTGGAAGGCACGTTGTTTGGGCATGGATAGAATTTCTAGACCCACGCACAGACAATGGTAAGAAAATGGTCAAAATGCTGGTGATTAGAACGAAGAAGACGAGCAACAACGAATCATAATGAACTATGATAGCAGTTTACCACATGCATTATTTCCGTCTTTATCGGCGTTCTGATATATCAACATATCATCTCAAGGAGTGAGTGAGTGAGTTGGGTTTGACGCCGCTTTGATCAGTATTCCAGTTTTATCACTTCAGCTTAACGCGGGAGGAAAGCACAAACTGATGTAGGTTTTGGACGTTTACCGCTTTGGTGAAACCATCTAGGAAGGCACAACGAGCCAGGATGCAGTGTTAATAGCACATGTGACATATGTAATATTCAGAAACCAATCTACAAATTCAGTTATCCTCAAGCATGCTTATATTTCACTGGTAACTGTGCCAAAGGTATTAATATAATCCCCGTCTAGACATTAAAAGAAGAAGTGTTTATAATTAGACAGTGAATGAAGTGCAATAATATCATCTCGGATTCATTGGCATCAACCTGTCATCTGTTTCAGTTGCGTCTTCAGGAAGCTTCATCAGCAGTGTCAGACATGATCGCTGTCCCGCAACACTCAATTAACAACCATTGGCAGGTTATTCAAACCAGAACAATCTCTTTGGTGAAATGTCAACTTCCCACCGAAGTCTAATGACAGTTCCAAATGTGAGAAAATACATTGTGATAAACAGGTCAGACAGAATCATCACTATCCCGACTTTAGCCTTTAAGTCAAACTCCAGACATATTCGTTGTCCCAAATCGCCAATAAGACCTCATCTGGAAGGTCACTTAAACCGTTACAATATAGATATGAAACATAAGTATTGAGCGAGATCAGGATGACATTCTACTCTTTGCAAAACAGCAAGGTCTGACGTGTTTCCATTTTCAAAGTAAGTTTGTTTTGAAAACAACTTTCAGTTTAGACAAGTTTAGATAAGTTTCAACATTTTTGGCTCGAAACAAACTTACTGAAATCAACGTCGTGCGTATATTTAACGATCGTGTTACACGTTAACATCTTATTTGGGTACAACGATTCATTTTTTACGTTCTCCAACGAAGCATTTTCTGCTATGGGTCACACTAAAATGGGTTGAAACTGGTAAAATAATCTCCATGGCAACGTTACTTTCACTGCTTATGTTATTGCAGTAAGCCATATGTGTGAGGCACGGTGACGTCATGGCAAATTAACCACTGGATTAACACGCCAAGGGAACGCAACTTACTCGTTCAAAAGGGTTTCCTTCTTAAAAGTCAATCAGCTACCATACAAGGGCGGCCAGAAGGATCCTACCACGAATAGAAATAGATCGCCTATATGCGCCATTTCTGATATGTTTACCTTAAATATAAGCTATGCCTAGGAAGGAAAGGACAGGAATAGATATTGACAGGATGTTTACTTTATGTGTAGTCTTTGTGTACTGGACCTTTCTAAAGAATACGATGAGGCATTGCTGAAATATGTTTCGATGTAAACACACCCACGTTAATTTGAATGTTGTGGCAGGTACACGAGGACTAACTGTGTTTTGTTAACAGCCGATTTAATCCGACATGTGTTTGATAACTCAAACACACAATAAGTGAGCTAAAAAGGGGCTTTCTTCGCTGAACATCCATGTGCCCCTAGTTTGGTATCAGATAATATAAAGTTTGATGTTTTCTTTGAGCAACCGAAGAGAATTATCCACATGACTCATTTGTAAAGGGTGTTATTGTTGGGAAAAACAGTTCTTATTTTCGGAGTACGTTCACCTCCACCTAGCCTGTTACTGGGTAAAAAAAAAAGAATGTTTTTCAACAACCCACGTTTATATCAATATGATTGTTTACTGAAATCTATCACAGGTGTGGACAATAAACAGTATTTCTTTTTGTAAAAGTGTTTTAATCTAAGAAATGGGAACACACAAAAATCGAAAAAAATAAATTGTCCCCGAAAATTCTTAATAAAAATTATTATGCTTCAAAAATATTAATTGCCTGCCACAAAGTTACATTGTTTCAAGGTGTTTTAAAACAAATTCAGGCTTACAGTTTTAAATAAAAAATATCTGGTTATCTGGACGCACACACAGACACAGACACAATGACGCATACACACACAGACACACACAAACACACACACACAGAGACACACACACACACACACACACACACACACACACACACACACACACACAAACACAAACACACAAACACACGCATACATTCATTGATGTAATGATAAACATAAGCATCGCTCAATCGTTTAAAAATTGCACCAGCACAGAGCAACAAATTAATTGATGGATTGTACCTGGATGCAAGCACTGACTGTCACATGTGCACTAGTGACACGAGGAGATTCACTAGGCTTTTAGAGGGTGGGTTGGGCATTCCGCTTAAGGTTTAACACGCCACCAGCTGATATATCACCATGGGTAATTGACACCAGGCTGTGGCGAATTTCCTCATGGATAACGTGACTGTATAGGACCATGTGTATTTGTCAGACTGTGTGCCCGTACTTCACTGTAAGCAAGTGAAACGCAGAAACCCTTAATGTTCAGCTCAGATATATTGACTGGAGCAATTTGAAAACAAGGTGTTGTCTGAAGTATTAACTGTTATTCCTTACCAATCCATCAAATCGTATAAGTACATGTACTTTAAGGATGAGCATTACACGTTTGATAGAGTAATTATGGACCTAAAGCATATGTCATATGAGCAACGTCCGAGGAGGGAGTTAGTATTTTAGTATATTCCCTCAGCAGATTTTCACATGTCTGATGACAACGAGGTGAGGTGAAATGGGGTTCTGTGTGTGTGTGTGTGTGTGTGTGTGTGTGTGTGTGTGTGTGTGTGTGTGTGTGTGTGTGTGTGTGTGTGTGTGTGTGTGTGTGTGTGTGTGTGTGTGTGTGTGTGTGTGTGTGTATGAATACCGCACTCAGACACAGTATACTGACTCCAAGCCGACCAGTCCTTGCTTTAGCCCCTAAATGCCGAGCCCCAGACAGGGTAACAACAAATACTATCCCCGGCCGGGGATCGAACCCCGATCCTTCCGTTCTCCGGGCGGACTAAACCACGGAGGCGGTTCTAATGCGAATGAATGAAATAACATGATATTCCTGAGGCTGCTTTATAGGCTTTGTGGCAGGCTAATTCAGGCTCTTGATAATGACTCGATCCAACTAACTGTCTTCGGGAGTTAATATAAGCATCTGGAACCTCTTTCCATAATCATAAGAAATCTCTGCTGAAAGCAGTTTCAAGATAACGATTTCGATTATCATAAAATGTTTTAATCACTATTGAGATACCATGTATTCGCGAAAAGGTAAGCGTATTATACAAGCCGGTGCCAAGGTAAGTCAAGTGTTCACCTGCCCAAAGAGTGTCGTTAAATGTTTACTTGAACTTCTGTTTATATCATACAGATGGCACAGTTTTTAAGGTCACCAAGCAGCATGTATTATAACAATCATACAAAACAAGACTAAACCTAAGACAGAAAGATGCATAACGCACAAAAATATGAAACTTAAAGATTTTTTTTAACCCTTTCCCTTGATTAAAAATTCACTACATTTGCGTTGGTTGTTTCTCTATATACAGGTTGCATAAACAAAGCTAAATACAAACACGACCAATAACAGACTTTCTAACGTGGAGGTAAACCGAGTTCGTGTTGACATACATCGACAAGTGCTATTAAAGAACCATATATAAATGTGCTTCTGTGTGCGTGTAGGAGCTAACGTTCTGATCTGGTGAGATTACATCCTGACGGCCGCCTAGTGTCTTTGATAACCAACGTGTCATGAGTATGTAGGCTTCAACCACACGGCTTCTGTGTAGCCTTGCCCACGGCAATTGAACGGTTAAACCTCGATGTCTAATTGTTGATCAGGGCTGTATTGAAGGAGCAGCAGGCTAAGCCTTCAACAACTCTCGGCGTCTCCCAAACAAACGTGACGTCAAGCAGCGTAAAGATTAACAACAGAGGGTGTAATTTTAGACCTATCTTTATCACCAAAACAGTAGTCCATTATGAGACAAGAACTCTATTATAGACGGTCCTTCATTGATAGAATTGAGTTGTGGGTTATATAGGCTACTTTCGACGACATTATGTAATGTTATCGTGGCCTTCGTAAACGAATATATGTATGGCCTTACTTCTATTGCTTGAACGTCGTATTGTTGACGACCGAAAATCGATTTCAAGTACCATGTGACACTCCATTTCTGTAAGCTCACAAGCTATTGCAAATAGTTGGGTTAATTTGGTCGTAAATAACTCCACGCATGTAGCACTTCTTGAAAGCGTAGACGCGTTGGCGGTTGAAATGAATTGGTAAACAGGTGCAAATGCGTAGCCACTCAAAACACGTTCTCTACAAAGCCGAAAGACTAAAAATAATTTATTTACAATGTCTGTTTTCTACAAAAACAAATTCTCTCTCGCACAAACATGGTGCAAACATTTCTTCAAGAGGTTGTCAATGTGATAATTTTTTGGTCTTTTTAGGTGACAAAAAGTGGAACATACATGTTCTGAGATGTTTGTGTATTACGATACAAACATGTGTTGACTACGCACACAATGATATGACATTAAACGAGCTTCCCGTTTTATATCAAGTAAGTCTATGTCACGAGTGGAATGTTTCACCTTTACCAGCTTAAACGAGAGAAAGAGAAAAATATTTCACTAGGGATATAAGCTTGACATGAAATGGCAATGGGTTTTTGTATCATATTTATTACCAACGATGATTTGTAATTCACGTTTCAACACAAAATACGTCAAGTCTATGCGTTCTTATATTGAGAAAAGTGCGTATGAATACATGTGAAAAATGTAAACATAGAGCCGCATCACTTCCCGCACGCATACCATAACATCCACATTTTGACTTGTAGCATATGTTAGCGTGTTTGTTCAGGATCATACTTGACTTGAATGGCAGGTGCTACCGGTAGGGCAGAACATGCTTACTCTTGTCGCGAACACCTGGTGTCATCACTGATTTTCAGTGGTCCATTCATATAGTTTCCACAGCTGTTTTGCCCATAACGCCAAATGGAATCTGTTTCGGTGGATAGTTCAGACTGGTTATTCTCTTATCATATTGCCTTTGCATGACAGGTACCACCGATGAGGAAGGATACGCTCACATTTTGGCGAATACCTGGTATCATAACTGTATGAAAGTGATCCATAAACACATGCTTGTGATATAGTCGGAATCGTGCCATGGCCTCTGCATTTAGAAAAGATATCTTATGATTATATAATGTATCACATCAGGATTGCGATCTTGACGAAGAAGTTAGAAGATCACACATCGCATCTTGAGGACGAGAGGGACCTGCACGTGGACGGTACTGCTACATGGCTCAGTCGGCTCTTCCTGGACTCTCCTCTCTTGGAATTCAAACATGCCAGCGTCAGGAAAACGTCCACACGTGCCGTATTCTGTGGGGGAATATGCGAGAGGGTAGAAGTCGAAGGAATTGTTGCAAATGCTCCATTACTTTAGTAAGTCCTTGGCCAAAGAAAGTTGACATTGAGATATCAGCTCCCTATCGAGAGCTCTCTGGATCATGTCAGACAATGTGGGTATGTCCCTGGGTTTGATGGGGCTTGAATCCTAACTTTACTCTGTAAGGAAAGTTTAGTTTCAGAACCATCACCAATACGACATCCCTCATTTTTGTTACCGACAACTCTTAATAACGATTGTATCGAAAACAAATACATTTTCTCAGTAGATGCTTTAAACAATAATTATGCTTCAGGCTGTTGAAAGAAAGGAAGTTTCAGGTATATCGATGATGTGATATAAAAACGGCCAAATGGCCAATTCCCTTCCACTTATTTACCCACCTGAACTAGAAATACAGGAGACCAGTGAGACCGCCTCATCTGTTTCATATATAGATCTATGCATAAAGATTCAAAGTGACAAAACACTCTCCCCAAGACTGCATGACAAAAGGGACGACCCCAACTTTCCAATAGTCAACTTTCCCTATATGTCGAGCAATATTCCAGCAGCTCAAGCCTACATTTCACAACTTTTGAGGTACAATCGAGCATGCTCTTTCTACCCAAAGTTGTTTGATTATGGTCACAACATTCAACGCCTCAGTAAAGCTTTTAAAACGTTTTATGGTGGATATGTGAGGAACATTTCCAAGTTTACATCAGTGACAAAAGTGTTGTAAGATGAAGTTCCCTGTATTGACTTGTAACATATGTTCCCGTGTTTCTTAAGGTGAACAATTGACTTGCCCTTGCGTGTCTTAGTGACGGGATCCACCGCTAGGGCAGGTTCGGGGGATGGATGGTGGGTGGGTGGCCACCCTCCTACCACCTCTGGATCCGCTTATGTCGTGACTATTGATAAGGTCCACACAATAATAGTTAAATATATGGCGTCTTTTTCCATGTAGTTTTGTACCCGCTTCAAATAAGCAAGTATCTGAAAATAAAATATATTAAATAATGAATAAATCCCACTTGACCAGATTCAATAAAACTTAGCTTATCTAGGTCATATCTTCCATTACCACTGCACATTTGTCTTCTTGAAATGTAACCGCCAAACTTCAAATATTTTGCATAATCATAAATTGATGGTTGCTCAGTCTCTTTGGCATACACTACTTGCTCAAATGCACACTTACTTTCACCATTTTATGTTGCGTTTCACCTATTTAATTTTATCGATTTTTTAAAACATTAATGTTTATAAAATATCTGCATAAGAACGTGTTTAAACACCAACTTATATTTAAATACATTATTTTGCAAAAACAAAAAATCATTATGATTGTATCCACAATGTATAGTTGTATAGTTCGTACTTTCCAAGATCCCCAGATCGTGAGTTCGCATCCCACATTCGCCCCGATTGCAATACTCTGTTTGTCAGCGCCGTATATACCCGTATGAGCAGATCTCCTGGGACACTGGGATATCCTTCTACATTAAAATGACACATCGTGATGTAACTGAAATATTGTTCAATGCGGCGTTATGTCTATCCCACGCAATCTCATTCTCCAACCGAGAATATACAGTTGTTGTATAAGCACGCTTTCCCGGTAGGCTGATAGGAATGACATCAATGTATGTGAGTGTGTCCTTTTCCATGTTCCTTGACATATTTCTGATACAATAAGTTATGAAATTTCAGCTTTGGTAATAAAAGCCATTGCTGTCACAATTGTGAATCACTTTAAAAGTCACATAAATAATGCGTGTATTATGTTGCCAGGAACATTAAGCAACATTGAGCAATCCAGTTTCTCAGACCATAGACAAGCTTATTGGTGGATGCAGAGCAGGGTTCGGGGGTGAGCAGCCACCCGTGGTTTTTTCCGAGCTCGCTAGTCAAGTGACATGCTGATATAAACATCTTGCGGTGAAATATATTCAACAAATATAACAATAAATGTTTGGTTAATAAACACTAATTGTTTCCCGAAGGGACTCTTTACTTTCTTTTTATTTAAGCATTAAGTGCACTCCCAAACCAACCCACACACTCCATCCATTTTCTAAAATGCTGTGGACCTCAAATCACTTACTCACTCGGGCAATTTCCTTGTGGAATTCACTCAGTCACTCACTCGGACATTTTCCCTGTGGAGGTCACTCACTCGGACATTTTCCCTTTGGAACTCAGTCACTCACTTGGGCATTTTCCTTGTGGAGCTCAGTCACTCACTTGGGCATTTTCCTTGTGGAACTCAGTCACTCACTCACTCGGGCATTTTCCTTGTGGAACTCAGTCACTCACTCACTCGGACATTTTCCCTGTGGAACTCAGTCACTCACTCACTCGGGCATTTTCCTTGTGGAGCTCACTCACTCACTTGGGCATTTTCCTTGTGGAGCTCAGTCACTCACTCACTCGGGCATTTTCCTTGTAGAACAGTCACTCACTCGGGCATTTACCTTGTGGAACTCAGTCACTCACTCACTCGGGCATTTTCCTTGTAGAACAGTCACTCACTCGGGCATTTACCTTGTGGAGCTCAGTCACTCACTCACTCGGGCATTTTCCTTGTAGAACAGTCACTCACTCGGGCATTTACCTTGTGGAGCTCAGTCACTCACTCACTCGGGCATTTTCCTTGTAGAACAGTCACTCACTCGGGCATTTTCCTTGTGGAGCTCAGTCACTCACTCGGGCATTTACCTTGTGGAACTCAGTCACTCACTCACTCGGGCATTTTCCTTGTGGAACTTACTCAGTCACTCGGTCATTTTCCCTGTGGAGCTCAGTCACTCACTCACTCGGGCATTTTCCTTGTGGAGCTCAGTCACTCACTCGGACATTTTCCTTGTGGAACTCAGTCACTCACTCACTCGGGCATTTTCCTTGTGGAACTCAGTCACTCACTCACTCGGACATTTTCCCTTTGGAACTCAGTCACTCTCTCGGGCATTTTCCCTTTGGAGCTCAGTCACTCACTCGGGTATTTTCCCTTTGGAGCTCAGTCACTCACTCTGTCATTTTCCCTTTGGAGCTCAGTCACTCACTCGGGCATTTTCCTTGTAGAACTCAGTCACTCACTCGGTCATTTTCCCTGTGGAACTCAGTCACTCACTCACTCGGGCATTTTCCTTGTGGAGCTCACTCACTCACTTGGGCATTTTCCTTGTGGAGCTCAGTCACTCACTCACTCGGGCATTTTCCTTGTAGAACAGTCACTCACTCGGGCATTTACCTTGTGGAGCTCAGTCACTCACTCACTCGGGCATTTTCCTTGTAGAACAGTCACTCACTCGGGCATTTACCTTGTGGAGCTCAGTCACTCACTCACTCGGGCATTTTCCTTGTAGAACAGTCACTCACTCGGGCATTTTCCTTGTGGAGCTCAGTCACTCACTCGGGCATTTACCTTGTGGAACTCAGTCACTCACTCACTCGGGCATTTTCCTTGTGGAACTTACTCAGTCACTCGGTCATTTTCCCTGTGGAGCTCAGTCACTCACTCACTCGGGCATTTTCCTTGTGGAGCTCAGTCACTCACTCGGACATTTTCCTTGTGGAACTCAGTCACTCACTCACTCGGGCATTTTCCTTGTGGAACTCAGTCACTCACTCACTCGGACATTTTCCCTTTGGAACTCAGTCACTCTCTCGGGCATTTTCCCTTTGGAGCTCAGTCACTCACTCGGGTATTTTCCCTTTGGAGCTCAGTCACTCACTCGGGCATTTTCCTTGTAGAACTCAGTCACTCACTCGGGCATTTACCTTGTGGAACTCACTCAGTCACTCACTCGGACATTTTCCTTGTGGAACTCACTCAGTCACTCACTCGGTCATTTTCCCTGTGGAACTCAGTCACTCACTCAGTCGGGCATTTTCCTTGTGGAGCTCACTCACTCACTTGGGCATTTTCCTTGTGGAGCTCAGTCACTCACTCACTCGGGCATTTTCCTTGTAGAACAGTCACTCACTCGGGCATTTACCTTGTGGAGCTCAGTCACTCACTCACTCGGGCATTTTCCTTGTAGAACAGTCACTCACTCGGGCATTTACCTTGTGGAGCTCAGTCACTCACTCACTCGGGCATTTTCCTTGTAGAACAGTCACTCACTCGGGCATTTTCCTTGTGGAGCTCAGTCACTCACTCTGGCATTTACCTTGTGGAACTCAGTCACTCACTCACTCGGGCATTTTCCTTGTGGAACTTACTCAGTCACTCGGTCATTTTCCCTGTGGAGCTCAGTCACTCACTCACTCGGGCATTTTCCTTGTGGAGCTCAGTCACTCACTCGGACATTTTCCTTGTGGAACTCAGTCACTCACTCACTCGGGCATTTTCCTTGTGGAACTCAGTCACTCACTCACTCGGACATTTTCCCTTTGGAACTCAGTCACTCTCTCGGGCATTTTCCCTTTGGAGCTCAGTCACTCACTCGGGTATTTTCCCTTTGGAGCTCAGTCACTCACTCGGGCATTTTCCTTGTAGAACTCAGTCACTCACTCGGGCATTTACCTTGTGGAACTCACTCAGTCACTCACTCGGACATTTTCCTTGTGGAACTCACTCAGTCACTCACCCGGTCATTTTCCCTGTGGAACTCAGTCACTCACTCACTCGGGCATTTTCCTTGTGGAGCTCACTCACTCACTTGGGCATTTTCCTTGTGGAGCTCAGTCACTCACTCACTCGGGCATTTTCCTTGTAGAACAGTCACTCACTCGGGCATTTACCTTGTGGAGCTCAGTCACTCACTCACTCGGGCATTTTCCTTGTAGAACAGTCACTCACTCGGGCATTTACCTTGTGGAGCTCAGTCACTCACTCACTCGGGCATTTTCCTTGTAGAACAGTCACTCACTCGGGCATTTTCCTTGTGGAGCTCAGTCACTCACTCGGGCATTTACCTTGTGGAACTCAGTCACTCACTCACTCGGGCATTTTCCTTGTGGAACTTACTCAGTCACTCGGTCATTTTCCCTGTGGAGCTCAGTCACTCACTCACTCGGGCATTTTCCTTGTGGAGCTCAGTCACTCACTCGGACATTTTCCTTGTGGAACTCAGTCACTCACTCACTCGGGCATTTTCCTTGTGGAACTCAGTCACTCACTCACTCGGACATTTTCCCTTTGGAACTCAGTCACTCTCTCGGGCATTTTCCCTTTGGAGCTCAGTCACTCACTCGGGTATTTTCCCTTTGGAGCTCAGTCACTCACTCGGGCATTTTCCTTGTAGAACTCAGTCACTCACTCGGGCATTTACCTTGTGGAACTCACTCAGTCACTCACTCGGACATTTTCCTTGTGGAACTCACTCAGTCACTCACCCGGTCATTTTCCCTGTGGAACTCAGTCACTCACTCACTCGGGCATTTTCCTTGTGGAGCTCACTCACTCACTTGGGCATTTTCCTTGTGGAGCTCAGTCACTCACTCACTCGGGCATTTTCCTTGTAGAACAGTCACTCACTCGGGCATTTACCTTGTGGAGCTCAGTCACTCACTCACTCGGGCATTTTCCTTGTAGAACAGTCACTCACTCGGGCATTTACCTTGTGGAGCTCAGTCACTCACTCACTCGGGCATTTTCCTTGTAGAACAGTCACTCACTCGGGCATTTTCCTTGTGGAGCTCAGTCACTCACTCGGGCATTTACCTTGTGGAACTCAGTCACTCACTCACTCGGGCATTTTCCTTGTGGAACTTACTCAGTCACTCGGTCATTTTCCCTGTGGAGCTCAGTCACTCACTCACTCGGGCATTTTCCTTGTGGAGCTCAGTCACTCACTCGGACATTTTCCTTGTGGAACTCAGTCACTCACTCACTCGGGCATTTTCCTTGTGGAACTCAGTCACTCACTCACTCGGACATTTTCCCTTTGGAACTCAGTCACTCTCTCGGGCATTTTCCCTTTGGAGCTCAGTCACTCACTCGGGTATTTTCCCTTTGGAGCTCAGTCACTCACTCTGTCATTTTCCCTTTGGAGCTCAGTCACTCTCTCGGGCATTTTCCTTGTAGAACTCAGTCACTCACTCGGGCATTTACCTTGTGGAACTCACTCAGTCACTCACTCGGACATTTTCCTTGTGGAACTCACTCAGTCACTCACTCGGTCATTTTCCCTGTGGAACTCAGTCACTCACTCACTCGGGCATTTTCCTTGTGGAGCTCACTCACTCACTTGGGCATTTTCCTTGTGGAGCTCAGTCACTCACTCACTCGGGCATTTTCCTTGTAGAACAGTCACTCACTCGGGCATTTACCTTGTGGAGCTCAGTCACCCACTCACTCGGGCATTTTCCTTGTAGAACAGTCACTCACTCGGGCATTTACCTTGTGGAGCTCAGTCACTCACTCACTCGGGCATTTTCCTTGTAGAATAGTCACTCACTCGGGCATTTTCCTTGTGGAGCTCAGTCACTCACTCGGGCATTTACCTTGTGGAACTCAGTCACTCACTCACTCGGGCATTTTCCTTGTGGAACTTACTCAGTCACTCGGTCATTTTCCCTGTGGAGCTCAGTCACTCACTCACTCGGGCATTTTCCTTGTGGAGCTCAGTCACTCACTCGGACATTTTCCTTGTGGAACTCAGTCACTCACTCACTCGGGCATTTTCCTTGTGGAACTCAGTCACTCACTCACTCGGACATTTTCCCTTTGGAACTCAGTCACTCACTTGCGAATTTTCCTTGTGGAACTCAGTCACTCACTCACTCGGGCATTTTCCTTGTGGAGCTCACTCACTCACTTGGGCATTTTCCTTGTGGAACTCAGTCACTCACTCACTCGGGCATTTTCCTTGTGGAACTTACTCAGTCACTCGGTCATTTTCCCTGTGGAGCTCAGTCACTCACTCACTCGGGCATTTTCCTTGTGGAGCTCAGTCACTCACTCGGACATTTTCCTTGTGGAACTCAGTCACTCACTCACTCGGGCATTTTCCTTGTGGAACTCACTCAGTCACTTACTCTGTCATTTTCCCTTTGGAGCTCAGTCACTCTCTCGGGCATTTTCCCTTTGGAGCTCAGTCACTCACTCGGGCATTTTCCCTTTGGAGCTCAGTCACTCACTCTGTCATTTTCCCTTTGGAGCTCAGTCACTCACTCGGGCATTTTCCTTGTAGAACTCAGTCACTCACTCGGGCATTTCCCTTGTGGAACTCACTCAGTCACTCACTCGGACATTTTCCTTGTGGAACTCACTCAGTCACTCACTCGGTCATTTTCCTTGTGGAACTCACTCAGTCACTAACTCGGTCATTTTCCTTGTGGAACTCACTCAGTCACTCACTCGGTCATTTTCCTTGTGGAACTCAGTCACTCACTCGGACATTTTCCTTGTTCTGTCTTTATTCAAGAATGTATTAGTAGCCCGTTCGTGTTACGTCATGTCAAGAATACAGTAAAGTGAAAAACAAAGTAGACACAATTTGAGGATAACAACTTCTTTAATTACCGTAAAGGCGACGTTTCGGTGTAGATGCTTATCCCGTTGTCAAGCAAGACTGAATGAAGAACATGGTACAGAATACATATAGTAGGTGGAGGTTTAACAGTAGAGGTTGTTAAGCAATAACCACCACACCCATGTAAACTTATCCTGTATGATTGGCTTCATGTGTCATTGGCTTCCACCTCATGTGTTCTCTGTCGATCGTGTTGTGACAGTATTATCCTTCTGTTGTCATTAACCACTCATGTTATCCCACTCATGTATGTAATTGTTGTTACTGTTAATCCCCCACCTACTATATGAACGTATGCGCGTCAAATTGTGTCGTAAACTTATGAACTACAGTTTTGCAGTCACGTGACCGACCTCTCGTCCAATGGAAAAACTGTACATCGTGTAAACTTCACATTAGTATTTTCTCAGATAATCTTAACGAAACTTCGTTAATACACATCATGGGGAACCTTAAACTATGCAGAGATTTATCTGTATTTCCGGACAAGCCGAGAATTGGACCATAGTGATAATAAGGATGCAACCGCGAAAAAAATGACACTCGTCTAAAACAATATTTAGAATTGAGGACGTTCGAGTTAACGGTGTCATATGTATTACTTTTCATTCTTTCAACACGTGTATCTTAAACACGTGTCATACAACTCACATTAAAGAATATCAAAGGTGGATAATTAACGCATATAAAATAAATCCGACTGAGCCTGGGGCAGTCTTCGGTCGATGTGAGAACGTAAAAGGTGTGATTCACACAGATACACGATCGCTCCTCTCCCAGAAGCTAATAATCTTTTATTGATCTGTGGACCTAAAAGTTCACAAAGCTTCATCTTGTGTGATGTGGCATATGGGTTCGTAAGGGATGACAAATGCACTGGAATCCATGTATGGTTGTGTGAAAGGTTGTGTTTGTGTTAACACTAATTTATCAGAATGTTTTGACTGTCCATTAGACCTGAGGGAAGGCTGTGTCATGAGCCAATGACAGATAGAACCACCCTGTTCACCAGATATGCAGTTGCATCCTGTAACATACAACTGTTAATCTTTTATTATTTGCTGATGATATTGTCCTAATCGCTAACACAGTTTTGGGGTTCCCAAAACGTATAAATATTTTGGAAATGTTCCTGATAAATATCACACCATATAAGTATGTCAATTTAGATAAAGGTAAAATTATAGTTTAAACTAAGGGTGGTATTTTATCTAAGACAGAGACGTTATCTCTCTCTAAAACATACATGATTAATGTAATGATGTAAAACAAACATGGGTATGCTTATTCTTACGTCAGTAGTTTGTGTGTCATGACTTGCTTCATGTTTTCAATTGTTTTTGATTGCATGAGATGAAATGTATCCTATTTATCAGAAATATGTCTAGGATCGTTAAAAAAGGCCCATTCACATATCACGAAGTTTATGAATCACTTGAAAATGTGCGCTTGGGTTGAACGGGGTCGTCCACCACAGTGTTATGTCTGACCGACCTCTTACAATTCAGCAACTCACTATCAACATATCAGCGATGGGCCAGTATACGTTGTCCATCTTAACGAACAGTATCCACATGAACAAGCTGTCAGCGAGATGAGTATCCAGAATGTTGACACCAGATCAGAAGCTGCATTAGCTGAACATATCCAGGGACGCTTGGACCAGTTATGGGCAGAATGCTGAAAGATTTGATCACTTTGACCCAGAATCAAAGCTTCAGAGCAAACAGTGGGTCATTTGGCTCCGCAGATGTACCCCCACCAAAGACGTAGAAGCGGGTGGCGTCAGTTGGCAAAGTCATTGCTTCGGTTTTCAGGGAAGGTCATGTTATACTTATGACAGGCAACGAGGTCACACTATCGATGAACAATATACGATGTCAAAGAACTACAACAGCTGAGAGAAGATATTAAGGATATCGCCCAGGTGTACTGCTTAAGAATAACGCGTCTGTGCACACGATACAAGTGGCGCTGACTAGTTCTTCAACATGCCTCTGCTATCCTGACCTAGCAATTTCTGACATTTATCGCTTCCCTCAACTCAGATAACACCTGCGTGGTAGAGTTCTTACCGGTAGAGACGAGGCGATTGTCAACGCCTTTTTGGAACCAAGATGAACACTTCTATAGGACATAGCTGACAAAGATGGAATATCGCTTGACCATGTGTATCGAAGTCAAAGGAGATTAAATTGATAAATAATGTGTTAACAATTTTGATTTTGAGCGAGTTTCAGTGTAAAGGAATGAACCTTTCGACTTACCATCGTACCACGCCCCCCCTTCTACAATCTGGTACACCAATAAATTAGTTTCCATATACTATACGCTGGTGCACTTGATAATTTTTGCAGTTAATGAAAGTAATGATTGGACAATGATTCCTTAATCCAGAAATCGGTTAATGCGGGCGATTTCAGTTGGGACTGTAATTACCAGACTATCGGGGTTGTACTGATTGTATACTACATGTAACTGACATTTTCTCATTACACGAGACAGAAAGAAATACAATATTATTCATAAACAAGGGATGGTCATGCGTACATGTCGTTACAGGAGGGTACGTATAATTTTACACCTAGCTGAATATGAAGCAAAATCAATATTTCTTATTGATGATACATTATCAACTTACACACACCAGTCGAACATTTCCGTTCCATTACAATTACTTATTAAGCCTTCATCACCATTTGATTGATCCGACACTTTGTAACGATCCACAAACAAAACAAAGTCTACGGCATTGGATCCAAACTGCTATATTTTACATGAAATAGCTACGCTTGCCAACTTGCTGTTGAATACATCATTGTTTTCAACTATTATCATTCAGAATAAATCTTTTCAAATAATACTTTCAACATGATTTAATGTGCATTTAATTACTCACACACTTCATCATGGTTTTATTGCATGTAATGGTCAAAGAAACGAGCGTAGAAAAAGCTCGTTGTTGATTATATGAGTTTGGTCTATAATGGTTTGTTTACGAGATTTCATTGGCGGCAGGACTACAAAGGCGACGAGTCATTATTGGTATGAGAGTGATGCTGTAATTGGTCAGTGAAACTTTATGGGAGGGCCAGGAAGGAAATTTGCAGCGATTATTGTTGCTATAAATGTCATCCCGATATTCATAAAAAATACCAATAAAGTTTTGATGGACATTTTTGCAACAGTGACCAAGATTCATCTGAAGCCTTAAATTGCGTGTATGCTTTTGGTCGATTTAAAAAATAGATTTCAGTTCCCTAAATATACCGTGCCTTCAGCACGATTGCTATTACTTTTATACGATTGAGTAACCTTTATTGCCTAAACATGTCTTTATGACATAGACGGAACCGTATAATCGACTGCTTTTAGCAGAACTTTCATATGAATATGGAAAGGGTTTTGTCGCTTTTATTTATATCAGTTTGCCATTATATTTGAACCATTTTTGTAGTTAAAAAAGAGTGGATATGTCTTAATCCGATTAAAAGCAACAGTGCTAACGATGTTTTGAATATCCTATTGAATTCCCTATTAGTGTTTCTGTCGGGCATACAATATATTAACTTTACATAAATCCATCATGTGAATTAATTTCTGTATAATTCTTGCTTTAAACTGTATTCGTCAAGATACCAACTATTTTACGGTTTCTTTACTCAACTGGGTTTGGGAGGTGTGGTAGTAAGGTGGTTGGGTGTTTGCACTGAAATCTATGTTTGAATCTAAACCGTTATAAAATTTAAACCCAAATATATCTCAACTAATTTCACATAAACCCCTGACTGACTGTATTGTATATTGCTTTGGAATAGGTATCTCTTTCTGAACACGCAGTTGCTCTGTCACAATCGGATACAGGATCGGAAATATTACATACAACTGGACACGTTGTCCCCTTAATCAGCGTGCTAAGAAACGTAGGATCATGGGTTCGGATCCCAGATTTACTGGGTTTGTCAGCACCATGCCCAAGCTCATGGGTTTCACAAAAGCAGAAAACGTCTAAGAGCTGCAACACAGAGACAATCAAACCGTCCCTGTCCCACTGTGCAGGATAGGGTTAATTGTGTAGTCATGAATCGGTACTTGACATTACTTACCAACTAGATACCACTGCGAATCCATGTCGGTGTAATATCATGTAACCATAGGAAACAGGACAGCAAGGTGAAATAATTTCGAATTTCACACATCCTTTCGTCTAACAAGTTATGTTTTTAATGACAGGTATAGTTAGAACACAGTAACTTAATTCGTTATCAAATGCAAATTGCTTGGTTTGTTTTCAGCCCGTTGATCAGTCGTGTTTACATTATTTCTATTTTCATTTCATGCATAACTCAAATAACACACCGTGACTAAGTTCGAATTGAAGACCTCAAATACACTATTTTCCGAAATAAAATTTATCAGGGGTCAGCGTATAACCGTTAAAACACGTCTCTGAGAGCTCTATTAACTACCAATAATCTTCATCGGTACATGACATTTTCTAGTTCATGTGGTTAGTGTAGTTAGGAGTCGCAATTATACTGACGGAGGTGTCGTATTGAGGAAACAAGCAACAAGTTACGAGGGATTACGGATTATTTATCCCAGGTGAATTAATCGTGGCGAGATAATCCGTGGTACCCATTGTCATTTTAAGATAGAAAATCCAGAAAAACGAAATGTCAACCCCACAGTGAATTTAAAAAAAAAAGATTATTGAGAAAATCAAACTATCTTCCTATCTTCAGATCTGCAGAGTTGCGTCCCCTAGTCTTGATATGGCCCCAGATTCCCCCCTGATTTCTTTCCAGTCTAAGATGTCCCAGCACCAGGTACCATACATTGGATAAGCAAATCTGGTTTGGCTTGGGCGACTGTACGACCTTCCATACCAGTTAGTTTCTCGCATCAATTCTCTAAGATAATTCTCGCAGAGCTGACAATTGTTGATATCCACAGGTCTTTGAATATTGAATAGTGCTGTCGATAGTGAGACCTGAGCGATTGTTACTTGAGTTTTAATTATGTTGAAATAAAACTGTTGGTGATAAATATAGACCATAATACCTGTAATATCACCAAGTACTAGTCTTCACATGGCATTCAGCAGTTTCAAACGCTACACTTCAACCCTACTGTCATGCCGGCGTTTTCTGCAATCATCCAATTTCATGAAACTGAAGCACTTTTAATAGTTCAGACATTGAAGTCTTTGATAGGCATTTACAATTTGGAAGAACATGAAAACATGACTATTTTTTATGGATATCAACTTCTTTATTCTCTGGCACGACGTTTCAGAGCTTCATTTCCCCGATGAAGGAGCAAGAAGTAGCCCTGCAACGTCGTGACAAAGAATAAAAGAAGTTGCTCTCCACAAAAGGTGTCATGTAGTGCAGACATTATCATCAGCAGTGTTTCGGTCAGTACACCTGCAGTGTTTTGGTCAGTACACCTGCAGTGTTTCGGTCAGTACACCTGCAGTGTTTTGGTCAGTACACCTGCAGTGTTTTGGTCAGTACACCTGCAGTGTTTCGGTCAGTACACCTGCAGTGTTTTGGTCAGTACACCTGCAGTGTTTCGGTCAGTACACCTGCAGTGTTTTGGTCAGTACACCTGCAGTGTTTTGGTCAGTACACCTGCAGTGTTTCGGTCAGTACACCTGCAGTGTTTCGGTCAGTACACCTGCAGTGTTTCGGTCAGTACACCTGCAGTGTTTCGGCGACTCTTTCTGCCCAGTAACGTTTCGATAATGTTAGTATTTCTTTTGTTAAATCCAATTTTCAGTTCATACTTTTTTTCCACGGAAGTTTATAACGTCATGGTCATGGTAACATTTCCTTTTATCAATGCTTTACGATAAACGAATAAAGTATTTATTCATCAACCAGTGTAAAACTACAATGTATATTTCTTAATTCGGACCTGATTCTAAACACAAACCGAATATAATGTTTTCTTTTTAATTGGAATGACACAAACAAACTTGATTTGCTCTGAAGTCTTAACATGACTAACTGTCTGACTGGCTGACTGACATGTTTAGCAAATATGGGTTAGTGTGCCATGATTGTCCCAAGGGGTATCATCTGTGTGCCTATTGACCAATGTTACTTTGACCATAACGGTATGATCTGCAAAGATGTTATTCTATCTTGAACGACAACACGACTAGAATAACACAATGTGAACAGTTCAAGGGGCAGTGCCTTGATGCAAATATACAGTGGTAGACAGACCACACCACAGGCTGTCGCAGCAGCAGCGTTAGGCACACGGATGTGCATGCAGTCTTGGGCATTACTGTGTCAGAAGAACGTTTGACATATAGAAAATATTTCACCGTCCAACCCTACAAATCGGCCGGTCCAGTATGTTTTTATATGTATTATTGTATGCTAAATTCAGTTCCTGTTAGAGATATATTCTTCTTTCCGAAGTTTTCCTGCAACCCGCCCTGACGACCTGTAATCGTCACCACTCGCCCCTTTACGTAGCTTGCAAGAGACCCGTCTTGCCAGTTATAATTTATATGTGATCAGAGACAAGCATCCTTACAATAGTGCTGTGTCATTTCGTTTTGAACTACTTTCTCGTGTAACTTCATCAGCTGCAACTAGCATGGGTTACTGTGCGTTTGTGTTTTAGTTTCCACACCTTCACGGAGCGGTTGTGTATTCAATATTTTAAAGCGTTTACTCGTCACGCCAAAGGACAATGTTTGACTTCCTACATAGGTACAATGTGTGAAGCCCATTTCGTGTGTCCCTCGTCGTTTTATTGCATGAATAGTGCTAAAGGCGGCGTAAAACCAAACTCACTCACCCAGATAACCCCTTAACACAAAGTTGCAATGCAATTTATTTTTATGGTTAATCGAATATCCGTTACAAATGTTAAGATGCAGGTAATAGATAAAGTACTACCAAGCCTGTCGGGAAACGTTCGGGGATGTTATGTAGGGCCACATAGAGAAGTCAGAGCTAAGATGATGGTAAGTCCCGTATTTATCCATTGAATTACGACAGTCGTAGCGCTAAGGAACGAGGTCCAGAGGTAAATATCAAAATATACACCTACAAGAACTGTCACGTGAAGCAGCGATATCAGCAGCTCATGTGAATACATTTATACAAGTTGTACATGTTCAAAGCATTTAGTTTATGAAGTCACATCTTTAGCTCAAGCCATCAGGGCAACCTTTTCAGGCTTCTTTTTTCTATAGAATAGGGTGGATAGACGAGACACACAATCACATTATATTAAAAAAACCCATGTCATTCTTTAGTTGATATCTGAAAAGGGTGGGGGATAAAATGAGATGAATGTATGTTAGAATGACAAGTCAAAGACTGCCTTCAGAATCCCTTTCCCTGCTGCCTTTATAATTCCATTTTTAACGGTTAACGGTTTCCTTTCATTGCTGAAATAACTTAACACACACCGGTAAAAAGAAGATACTTTTAAATGTAACATTTTACCAATTGTGTAACTTTAGGTGGGCGGATCCACAAATACAAAATATTTGGAAATAGTCGAAACATAAATGGAACTTTTTTACCTCCATATAGATCCAAAGATCATAGGTTTATGGCAGGCTTATGGAGCACAACTCTTCGCATTGAATTGCGGCGCTTTAGATGACTGGCACTATAACTCCTGAAGTCAGTTGTTGCTATTTAAATCGCTGTACACTGTTACAGCTTTTCTGTTGCAGAACTTCTGCCGTCGCAAACAGGGAAACTAGATTCAAGGGTTGCGTAATAAGCCGGTCGTCGCGAAAGTATTGAATTAATTTTTTAATTTGATTAATTGTGACCAGTATGTTCTTTGTTTTCTGGGGGCGGTTGGATAGCCTAGTGGTTAAAGCGTTCGCTCGTCACTCCAAAAACCAGGTTCGATGTTCCACATGGGTACAATGTATGAAGCCCATTTCTGGTGTCCCCCGCCGTGATACTACTAGACAATTGCTGTAAGCGGCGTAAACTAATACTCACTCAATTTGTCTTCTGTAGGACACGGATGGCGTAACCCTTTTGTCGTCTGAGGCTTAGAGTTCGAAAACCAGATTCGAACTCATTATGAGCCTTAGAGTGCAAGCACCATATGACTGGGTGGCTTCACCAAGGTAGTACACATCTACATCACGATAGAGTTTCCTCTTAACTGACAAATAAAACCAACATACAACTGAAATACTGTTCTATCATGGCGTATCAAGGTAATGTTGGAGAAGAGAAAGACGTGACGTGGGGGTTAGTCGTTTACCTCTTTCGTGGAACCCGACAGCACAGGTACAGTGCAGGCAAACCGAGAAACATAATCAGGGCGAATATGGGATTCGAACCCATAATTATTTCTGGCACGCCTAAGGAATGAAGGCTCTCCAGTAATAAATAACCGTCCACTTTAAGGACATAATGGTGTATTCAAAATGCGACACTGCTCAAGGAAGAATAACTGCCAAACCACAGCACGCAAACTGTCATCTTTACAAACAATCTAACTAGGTATGCATGGGACCCTGTTCAGATCAATCACTCGTTTGACTGGTCCATATTCGATTATTTACAGGTCGCCGCAACACAGCTTGATAAATCCTGACTGTGACGTTTAACCACATTCATTTGAAACTATCATCAGATAAAATTTAATGTAATTTGGCAGTTAACAAAATCAGTAACTCTGATAAAATATCAATACATTTACACGCTCATGATCATATCCCGAAAGTGCAAACCAACACCATCACATATGTAAAGAAATAAAACACATAAAAATATCAAGGTACATCAATATGTTCATTCCCTGTCAGGAAGGGTGTCTCAGACAAGTCCAAGTTCATGTCACAGTATCGACTTAGAGATCTACATGAAGAATGGCGTTTGCGAGGTAAGTGAAGTCTGGTGACAAACCATGCCCGCCATATTTTCAGTAATCTATGTCTCCCTGTTATATAAACCCATCGCACAAAGGACATCCACGGTAATCAATGACGTCATTCAAACTCATGTTTCAAAGGCTATAATTCTTCATGAACAGCGCGCCTCGGGTCATCATCCCCTTATCAAGAACTGGCAAAATATACATTCAGTGGCTGTGGCTTTTCCTATGTGTGACATTTTTCAACGTAATCTATTATCTGAGCTGGGCTGATTATGTCCGTCAGCCGTCTTGTTTTTTCCATGTTGTACAAGTGTCCTACGCCAAATGCCCTGCGTCTTGTATACTATATTTAACCCCTTCGTCTCATGTCCTTTGTCCTACGTCCTATTTGTCCGTGTCTTCTGTTCTACGTACTATGTCCTACGTCCTACACCTAATTTTCCACGACTTCGCACAATGTCCTCTACCCCAAGACAAATGTCCTTGGTCCCATATCCTAAGTCGTACGTCCCATGTTCATGTCCTATGCCCAATTTCACAGTCCTATATGGTGTGCCATAAGTTCCATGCCAACGTTCTACCTCCTACGCCCAACGTCCTATACGTTCTATCTCCTAGTCCTACTCATGTCCTCTCACCTACGCCCTATGCTCCATGTTCATGTCCTCTATCCTACTCCTTATGCTCCATGTTCATGTCCTCTATCCTACGCCCCATGCTCCATGTTCATGTCCTCTATCCTACGCTCCATGCTCCATGTTCATGTCCTCTATCCTACGCCATGTGCTGCAGGTTCATGTCCTCTATCCTACGCCCTGTGCTCGCTGTTCATGTCCTCTATCCTACGCCCTGTGCTCAATGTTCATGTCCTCTATCCTACGCCCTATGCGCCATGTTCATGTCCTCTCACCTACTCCCTATGCTATAAGTTCTATCCTACGCAACGTCTCGCAAGCGTTTCCTTACTTTTGAAGGCGTTGGTACATGCAAACCATATGCAGATTCAAACATGGACGGCGTGTAAAATGGGTTCAGGACATCCCGGGACGTTCTGGGACACGTCAATGTCGTAGAGGCGATGTCTCACAAGCGTTTCCTTACTTTAGACGGCATCCGTACAACCAAACCAATTGGGGATTCGAACATGGACGAGGTCGGAAACAGTGTCAGTACTTTATCTATGCAATGCGACAGAAACCCAGGGTCCTGGCCAAGTCAGAACACTCATCCGTTTGACTGTAGCTCAATGGACAAGGGAGCTATGCTCCCGGACTATTTGACCCCCTTCCACCCGGCCTGCCACCCTGCCTGTCACCCTGCCACAAGCTGCCGTACAGCAGACCTCTGATTAGCAGACCTTCGAACACTTGTTACTCGGAAACTACTGGTCCGATTTCGACCAAATTTCGCGTGTGTATGAAGAGTGGGATCGTCAAGGTTATGATGGTAATCATATTGTCCTATTGTAATCGTTTGATTTATTATTAGGGCTCTATGCCCCGGGAAACCCTTGTACACGTCAATTACGTAGCGGCGTCTATATTTGACGGCATTGGTACAAAGAATCCATTTGAGGATTCAAATATGAACAAGAACTGGAATGGGTTCAGATCACCCAAGAATGCTCTGGCTCCCGCCAATTTTGTCAAAACGGACTGATGACATATAAAGTAATAAATTACACTATAACATACTCATGTGCACTGCATTTATAAAGTGGATTCAAATTGACTGGGACTTAATGATTTATTGGTATGAGGGGCGGTCGGGTAGCCTTGTGGTTAAAGCGTTCGCTCGTCACGCCGAAAACCTGTCAATTCCCGACATGGGTACAATGTGTGAAACCAATTTCAGGTTCACCGCCGTGATATTGCTGGAATATTGCTAAAAGCGGCGTAAAACCATACTCACTCACTTACTAGTGGCGTGAGATGTATTTTGTCCCGCTGCTCTGAAACCGTTACTCCGATTACTTTCACACTCTACGTGTGCCTGCTGCTTTAGATGCTTGACATCTTTTGTTCTTTAACTTTGGCCATTGGCCTCGTGGTTTGGCAGCCATTTTGGATTCAGGGTTTTCACAGTGTGTTCTGGGTACACAGGTCTTCAAAAGCATACGACACTGAATCCACCACATGAAATGCTACCAAACTTTCTGAGATTTGTCTCCGTACATACAATATCAAACATTGATATATTTGATGGGATAGTTATTAGTTGCGGCCATATTTGATTTTGATTTTCATATCCCCCGGCGTACCATCAACTCATCAAAGGCCCCAATCAGCCATAATCCCGCTGCTTATACTACTGGCTTCATCCTTTGTTTCTGTCACTGACTTCACCGACGATTGTTATCACTACCCTTGTGTGTACATAACAGGCTTCTCTACTCCACTATAACAACATTTACTCTACTGCATAAACATTGCCTCCTACTTGTATAGATACTTGTCAACCACACTCTGTATATCACTTGCTTGATAACGGTGATAGAACGGTGATGGGGCTTCTCCCTTAACTCAGAAAAAACAACAGGAATAGTATTCAAACATAAAAACATGAAACCCGCCTCCCCAATCCTCCAGCTAAACAATCAAATTTCAAAAACAAACCAAATTCTTAGGACCTATTTTCGATGAACATCTCACCTGGGATGCTCACATCCAAAACCTAACAACTAAATGCAGTAAAGACCTAAACACCCTAAGATGCCTAACTGGCTCTAACTGGGGAGCATCCAAAGATACTCTCCTCTCTCTCTACATATCACTAATTAGATCAAAACTAGACTACGGCTGCGCCATATACAACACCCTAAACAACTCTCTATCTAAAAAACTTGACTCAATACAATATCAGGCTCTCAAACTAATTACACGCACCCAACATGGCACCTCCTACACCTCACTTCAGGCCTTAACAGGAGAAATGCCACTAAGTCTACGCAGGGAACAGCTAAGCTTAAATTTCTGGGCCGCGTCCCAATCAAACCCTCTCATCCAAAACTTAATAAACCAAAACATCAGCCCCAAAAACCAAGCTCTAGCGCGTAAACACCCCTTACTTACCCCAATATCCCAAAGAATAACAAACTACCTAAATGAACACCAAATTAAAAATCTTAAACAAAACTGCAAACAATCAAATATCTTCACGCCTAAACTTAAAATACCCAAAATAGACACAACACTAGCTAGCCAAATAAATAAACAAACCGACCCAAACATAGCTAAAACTACCACACTAGCATACATACACGAAAATTGGCCAAATTGGTGTCAGATTTACACGGACGGATCCTCAGATCCGACCTCCAAACACACAGGTTTCGGAGTCCATACCACACAACCAACTAAAACCACACAATCCTTCCGACTCCCAAACAACCAATCAATATTCACGGCAGAACTAATGGGCATGGCCTCAGCCCTCCATAATCAAGAATCCAAAAACCACAAAAAAATCCTTATACTTACCGACCCCCTAAGTGGACTGCAAGCCCTCCAAAACAAAAATACCAAAAACCGACCTAAATTAATAAATCAAATACTTAAAAGCTCCAACGACCTAACTAAGGCAAGCAAACAAATAACCTTCTTGTGGATACCCGCCCACGTAGGAATATACGGTAATGAAAACGCCGATAAAGCAGCTAAACTATCCCTCAAAATCCCAGAAATAAGCTTAAACTTACCCATCTCAAAATCAGAAATTAAAAGTGTAAACAAGCAAAAAATCACAAAAATGGCATAACCTATATCTAAACTCAAATAGCCAAATCAAAAAAGTGCTCAGCAAACCACTAACCAAACCAAAAATTCTCCATCCATCCAAAAAAATCGACAGAGTAATCACTTAACTCCAAACAGGACACACCAACCTAAATAACCACCTAAAATTTTAAAAAAACCCACAACAGGTAACTGCCCACACTGCAAACAACCAGAAACCCCAGAACACGCACTCATCCACTGCACACACTACCTAACACATCGAACCGCATTACAAACCACCCTCAATCTAAACAAGGCTCTAACTCTAGAAGCAATACTAAACCCACAAAATAAACTAGAAAACTTCAAGGCCTTAGGCGTATTGTTAATAAAAACGGAACTAATAAAACGCATCTAAAAACACAATAACCTACCAAATCAAAATCACATAAACAAACAAACATCCACCATACCCAGCTCCCTTAGTTCTCCTCCCCAATCCCCCAATTCCCAAATTCTATATAAGCAACCCCTAAAACCCCACTCTTGGGTTGCACAGACCACTTTCGCCCCTTTCGGAAACACATTAAATGGCCTGGCCAGGGGCCCGTGTGCGAAATACGCATCAGTCGGAAAGCGCACGTTAAATCTCCAAAGTAAGTAAGTAAGTAAAGTGGTGATAGAACCTAAACCGAAACGTCACTCTTAATTGTAATAAAGAAGTTGTTCATCCATAAATTCTTATCCTCACTTAGTACTCCAACTTCTAAATGCCTATCAAAGAAGAAGTCAGTGAAATATCAAATTATTAATTACATTATACAATACTCTTATGCACTGTATTATAAAGCGGATTCGAGTAGGCTCAAACCGAATGACTCAGTAATTCTCGAAACCATAGAGCCCGACATCGCTGCCCGCATCTATATTTATTATTATTATTATTATTATTTCTGTGACCCACCTCTGTCCTAAGTACTTACCATTACTATGTATCCAATACCGTCTACAGCCATTGCAGGAAAAAATGGTTTTAGAGAATTACAAGCAAGGGAAAATCATTGCTAAGTTACATATAGGGACAAATGAAGAGGTGACGTCGCCGAAACTAATAAACTGAATAATCGAAGATGTCCACTGGTGTGAGAGGATGTTTCTGATACAACTATTAGTATCCATGCGTTGTGTTATGAAAGCAAAATAGGGCGAACGTAAAACCTTAACGCAGAACAATAAAGAAAGATCAAAACAGATTAATACGGCCGGCCATCCATGTGCATCACGTTGAGTGTTCCTGTACTCTTACGATGTAATATATCCTCCCCGTCTATTCCACACTTTGAGGAGAAGTGTTCAACCCACAGAAACGTCAAGTAGCACATGATATGTTATCGCTACAATTATATCGAGTGGGAATAAATCACTGATACCGATACTTTGTAATCCTACTTGTTTTTTACCATTACTACCAACAACGCTCGTCAATGTTATGGCGGGTACAAAGCGGCAAAGACACACTTAACTATAAACTTGTTTCATGTAACAGTTTATACAAAGAACGTATCTAAAGTGCTTTCTTGGTTGTGTGAGTTCAGTCAAATCTCATAGCTTGTTTATGAGACCTGACTGCCTGCCTGATTACGCACGCGGCAAAGCATACCATGTCTGCACATAACAACTCTACTGGTCAATGGGACCAGAGTGGAATACCTAGCATTAAGGAACACAATGATGCCGCTGTCTCAGTAAACACGTGTCTCTCAGTGCGAGTCTTACCACCTTGTGCTTATCATGCTACGTAACTAATGCAATATAACTGATAATGCAATATAACTTATAATGCTCCGTAACTAATACTGCAATACCTAGCATTAAGGAACACAATGATGCCGCTGTCTCAGTGAACAAGTGTCTCTCAGTGGGAGTCTTACCACCTTGTGCTTATCATGCTACGTAACTAATGCAATATAACTGATAATGCAATATAACTTATAATGCTCCGTAACTAATACTGCAATACCTAGCATTAAGGAACACAATGATGCCGCTGTCTCAGTGAACACGTGTCTCTCAGTGGGAGTCTTACCACCTTGTGCTTATCATGCTACGTAACTAATGCAATATAACTGATAATGCAATATAACTTATAATGCTCCGCAACTAATACTGCAATACCTAGCATTAAGGAATACAATGATGCCGCTGTCTCAGTGAACACGTGTCTCTCAGTGGGAGTCTTACCACCTTGTGCTTATCATGCTACGTAACTAATGCAATATAACTGATAATGCAATATAACTTATAATGCTCCGTAACTAATACTGCAATACCTAGCATTAAGGAACACAATGATGCCGCTGTCTCAGTGAACACGTGTCTCTCAGTGGGAGTCTTACCACCTTGTGCTTATCATGCTACGTAACTAATGAAATAATGCAATATAACGTACAATGTCATGCATCTTATAATGCAAAATAACGTATAATGCAATATAACTTATAATGCAATATATCTTATAATGCTAGGTATTTTATATACAACTTAAAATGCTGTGTAACTTATAATGATATGTATCTTATAATGCAATGTAACTAATAATGCAATATAACTTATAATGCTATCTAACTTTTAATGCAATGTAACTTATAATGCTATGTATTTTATCATGCAATGTAATTAATAATGCAGTATAACTTATAATGCTATGGAACTGTTAATGCTATGCATCTTATAATGCTATGTAACTCATAATGCTATGTAACTAATAATGCAATGCAACTTATAATGCTATCTAACTTACAATGCTATGCATTTTATAATGTCTTACCACCTTGTGCTTATCATGCTATGTAACTAATGCAATATAACGTATCATGCAATATAACGTATAATGCTATGCAACTTATAATGCAATATGACTTATAATGCTCCGCAACTAATACTGCAATACCTAGCATTAAGGAATACAATGATGCCGCTGTCTCAGTGAACACGTGTCTCTCAGTGGGAGTCTTACCACCTTGTGCTTATCATGCTACGTAACTAATGCAATATAACTGATAATGCAATATAACGTATAATGTCATGCATCTTATAATGCAATATAACGTATAATGCTATGTAACTTATATTGCAATGTATCTTATAATGCTATGTATTTTCAATGTTATGTAACTTAATATGCCATGTTTTTTATAATGAAATATAACTTATAATGCTATGTAACGTATAATGTTATGCAACTTATAATGCAATATGACTTATAATGCTATGTAACTTATAGTGTTATGTAACTTATATTGCAATATAACTTATAATGCAATGTAGCTTATAATGCTATGTATCTTAGAATTCTATGTAACTTATAATGCTATGTATTTTATAATTCAACACAACTTAAAATGCTATGTAACGTATAATGCAATGTAACTAATAATGCAATATAGCTTATAATGCTATCTAACTTATAATACAATGTAATTTATAATGCTATGTAACTTAAAATGCTATGTAACTTATGATGCTATTTATTTTATAATGCAATGTCACTAATAATGCAATATAACTTATAATGCTATCTAACTTATAATGCAATGCAACTTATAATGCTATGTAACTTACAATGCTATGTATTTTATAATGCAATGTTACTAATAATGCAATATAACTTATAATGCTATGTAACTGTTAATGCAATGTATCTTATAATGCAATGTAACTTATAATGCTATGTATCTTATAATGCAATGTAACTAATCATGGAGTATAACTTATAATGCAACATTACTTATAATGCTACGTAACTAATAAAGTTGTGTTGAATTATAGAATACATAGCATTATAAGTTACATAGCATTCTTAGATACATAGCATTATAAGATACATAACTTAAACTGTTGTGTAACTGATAACGCTGTGTAACATATAATGCAACATAACTTATAATGCTATGTACCTTTTGATGTTTAAAACTAATAATGCTTTGTAACTTATAATGAAACGTAACTTATTATTGTATGTTACTTAAACGGCTATTTAAAAAACTTATAATGTCATGCAACTTATAATGCATATAACGCATAATGCTATGTAACTTAAATGTTATGTAACTGGTAATGCAACATTGCTTACAGTTCTATGTAAATAATAACGCTATATAACTTATAGAGCTTTGTAACTTATAATGCTACGTAACTTATAATGTTATGTAACTAACAATGTTATATAATTTATATTGCAACATAACTTATAAAGCCACGTAACTTATAATGCTATATAACTTATAATGTCATGTAACTTATAATGGTATGTAACTTATATACTCTGTATTTTATGTCATACTGATAATGTCATGTAAATGTTTAAATGCTTAATCAAAGGCGTTGAACTTTCCGATTTGTGCTACGTTTTCATCATGTTAATCTTGAAATATAGATATGGTGATTCTGTTCCCATGTCTACATTTTACCTTTTCTAAAACTGGGAATAGACTATTGCTTTCCTTTACATTATATTTGTTATCAACAATGTCTGGGTATAACAGATGCTCAGTTAATTTTGATAATAAAACAACATCAACTAATATCAAGTATCGTTTAACGATGCCCACGATCCGTTGGTTGTGAGTTCGAATCCAAGATTAGCGTCGATTATGATCCCCGGCCTATCAACATTCGTGATCGTAGCTTGCACCATAGTGGCTTCCTATCTCAAGCTGACACATCATAAAATTACTGTAAGAGTGCCCAAAGCCGTGTCCCACTAGCTACCTATGTTACACTACTTCAGTGATTAATGTCTAAAGTGACTTACATTTACTTATTTGCATAAAGAATCGTCGATATTGGTGTCGGTGATGTGTCTTAACACCTTAATATGCTGTCACATAGATCTACAAACTATTATTGGTTTCAAAGGTCATCATCAAGGGTTTCAATTTCCTCTATTTTATTTCAATTATTCGTCAAAGGTGCACTACATGTTTTGCACGCTGATTGATTACAAAACGTTCCCTTCAGACATACACTGTAATCACTGTTCTTCAAGCATTCCGTTTGATCTAGAAGACCGAAATAAATTACGACACGCGACGTTTCTTTTGTTAAATAGAGGACGAAAAGGATTCACATCTTTTGATATAATCAACTGTTACGCAAATCTTCAAATGTTGCATCTAAATACGTACCAGACATTGTAAATAATTCAATTGTACCCCAAGAAGGCAATGAGGAAGATGGAGAAGGTGGTCAATGAAAGCCTGTTAGGGACATTTTAGTGCGTATACAAGCAACTTTGAGTTTTTCATTTACCTTCATATCTAAGTTTGAATTTGAAATTGTTTCTGAAAAAAACTGAAGTGAAACCAATCAATGTCGCTGGTAGTGTGTGGTTATTGCAAGTAATAAAGATCATTTGAGAGAAATTGCTTCAGATATCCTCTTTAAAAAGGCCAGATAATCAATCATATATCATTGCCATTCCAATAATAAGGAATCGTCGGAAGTTCAGAGTTACGGAAAACGCCACTTTTGACCTTTTTTGATGATATTTCGGCATGTCACGTCCATGTGAAAAAAGCTGATGGCAAGCCAAGTGAATGCTTGAAGCTGGTGCATCGCAGGTGACGTATATTGATTCAACCTCAGGAACATCATATGGCATCGCTATCAATATAAGCATTTCAGAGACCGTCCTCGTATGGACCGCCCAGACAGTGACAAACACTCGCCAAGACATACGGATTCGAACTACGCATCTACGACACACACGGCAACTATCACAGAGAGTGCCATCCCTGGCAACAGAGGCGTATCAGAGTAGACAGTCCAACGACGTCTTGGGCATCCGTGCGAGGCACCCGGCCTGACGGCCAATCCCGACGGCAGAACACCAACGGCGACGTGGTGTCTACATGCGTAGAGGTGAACGTCACACCATGTGCTCTGGAAGGCGATCCCAATGGATGTGGTGAAGTTATGATCTGGGGTGAACTAACCGCTACAGGAAGGATTCATATGATAGTGATTGAAGGGAAGTTCAATGTGCCGAGAATCCGGGTTGAGATTTTGCAACGTAGTGGACCTGGAGTGACGCACCACATTTTGTGCAGCAGTATGTGGTGCGGTGCTTGTGAAGTCTTTCAAACCTCCAACATCACTTCAGTAGCTCCGGCTTATCCTTCCTCAGATATGACGTGCCACACTCCAGATCTGTCTTCAACGTTCAATGACCTGAATGAGGCGAAGGTGTCAGGCCTGTATCAATGCACAGGGTGGACACAGTCGCCACTGACTGTGTGATCTTGCCTCTGAATCCCTTTGTGTGACATGACTAATTTGCACATGATAGGCGCGCTCGTCATATGGACTGTTGCTCGTTACCGTTCCGGTATCTCCAGACAGTTTTCTTCACATATGATACAATTCCATTCAGTCAGTAGATGTTTTTGACCGATTCTCTTTATTTTCTGTTTGTCAACAAAAAGTCTTGAAACAAAGAGTCTTTTAATTCAAGTTAGTAACTTGAATGTTGAAAATGTATATATTTAGTTGAATGGTCATAATTGGCTTCCATATTATACAGAACAGTTTGATCAATTTCAGCATCGCCCGTTATACCTGATAGGGGGTTGCTGGCATGTTCAGGCACATGCCTGCGTCACTAGACGGACATATATAGGTACCTTATTGATTGTGCCATAGGAACAAACCTACTAGTCATAAATATGAGCCTCTAACAAATCCCATTACACATATCACATCTTCAGTAATCAATGTTTCATTGTTACTTAACCCCAATGCGTTCAGTAAAACC
>NW_025963802.1:24025190-24059058 GCF_023055435.1 Haliotis rufescens
TCCTCGACAACACACGGGCGGTTAAAACCATGAACAACAATTCTCGCTGACACACGGGTGGTTGATACCATGAGCAAAGGTCCTCGACAACACACGGGCGGTTAAAACCATGAACAACAATTCTCGCTGACACACGGGTGGTTAATACCATGAGCAAAGGTCCTCGACAACACACGGGCGGTTAAAACCATGAACAACAATTCTCGCTGACACACGGGTGGTTGATACCATGAGCAAAGGTCCTCGACAACACACGGGCGGTTAAAACCATGAACAACAATTCTCGCTGACACACGGGTGGTTAATACCATGAGCAAAGGTCCTCGACAACACACGGGTGGTTAAAACCATGAACAACAATTCTCGCTGACACACGGGTGGTTAATACCATGAGCAAAGGTCCTCGACAACACACGGGTGGTTAAAACCATGAACAACAATTCTCGCTGACACACAGGTGGTTAATACCATGAGCAAAGGTCCTCGACAACACACGGGCGGTTAAAACCATGAACAACAATTCTCGCTGACACACGGGTGGTTAATACCATGAGCAAAGGTCCTCGACAACACACGGGCGGTTAAAACCATGAACAACAATTCTCGCTGACACACGGGTGGTTGATACCATGAGCAAAGGTCCTCGACAACACACGGGCGGTTAAAACCATGAACAACAATTCTCGCTGACACACGGGTGGTTAATACCATGAGCAAAGGTCCTCGACAACACACGGGCGGTTAAAACCATGAACAACAATTCTCGCTGACACACGGGTGTTTAATACCATGAGCAAAGGTCCTCGACAACACACGGGTGGTTAAAACCATGAACAACAATTCTCGCTGACACACGGGTGGTTGATACCATGAGCAAAGGTCCTCGACAGCACACGGGCGGTTAAAACCATGAACAACAATTCTCGCTGACACACGGGTGGTTAATACCATGAGCAAAGGTCCTCGACAACACACGGGTGGTTAAAACCATGAACAACAATTCTCGCTGACACACGGGTGGTTGATACCATGAGCAAAGGTCCTCGACAACACACGGGCGGTTAAAACCATGAACAACAATTCTCGCTGACACACGGGTGGTTAATACCATGAGCAAAGGTCCTCGACAACACACGGGTGGTTAAAACCATGAACAACAATTCTCGCTGACACACGGGTGGTTGATACCATGAGCAAAGGTCCTCGACAACACACGGGCGGTTAAAACCATGAACAACAATTCTCGCTGACACACGGGTGGTTAATAACTTGAGCAACGATTCTCGCTGACACACGGGTGGTTAATACCATGAGCAACGATTCTCGTTGACACACGGGTGGATTATACTATGAGCAACGATTCTCGCTGACACACGGGTGGTTAATAACTTGAGCAACGATTCTCGCTGACACACGGGTGGTTAATACCATGAGCAAAGGTCCTCGACAACACACGGGCGGTTAAAACCATGAACAACAATTCTCGCTGACACACGGGTGGTTAATAACTTGAGCAACGATTCTCGCTGACACACGGGTGGTTAATACCATGAGCAACGATTCTCGTTGACACACGGGTGAATAATACTATGAGCAACGATTCTCGCTGACACACGGGTGGTTAATACTATGAGCAACGATTCTCGCTGACACACGGGTGGTTAATAACTTGAGCAACGATTCTCGCTGACACACGGGTGGTTAATACCATGAGCAACGATTCTCGCTGACACACGGGTGGTTAATACCATGAGCAACGATTCTCGCTGACACACGTGTGGTTAATACCATGAGCAACAATTCCCGCCAACACACGGGTGGTTAATACCATGAGCAATGATTGTCGCTGACACGCGGGTGGTTAATACCATGAACAACGATTCTCGCTGACACACGGGTGGTTAATACCATGAGCAACGATTCTCGCTGACACACGGGTGGTTAATACCATGAGCAACGATTCTCGCTGACACACGGGTGGTTAATACCATGAGCAACGATTCTCGCTGACACACGGGTGGTTAATACAATGAGCAACGATTCTCGCTGACACACGGGTGGTTAATACCATGAGCAACAATTCCCGCCAACACACGGGTGGTTAATACCATGAGCAATGATTGTCGCTGACACACATGTGGTTAATACCATGAGCAACGATTCTCGCTGACACACGGGTGGTTAATACCATGAGCAATGATTCTCGCTGACACACGGGTGGTTAATACCATGAGCAGCAATTTCCGCCAACACACGGTTGGTTAATACCATGAGCAACAATTCTTGCTGACACACGGGTGGTTAATACCACAAGCAACGATTCTCGCTGACACACGGGGGGTTTATATCATGAGCAACAATTCCCACCAACACACGGGTGGTTAATACCATGAGCAATGATTGTCGCTGACACACAGGTGGTTAATACCATGAGCAATGATTGTCGCTGACACACGGGTGTTTAATACAATGAGCAACGATTCTCGCTGACACACAGGTGGTTAATACCATGAGCAACGATTCTCGCTGACACACAGGTGGTTAATACCATGAGCAACGATTCTCGCTGACACACGGGTGGTTAATACCACGAGCTTTGATTCTCCAAACGCACGGGTGGTTAATACCATGAGCAACGATTCTCGCCGACACACGGGTGGTTAATACCATGAGCACAGGTTCTCGCTGACACACGGGTGGTTAATACCATGAGCAGCAATTCTCGCCGACACACGGGTGGTCAATACCATGAGCAACGATTCTCGCCGACACACGGGTGGTTAATACCATGAGCAGCAATTCTCGCCGACACACGGGTGGTTAATACCATGAGCAACGATTCTCGCTGACACACGGGTGGTTAATACCATGAGCCGCAATTCTCGCCGACACACATGCAGTTTACAGAATCAGCAACGATTCTCACCGGCACACATGTAGTTATAAGAATGAGCAACGTGAATATACAGAAAATGTTGCATATTCTCCTCAAAAAAAGTATATATGACAATTTTTTTACTGTTTTGAAAAGTATGTATAGAAATGTTAACGCAACTATAGCTTTTATTTATTGTACCAAACTAAGTCCATATTTTGAAAGTACATTGTACAAGGCTGCACACTAAGCCCAGTGTTGTTTTCTATATTTATCAACGAATTAGTTGTTAGTTTAGAAAATACGTTTACCGATGGTATTTTTGTGTCAGAATGTATGTTAAATATAATAGCTTTGCTGTTTGCAGATGATCTTGTATTAATTGCCGATAGAGTTATAAAATTGCAGAGGCGTCTGGATACTCTACAGTCCTGCTCCCAGAAATGGGGTATGGAAATAAATGTTGAAAAAAGCAAAATAATTGTATTTAAGATGGGTGGAAGATTATCTAAATCTGAACAATGGTATTATAATGGTATGCGAATGGAACGATTATGTCAATATGTATAAATATCTAGGCCTTATGATAACTCCTAAACTTGTATGGACGAGAGCATGGAAAACTCTATCTGAACAAGCTAATAAGGCCTTGTGGCCTTTAAAATCTTTTATCCGGCGTTTTGAATTGTCTCTGAATCAATCTTTTTATTTGTTTGATAAACAAATTGTACCAATTTTGTCTTATGCAGCAGAAATTTGGGGATAAGGTAGAGTTGAAAGTATAGAGATTATTCATAGAAAATTTTGTAAATTTAGGCTACATATTGGTTATAGATCACCTAATGCTGTTGCCTAATAGAGAGTGTGGGCGAGTTCTTCTTTATAATGTTTATGGTGTTAAATGTATCAAATACTGGATAAGATTATTGCAAATGAATGTAGATAGGTATCCATATCAATGATATTTATCACTATTATCTATTATCGATAGAAAACGTCCAAACTGAGCAACATATGTACGTAGATATGGCTATGGTATAGTATGGATCTCTAAAAATTGTTGGCGAGACCGAACCTTTTTTAAAACCAATTTAAAGAGAGATTGTATACTTGTTCCTCCCAAGAATGGCACTCGTCTTTAGATTCCTCTGCATTGGCATTTTACAAAACGCAAACATCTTTGTTAAATTGAGAACTATATCTATCTATGCAGCTACCATATTTACAGAAAAAGATTAACTAAATTCAGATCAGAATGTAATAATTTGGGTGTACAATATTACCGAAAAAGAATATTGCTTTTAGATGATCCTAAGATCTTTTGTAAACATTGTGGATCAGTTGAAGATGAAGCACATGTTGTATATGTATGCATGTTCTATGAAGATAAGCGTAAGGACTTACTACCAAGATTAAGCAATAACCAGTTCTGCTCACTTAAAAGTTTTTGTACCTCAAAAGATATTAATATTTTAGTTCCATTTACTAAGTTTCTCGAATGTAATTTCATTTGATAAACCTCATTAATATTTATATGCATAATATGATTCAATATGAGAGTGGTGGTAACTGTAAAAGTATTTGTAATATTATTTGTACTTTGGTAATGTGGCCTGAAATGCAATAAAACATGTCTGTCTGCCTGTCTGTCTATCTAAAAGTGTTGTTAATATGTTAGTATGCTTTTGTGTAAATATAGTGTAAATACACTCTTCAAAAAAAGAAACGTACAGGTAGTATGTAGTTAATTGATCCTGACTACACAAAACATCCAGTATATGAATTGGATATATGTTATTGGAAAATGTTGGTGGCCTGATAATCGACAAACGGTGCGTCAAAAAGCAGCCTTTGTCGATTTGCAATGTCTTAAACGGCATTGTTTTCACGCTTGTTAAAAAATGTCATGGAGGAAAACAGTAAAGCAAAATGCACGTGCAAGTTATGGCATTCGTAACTCGTAGTAGTGGCTATAAAAAGGCAAGCATAAGCCAATAAATTGTCATAAATTTGTCAACAGTTTTCAAGTTCGAAAATGCCGAGACTCAGCGCTGCCGATCGGAACATCACCATAGGACGTATCCAAAGAAGGAAATCGCATTCTTCTTTTGCTCACCACTTCAACGTCCACCACAGCACCAATTGCCGCCTTTGTGACGTATACACACAATTCAATTCCCTTGCAAACAGTCCGAGAACCGGCAGACCAAGAGTTACCACCCCTGCACAGGATCGCTACATTCGAACTGTTCCACTTACTTCAGATACGGAGAATGCAGGACGCATCCCTGGTTTGAGGAGGATATCGGACCAGACTGTCAGGAACCACCTTCGCGAGGCTTGATTCAGACCCAGAAGATCAGTTATCGTCCCTATTTTGCAACAGGTCCATCGACAGCGACGCTTGCGTTGGTGCCATAGCTTACAACCTTGGAATTTTGGAAACTGGAGACGAGTGTGGTTTAGTGATGAATCACGATTTCTTTTTCACCGGTGAGATGGAAGACAACGTGTTTATCTTCGTCGAAATGAGCGTTTTGCCCCACTTTGTAAACGTGAATTCGACCATTTTGGTGGCGGTAATGTCATGGTGTGGGGACCATATCCTACACCACGAGATCTGATTTGGTTGTGGTTCAGGGAAATGTGAGAGCAAATCGCGACATGAATCTAATTCTTCAACCTCACCTTCTTCCAATCAGTGACCGCAAGAGTGGAGCTGTTTCAACAGGACAACGCTTCAGCGCACACAGCTCGGGTCATGGTAGACTACCTTCATAATGCCAACATCAACGATTTGTCCTGGCCGTCGAGATCTCCAGATGAACGTCAACGTCAGAACACGCCGCAGACACTCCCTCAACTGGCCAACGCGTTACAAGCAGAATGGCCAGGAATTCCGCAGGACAGAATTCGTTCACTTATCCAGTCAGTGCCGAGGAGATGCAGAGCCGTGATTGCTGCCCGGGGCGGTCACACGAGATACTAAATTCAGCGGAACCTTGTGGCCTTATGTGACATGACAATGAAAGGCTTTCAGTGTCTTTTTACAACGACAACATGTGACTACCGAGCTCCAAAATCTCCTATTTGTATCTATGATATTAAATTAAATACATCGACTTTATTTACTAAAAGTCTACCTGTGCGTTTCTTTTTTTGAAGAGTCTATGTAACTATAATATTGTGTAAATGTGTTGTTTAATATGTAAGTACGGTTTTGTGTAAATGTGTTGTTAATATGTAAATATGGTTTTGTCTAAATGTGTTAATATGTAAGTTGGTTTTGTGTAAATATGTAGTTGATTTATGAGTATGGGTTTATGGAGTCCCACTGTGCCTGAACCACAACAATACAATGCTATAGCCATAAATAAAGCAAGTCTAGATTCTCCCCAGGTTCAGGTCCTACCTAACTGTGGCGCCTTTTCAATTTAAATAGAGTTGTTAATATATATATGACTACTATTCAGAAACTAAGCGTTGGTCTGTTAACTGTGGAGCAAAACGTGTTGTGGACATTACTGCATAGAAGGGAGGGTATTCATTTGTCGTATACCATATCAGATTGACTTAATGTTATGACTAGATAATCACACCACCCCTAAGCTGACTTGGCATGCACTGGTGTATACACTCTGAACTGGTAGGCATGACGCCAGTTCCCAGTTAGAAGCCATCGTGACATCAGCGCTGCTCGTTCATGTGTTCTCGAGTTAAATATCAACAGTAGCCCGTAGGACGAAGTTAGCTGCTGATGACTTATTGACAAATCTGATTTTAAAAAAAGGACATTGTTACTTTATGTATGTTGTAATTAGGACAGTACTGTCATAATGAGATCGACTTCAAGATATATTTGAGGTGTGTAAACACGATTCCGTTTTACAGAACAAAGGTGTTGTATAATTGTTTATAGGATATGGATGAGTGCGATTTTAGACGCCCCTAGATTTGTCCAGCATCGTTTACAGTTCATTAATCAATGATCTTTCATCACGGAAGTCTAGTGACGCAGGTAGGCGACCCAAACTGAAAGGTCAATTATCGGTTGATACGTTCACGATCAGTACTCTGTTGCACTGGTGGCTTGATCAGATGGCCTGCCCATTTTCCTTGCTGTATAATTAGATGTTAACTCTGACAAGTGATTAAAGCGTTAGGCCGTCATTTAGCCTGGTTCTTAGTGACCCATTAATTTCATTTTCACCTGTATTTTGCCTTATACGTCCAATGGAATCTGTTTCGGCAGATAATCAAGACTGATTATTCTCTGGCATTGATGTCCGAAATATTTGATATTGTTTCAAGTGACATTACTCACTCAGAATCACTCTGCCGAACAAGTTCAGCGTTAGCGCATCAAACCAAAACCTGCACTCACCACATAGGTATAAGTACAATGTCTGAAACCATTTTTTGTACCCCATGGTGATATTGCTTTGTTGGCGTAGATTCACGCCTTCACCATTGTCCTGTACAATGTCCTGTCAGCAATATTCCAGCTGGATAATGGCGAATCTGGGCCAGGTAAACTGGTGGTTTGACAGTTTTAGAAACCTTCCAAGTTGTCGAGGTACGCATTAAACAAACTCACCCAGCCTGATAACCAGATTGGGTAAGATAACACCACTGATAAGCGAAATTCGACGCCTCAGATGACTTGGCCACTCATGCCAGCTGTGTAACAGAGTACATATTTTGTGTGCTAAAGCATTTTCTGATCCTTGTAACTATGTGCCCCCCTACTCTTATTTGAATGAACATGCCCTTAAGTTAAGCATCAAAGAATTGTTATTAACTACTTAAGTGCATTCTATGGGTACGGATACGGTGCTGATAACAATGGATCACGACAATGAGATAAGAACCTACCAATGGATGCAAGTAAGCACAGACCACTGGGCCACTCGTCCCCTATGTAAACAGGAAACACATTGGTAAAACATATAATCCAATAATAACCATTTTGGAGATCGCTGGGAAAAATGACATTGTCTTATTTGTCCCAGGCTCTGTGGAACATTTAATAACCAAATCCCCGCGGAAAGGTCATGACATACAAGTCCATATTATCAAGCATGCCCACCAGTGTCCTACTCACAGCCTTCCATGTTAAGTAGTAGCATTTGATCGCTAACATTTCTTCAAGGTTATGTTTTCTGATGAGCATTATGATGGCCTTTACCGGTGAGAATGGCATTTAACATTGTTACAGGGCGTGCAGTCATGTTAACGCAATTCTGTTCTTTAATACTCTTTTTCTAAGGTTAGGATGTTCTAGAAGATCGGGTAGGGACACAGTGGATGATCTTCAATTCACGTTATCCTCAATATAGATGATACCAAATTAATACCAATTACAATGTCAATGTCACTTCATTGATACTGCTGAAACTAGAGTGTGCACAAGTTAACATGGACATATGATGGTACAAGGCTCATACGTTAATACGAATATAATAATGTGAAAATGAATAATATATCACTACTGACCAGGTGGTGAAGTGAACTTCTCCATTGTTGACAATAACAACCTTCGTTATTCACATGATGCCCAAAATATCGTGAACAGACTGCTATCAATTGGGATCACAACTTAAAGATAATAAAGGATGGTTTGGAAGCGCATGCCAAAACATGCGCGAAATGAGAAGATAAACCCGTTGAATGTCTTTGAGATAAGGTTAAATCAGTGCGTGATGTTGTCATTGGTAGAATGCACAAACTGAAAAAAGAGGAAACAAAATTGAAGTAAACCCATTTTGTCCCAGCGAGCTGTCATCCCAAGTCTGACTGCCCTACATGAAATGTTTGTAGTTGTTCCCACTTATATGATTCAGATAACAAAACCATTACATTTTAGCATCACTACATTAATTGTTTGTTCGAAGAAGTTGGTAAATGTGTAATATCAGATGATACCTAATATAAGGACAGAATGACAATTGAGGAAGAAATCTGCCAAAACCACGCATCAATACTATGGCAGGACTCCATAACCTGAAGACATGCCCATTCTTGTTTTGCCTGGATTCCACAGCTCAACAAAACTTCGTACAAACTGGGATATATCAAAATCTGGGTCCGGCAAATGTACCACTTAATCCCTGTCTCAAAGATTAACGACTTTCCTTAATACATATTTGAGACAAGTTGAAAAACTACAATGTGGATTCTGAAAAAATCTCAACGGATTTGCTTGTAGTTTGTAGTCTTAAAAATGAACCGAGTTTAAATTATGTCAAAATATTTTCATCTTTGGTCACCACTATCCTACACGACAAACTCATGGACCCTTAACCCATGGGCATGTGGCACAAAACGTGGTGACCGTAGATATCTCGCTCTTCAGAAATGTGAAATAGTGGTCTCATTGATAACATCTATATGAAATTAGGGTATAAGACATGAAGGCAATAGTAGGCAAAAAGTGCTTTCCTTGAGCATATGAATTTTTTTCATCGGAAATCAAAACAAGGTTATTTGACCAAGAAGTTTGTCAGGTATATCGATTATGTGATATGGTTCGATAGAGGTCAAAGATTGAATTCTCTGCAGCTCATGTACCCACCTGAACAAGAAATTAAAGAGACCAGTGAAACAGCCTCGTCTGTTTAATATTGAGATATATGCATGATTAGGGAGACCAAAACATCCCAACAAGATTGTATGACAGGAGGGGCGACTTGAACGTTCCCAAAGTGGACTTTCGAGTAAAATTCCAGCAGCTACATTCCTCAATCGTGCATGCCCTTTCTACGAAGATTTCCAAGAACGTCATACGGCTCTTGCTCAAAAGTCGACTCTCACGATGCCACACTGTGCCGCCACTTCCTGAAATGTCTAATACTATCTTCCTAACAAATGTTCATACAAATGGTCATATAATACTGGAACTTTTATAAATGTATGAATTTCAAAAGACCTTATGTTGAAGTTAGTTAATAACAAACAAATCAACACAAGTGTGAACCTTTAAACATGCCTTACAAAAGTTGTTTTATTTGTTATATCGTAGTCGGTGTATCATATTTGCAGTCATCCGTGAAGATCCGGGTTAGAATAAGTCTTGAGCAAACTATGCCTGCCGTAAAAACGACTATGCTTGTCGTAAAAGGCAACTAACGGGATCGGGGGTCAGGTTCTCTGATGTAGGTCATCGTATCCCAATTGCGTGGATCGATGGTCATGATGTCAATCCCTGGATTGTCTGGTCCAATCTTTCATTCTGACATTTTTTTTGTGAAGGAGGACGTCACATATCTGCTCTAGCTGATACAGATAAGAGCAAGGTACTAGTCTTTTACGCATTAAGCATTATGTTTCATTATGTTAAGTGTTTCAGTATGTGTCAGTGAAACATTTCTGATCTTTAATAATACATAATAGTCGCATATTGCAAGTCCCCCATGCACTGTTTCCCTCTCCACAACTGAGGATGCATTTATCAATAAAAATCACGACTTGGTCATTTTCGTCTTTAATTAAGGACAACCTTTCATCACCGACGATCGTTAAACACACCTTAAAGGGTTCATTCTCGGTGCGGACAAGACATCTGCGTCATGACCTTGAGCATCAGCGCTGCTTTCGCTGGCCATTGATATCAAGGTCAATAAGTATTATTGAATAACTCAAGAGTTTGCTTTGCCATATGAATGATGAATCAGTTACTTGACAGAATCGTCTTGGCCGTGAACTACTAATGGCCAGTTATTATTAATTCTTGAGCGAGAGAGTGAGAATAAATGTTGTTCTATGCCGCAGTCAACAATATTCTAACTACCTAACTGCAACCTTTAAATACTCGAGTTAGACAAACCAATGACTGACACATGAGCATACATTCATGCCAGGGGACGGTATTAGGGCTATATTTTGCTACAAGTGCCATTCTACATCGGTCGGATACGTATGTGAACATACACGTCGATTGTTTCAATGCCAGAATGCAGCCGGACCACCCAACTGAGGTGTTAGAAATCCTTATTACGCTTACATATTAACACATTCACTACCTATCTCTGGCTAAATTGGCATTTGATGCTCCGTAACTGCGCAACATCCTCCAGACATGGGATTCGGTTGAAAACACTACTGTGAAACACGTCGTAATGTGCCTCTGTAAGTTAACACATCATTTGTTTGTGTGTGTTCTTTCTTACGAAAGATGATATCTTGTTTTGACAATACGTCACCAGAACACAAAGCAATACGTTGTAACTCAATTGAAAAAAATATTCTGTATGAGGCATGTGATGCTTACACCATTTCATCAATTGCACAAAGTGAGAGCTGTTATCAAAAACAGTTATTCCACACCAAATGCTTTACTGCCTGGTTAATCTCACAGATTGTGTTAACAGCACACCAAAAAAACCACAGAAAACAACCACCAAGAACATTTCCCTTATGAATGTAACTGCAGTGAGTTGGGTTGGCGCTATGTCAGTTACTTCTGCTACGATGGTGAAGTGTACGGTCATAGTTGTTGAGCTGACAGACACACTCTACCCATTTAATACATATATAGAGGAGGTGAGCTTCTCAAACATGGTGTCTACAAACAGCGTGAGCAAATACAAACTTCCTGAAGTCCATAACGTCTTTTCTTCAAATTCGATTGAGGACAATACCACTCCAGACATATATGTGTACATTAAACGTGAAAAAGCTATTATGGACATTTGTCCAAAGAAGAGAGACTATATTCATTTGTCCTTAAGTCCGATTAAGTCAATATCATGACTAAATTATAACAATACAGATTGACTTCCTATGCACTGATGTGCTGAAATGATATCCTCTGAACACTCATTAGAAGGTATGACGTCAATGCCCAGCTTGAGGTCCACCGAGACGTCAATGCAGTGAGTTCGTGTATTCCCGTGTTATAATATCAACAGAACCCCACAGAACGAATTTAGTTGACGATGACTACTTGACTAATCTGTCTCACAAAACTATGCGTTATTACTCTCGGTATGTTGCACTTAGGCAGTTCTGTGTTGATGGGTTCGATTTATAACTGTTTAATGTAAACATAAACTTGATATCAAATTGAAGCGAGTGTAATATTGTTTTTATTACCACAGATGTAATCTAACGAGTAATCAACACAAACATTCAACATGAGTACCGTCAGTATAGCAACTGAGATGAAGGCAAAGCTTGCAACGATTGTTGACCAAACCACAACGAAAGTAAAATATTTTCCCGTTCAGTTTTTCTCCAGTACAGGTAATGGACAAAAGGATATATGGTTGTCAAATTGAAAGGCCGTAATCTCTCGTTAATTTCGCCCTATGAACTAGAACTCTGTCTAAGCACAATTCCGCAATAGACTAGACAACACTTACTGCGGATAGGCAGCAGACAGGAAGTTCCAGTTTGGCTTCTAACGTTCCATTACCGCTTCCGTTACCGAGTGCATTTGCTGGAAATGTCAACACAGTCAAGTTTGATGAAAAACGTTGTTTCAAGAATGAAATCTGCGAGAACACACATGAACTGTCGCAAATGTTTCAAGGACAGTTCCGATGGATAGCTACGGCTCGTGTATTCGTCTTATTTAGGCCAGTTGAACTCACGCTCAAAATGTCTGAAGATGCCAATCTTGCCGTCTGAAAGGCAATGTATGAAGGACTATGCAATATAGTTTATCGTAAAGGAAACGAACGGCCTTACCTTCTGTGTTTAATGTACATGCACATGGACGCGAAACGTTTAATGAACTTGGAGCTCGGTGCTAAAGGGCATTTTGCGGCGCCCCCTTGTGCGGCAATATCAACAACCAAGTGTTGCTCGTCGGTGTTCATTTTAGGGAAGAATTTGGTTTCTAACTTCGCACTTTGTTATTCCTCATTTGTATTATGATATAGGAGTCCTAGTGTGTAGCCTCATCCCAAAGTCTTCGGTCATCCTGCACCATGTATCGTCCAGTTATGTTTTTTCTTTTTCAGTTTCTGACATAACGCACTGACTTAGCATACTCACAAGGACTTTCAACAAATTCATCTTCTATCCGCTAATCTTTTGGCATACGCTTTAATAACACCCATACTGATTTTACAGCTGTGATCCCAATCGGCAGCAGGCTGTTCACGATAGTTTGGGCCATCCACCGATCCAGGCTAGATCTAGGAACCAGAATCATTGCTCACCTAAGACCACATCGACATCAGTTATCCATGATTAAATAAGAGTAAACGTCAATCAAAACGACCCAGGTCCATAGAGTTCAAATACCTTTTGAAACAAATCAAGACAAGTTAACCTACGTAGAATGTAAGACGTCCCTTTCATCCTTTTGAAGTTCTCTAATTCATCCACAGGACATAAAACATTTTCCCTTACAAATCCACAGCTCTCCCCAGTCTGTAACAACAAATTGCCAACACTTTAAACTGTACCTACGGCCATTCAACAACTTTTTCTTGACACCAGTGGGGTGTTTTTGTCACCTTTAATCCACTTTACGAAAATTCGGGTTGATTAGTTGGAGAAACTAAAAAGGATACTTTCCCATTTTCCTTTCGCGTTTATCGAATGCCCCCATTTCATGAGTATCCGATGCAATAAACCTTATACGGAAATGGCTATAACATCAGGACTGTCCGAAATCCTTCTATCTTGATGCGACGGCCCTCGATACGGCATTAATTAGATATCTAAGGGCTTGTTGTGCTGTTCGCGGACGTCGGAGTAAACAGTCCTACGTGCCCCGACAATATGTCAAACCAGTTCTGATTGGTTAGGAGTTGAACAGTGGCGGGAATGAACGTGACGTGGTTATAGATCATAACGTTGAAACTCGCTTTATATACATAAATAGCGAATGGAAAGGTCAGATATGAGAACGTGCGCTTTAATCCTGAAATGAAAAATCTTAAAGCTGATTCATCAATATCCTTCCCCAATTACTAAGGAATGAATCATGGCCATGTAATTCTGTTGGTACTGCGGTCATAATGTGCAAATATTGACCTTTGTCAACGTAACGGAGAATTTAAACACTCCGAATGCGATTTTAAACTTAGAAGCCAACCCAAGCGCCAATGGAAATCAATGTAACTATATCTTGTTTGTCAACCAGAGCAAGCATTTTGAGTAGTAAAATCTTCGAGTATATTTGATCACTGAGTACTACTGGTAAGCCAAGATAGGTTCAGTTGAGACCTGAAAATTAACCCCGTAGAACCATGTATGAGGTCCCCCAACTGGCACGTTCCATTGTGAAGAATGGGGTAGCGGGTGGTCCGCGACAAGTAGTACGATGGATAGGTGCGTGTCGTGTCTCGGCAATGCAACTTTTGACAATGAGATTTCTTTGTACTATTAAACGACGTTTTAGAGCATTCTGGTATCGACTTGCCATGCCGACCTCTTAATAGTCTTATAAGCAACACGTGTGTCCCCGGGAGCGTAGTCAATTTCATCAACATAGCCTGCACGTGCACAACAGGCGTACATCCTCTCTACCTGTAACAAACCAAATATGTTTACTCATATTCTGTGCACCTTTTATTTGTCTCAAACGCGTTTTGTGAGTTGGTTCAACCTATCCTGGATAACCAGTAGTTATCCCCTTTAATAAAAGTCCACCCGTGATGATCCGAGGTAGAATAGGTCTTCAGCAACCCTATGATTGCCGTAAAAACGACTATGCTTGGGATCGGGATCGGGTGGTCAGGATCGCTGACTTGGTTAATGCATGTCATCGTATCCCAATTTGCGTAGGTCGACGTTCATGATGTCAATCACTGTACTGTCTGGACCAAACTCGATTATTTGCAGACTGGCGTCATATAGCTGATATATTGCTGGGTGCGGCGTTAAACAAGAAACAAAACAGAAAAAACAATATAAGTCATTACGGAGGAGAAGGCGGGAGGATGTACGGAGGTGCAGCTTCACGCGTCATGTTATGCTTTCTTTGATTATTTTGTCTACAATTTAAAACAAAATAAAACCCTTAAGCCTGGCAAAAGATTCATTAGTACAAAGTAAGTGCAACTTGTCAGTGGGAACAACGACAAACATGTATTGTAGGGCAGCCAGACTTTGGAAGACAGCTGGCTGGAACAAAATGGATTTATTCCAACTCTGTTTCCTCTTATCCAGTTTGTGCATTCTACAACTGACCACATCACGCACTGACTTAACCCCGAAAGACATTTAACAGGTTTCTCTCCTCTGGCCCATTTTTTGGCATATGCTTCCACAGGGTCCATAATGATTTTAAAGTTGGTAACAGACTGCTGACGATGTTGTCCATGTTTTGATAACTGACGAATTTTGTTATTGTCACCAATAGAGAAGTCACCTGATATTATATCACAGGTTGGTAGCAGTATGATGAGTCGAGGCAGCCCAAAGTTGTGGAATTTTTATCATGTGCTGCCAAGTCCACGTTCTGCAACACATCCTATGATTAAACATCCCAGGTGTTATCGTGGTCGAACATGAAAATAAAATTATTACTGGTTTCTGAAATTTGAAATAGTGTGGGACTCCTTTGTCCCTTCTTTGCAAATTTAATTTTTTTTATCTGACTTAGTGGAATCTGTTTGTGGTTTGGCCAAAAACGTCAAAGCAATATCAAGAACTATACTCTCGAACTTGTTGATACTGTGGCTCTTACTGTTTGTAGACCCACCCATCAGCAAACCTTGATGGGTTCAGTTGATTTCTTCGGTGACACAGAGTATAGTCTTGTTCTTAGAATGATATAGTATCGTTCAAAAACGTGAAGTAAAACAATGTCATGCATTTTAATTAAGAACATAAGGTATTGAATAAACCATCCATTTTATATAAACAAATCTTTTAGCACAATACTTCTACACAATTGCTATATTTAAAAAGCTGTACACCATTTATGTTCGATTTGGAATATTAAATATCTCACAAAAACATAGAATGTTCATTTACATCCGTCGTACCTAACACAAGAGGTTTTGAACTTGTACATAATGATTCCCTGGTTAATTTGTAACTCAATATAGGCGAATGTGTAAGTACGAATTGAGTACTCGCTAGATCGAATTCGCCGTTCTTGACGAATATGGAATTGAAGAGTATACAAGACACTGAGAACTGCCATAGCCTACATTCAGCAAACACGGTGAGCACGTGGGGAGGGGCGACTTTATTGGTTGCCACCGACATAATCTGTGACAAGAGTCAATACACTGAAGTATCCAGGCTGTATAACGGATTGATTGCTGTCTTCAGATTTCTGGCTAAATAAACACTCAGGACAATCCCCTACACCCACATTCACTGGGAAATGCTGCAATGTCTTGACACACTTTTCATCAAATTATTTCCAATGAAGGAACAGCTGAAGTTCGTCAGTCAATAACAACGACAGTAGAGCATAATCGACATCTCCTGGAGGGTTTGTACAGCTAAAAAACCCTGATCCGTTGTGTGGACAAATCAAATCACACACAGTTTGTTGAAGATTAAGATGACAACAGCGATGAAATGAATGACTTGTAGAATGTAATTATCCGCGAATAGAATGAGCAACAAATTATAACACGGTGCTATGTCATTTAGGGCCTTTCAAAACTTGATAACACCGTTAGGACTTCCGGTAATGGTGGTCACAAGACCAGGATAAGTTAATTTGTGGCATGTTCTTTTAGTAATAGCTTTATACGTTTCTTTCAAAACGCATTTTTTCAACAAACTAGATACCAAGAAAATGAGAAAATCTGCATACGATTCTGGCATGGATAAGTATTAATGTATTCATGTTCGCATGATATAGCCGTTGTTGACCTGTGGTCTTTGAACCAATAAACAGTTCTACTATGCAAACTTTTCCCTCCAACCTTGAGCCTTCAAATACATTGGGATATGGTTATTAAGTTATTATATTCCTTGGTAGACACAATAATACGTCGATTATTTACAGGTAAAAATGGAAAGTATACTTCATTCCTGACAGCTTTGATAATGTCAGTTAAGATATTGAGCACATATTAGAGTTTCTTCATTGAAACTCGTATTAATATGTGAAAGCGTGCAAAGGTTGAACTGTGTAGTGTGTAGAGAAAAAGGCTTGAGTGACTTTTGTCTCACGACGCACCTAATAGCACTTGACAGCATGTACATGGCCTGACAAGGTGGCTGGTGGCATGTGAATCGGTTAGGTCACGAGTGAGAGTGAGTAGGTTTTACGGGGCTTTTAGCGATATTCCAGCAATCACACATGGTACCCAGGTCGGGAAACGAACCCGGGTCTTCGGCGTGACGAGCGAACGCTTTAACCACTAGGCTACCCGACCGCCCCAGTTAGGTCACGATGACACTCAAATAGCCTGGTCATACGAGAGAGAGAGTATGGTTTTATCAACCTTAGCAAAATCTGTAAATTCTACGGAGGACAACTTAATGTACCGGTATTGGGAATCAAACCCGGGCCTTCGGCATGACGAGCGAACGTTTTAACCAATAGGCCACCCAGCCAGCCAGGATAACACATTGTAACAGTGGGTGCTTAGTATAATGTAGTATATAAAATTAAAATGACGTTAAAAAATAAAAGAAACACCCCATAGAAAAAGTCGATCGTAGTCAGAGCAAATCTGACCATGCACCTTAAAGTGGAGAGATTGATCGATCATCTGGGCATGACATCAGTCAGAACTACTTTAATGATTGATTCAATCACGACACCTTCCTTCCAACACTTCCTACAGGATGAGGGGCCATGGACCAATCTAAAATCGAAAGTTCGAGCAAAGTCAAACAGTACATAAAAGGTTGGGGTCGATCGTCCAAACAACGAGTGGGACACCTTAAGGTTTCGCGCCTACTCATGCAAATAGTGGAACTGGGCTGAATAATGAATTTAGCATACCTTAAAGCTACATGAACCCTCCACCTCACCCTGTCATAAACATCAAAGATGATACAATGCATGATGATTCTGACACATGATCTTGTCCAGCTGTGACTAACGTGGACGCCACATGTTTCTTGAACACATATGGACATGTGTCTCAGGTTCGTCGTTTCAATGTCAGATTCAATCGGATTGTTAAACCTTGAAATGTAAGTAATCCGATTGACGAAGCAGTGATGCTTGATGGCCTGAGCCGGAGTGATAATGTCCCATTGGAGCACAATCCACATCATGATAATAAACATAATTTCCACAGGCTCACCTATTGTCTTCATAAATATTGCGGAGTGACTGGACTATATTTATATCACAAACTACCATGAACAATTTCCAATACGAAACACATTTTGTTGGGAGATTAACTGTGATGTAATGAATTAACTGAAGATATGTACACAATACACCACATGGTAAAACAGAGCAGCTGAGCTTCATGACACTTCATGACACTCTCACAAACATTACCTACACATTGCAAGCTTTCCTGGGATGTGCGCATTAATATATACATTGCATAGGAAGGTAAGTGATGTATCGGTTGGACAGTGACAACAGTCAGTATAGTTCCGAAAGCTGTTCCTTTTATCGCTAGATTGTTTCGCAATTTATATCTCCAAAGTTGCCAAAACTTGTAAAATGCCTCAGCTTCATCACAGTAAGACACCTATTTTCTGTATATTAATAGTAACACTGAAAGTAGTTCCAACTTGACCTTTGTTATATGCTTCCCAGCGTTCTTATCCCGACGAGAAAACCTAGTACCCAAAATATGATAAATTATGTTATCAGTTTCAACGCATACAATACATAATATTTTAACAAAAACATGTAAAACGTTGATACATTGTTGGAACGGTATTAAAAAGTTTATAAATGGTGTCTGGCGTAGTTAAGAGGTGCATGAACTATTCAACTGATGAACATTTGTTAAAAGATGGGATCATGTCATTCGGCTTCTCTTCTGTAAACATGTAATATCGTAAATCAGTTAACATGTCACAACCTATGAGGCAATGTATTTCATTTTCTATCGTATCTTGGCAGAAAGGTAGGTAACTATTCTCGTTTCAAATTTTCTTGTTTCTTCTTTTCAAATTGCTGTTCATCACTTACGGAAAATGAAAATAATCAGAAATTTCACCACAACCTGAATTGTGGATATATTTGCTAAGTATATTTTGAATTGAAGATTTTATGTTTGTTATTTTTTATATTTATATATAGTCTTTAGATGGGGAGTCAATGTTCGGCCCAATTAAACACCAGTTATCTTCAAGGATAAAGAGGGAATAAGTCACAAAATTAAAATATCAACATGACCATATTCTGTTTTATTTGTGAGCATATTTTGAAATCAATTCAAAACCGATCACATAGTGTTTGAAATCATTTCCACACCTGACGTCAGAGTTTTTTTTAATATTCATATGGTAGCAGTCTTAAAGTGGCGCCTGGAAATAAGCACTCCCACGTTGACTGGCGTGACACTCCGTCGTTGACTGGCGTGACACTCCCACGTTGACTAGCGTGACACTCCCACGTTGACTGGCGTGACACTCCCACGTTGACTGGCGTGACATTTCCACGTTGACTTGCGTGACACTCCCACGTTGACTGGCGTGACTCTCCCACGTTGACTGGCGTGACGCTCCCACGTTGACTGGCGTGACTCTCCCACGTTGACTGGCGTGACACTCCCACGTTGACTGGCGTGACGCTCCCACGTTGACTGGCGTGGCATTCCCACGTTGACTGGCGTGACACTCCCACGTTGACTGGCGTGACACTCCCACGTTGACTGGCGTGACACTCCCACGTTGACTTGCGTGACACTCCCACGTTGACTGGCGTGACATTCCTACGCTGTCTGGCGTGACGCTCCCACGTTGACTGGCGTGACACTCCCACGTTGACTGGCGTGACACTCCCACGTTGACTGGCGTGACACTCCCACGTTGACTGGCGTGGCATTTCCACGTTGACTGGCGTGACACTCCCACGTTGACTGGCGTGACACTCCCACGTTGACTGGCATGACACTCCCACGTTGACTGGCGTGACACTCCCACGTTGACTGGCGTGGCATTCCCACGTTGACTGGCGTGACACTCCCACGTTGACTTGCGTGACACTCCCACGTTGACTGGCGTGACACTCCCACGTTGACTGGCGTGACACTCCCACGTTGACTTGCGTGACACTCCCACGTTGACTTGCGTGACACTCCCACGTTGACTGGCGTGACACTCCCACGTTGACTGGCGTGGCATTCCCACGTTGACTGGCGTGACACTCCCACGTTGACTTGCGTGACACTCCCACGTTGACTGGCGTGACATTCCTACGCTGTCTGGCGTGGCGCTCCCACGTTGACTGGCGTGACACTCCCACGTTGACTGGCGTGACACTCCCACGTTGACTGGCGTGACGCTCCCACGTTGACTGGCGTGACTCTCCCACGTTAAATGGCGTGACCTTCCCACGTTGACTGGCGTGACACTCCCACGTTGACTGGCGTGACATTCCCAAGTTGTCTGGCGTGACACTCCCACGTTGACTGGCGTGATACTCCCACGTTGACTGGCGTGACACTCCCACGTTGACTGGCGTGACACTCCCACGTTGACTGGCGTGATTCTCCCACGTTGACTGGCGTGACATTCTCACGTTGACTGGCTTGACTCTCCCACGTTGACTGGCGTGACATTCCCACGTTGTCTGGCTTGACTCTGCCACGCCTCACGCCGTGTATACTTCCATCTGATGTGTCACTGCACTAGTGGGGGTAAACTGCGTCATACCAGCTGTTGTGTACCCATCCGTCGACACAGATTAGTGGTCAGTGGTGGATGGATCGTCACTGGTAAGAGTATTGACCGATGCTAACGCGCATGCGTCCCTATATATATCTAATATATATAACATGTCATCACTGACAACAAAAGAAACACCCTTCGTTCATATACAAACCCAGATTTCTTGATCAATAAATGACTTGTTTAAATTAATTGTGTTTTGGGATCGTTTCATTGCACGCATGAAGACTTTGTATGGGTATGGAAAGGGTTCTGTCGCGACACAATATACTTCTACAAGATACTACACTTCCAAAACAATTCCTTCTGAAATCTATCAAGAAACAGCAGACCACAATTGTCAGTGCCAAATCTTTATCTTTAACAGAAGTCGTTTATACAAATAAAACTAATAAACGTGGATATTTTACAATGTGCAGTTACTACATCATGCTTATAATGGTGAAGCATTTCTTTCATTACAGTAGTGGTCGCTACAGTAGTGGTCATCTCTATACAGTGGTGGTCATCTCTATACCGTAGTGATCGTTACAGTAATGGTCATTTGGCTACAGTAGTGGTCGTTACAGTAGTGATCATATCTATACGGTAGTGATCGTTACAGTAGTGATCATCTCTATACAGTAGTGATCGTTACAGTTATGGTCATTTCGCTACAGTAGTGATCATATCTATACAGTAGTGATCGTTACAGTAGTGGTCATAAGTAGTGGTCATCTCTATACAGTAGTGATCGTTACAGTTGTGGTCATTTCGCTACAGTAGTGGTCATTTCGCTACAGTATTGGTCATTTCTATACAGTAGTGATCGTTACAGTAATGGCCATCTCTATACAGTAGTGATCGTTACAGTAGTGGTCATTTCGCTACAGTAATGGCCATCTCTATACAGTGGTTATCGTTACAGTAGTGGTCATTTCGCTACAGTAGTGGTCGTTACAGTGGGGGTCATTTCGCTACAGTAATGGTCATCTCTATACAGTAGTGATCGTTACAGTAGAGGTCATTTCGCTACAGTAGTGATCGTTACAGTAGTGGTCATTTCGCTACAGTAGTGTTCATCTCTATACAGTAGTGATCGTTACAGTAATGGTCATTTCGCTACAGTAGTGATCGTTACAGTAGTTGTCATTTCGCTAGAGTAATGGTCATCTCTATACAGTAGTGATCGTTACAGTAGTGGTCATTTCGCTACAGTAGTGGTCATCTCTATACAGTAGTGGTCATTTCGCTACAGTAGTGATCGTTACAGTAGTGGTCATTTCGCTACAGTAGTGATCGTTACAGTAGTGGTCATTTCGCTAGAGTAGTGATCGTTACAGCAGTGGTCATTCGCTACAGTAGTGATCGTTACAGTAGTGATCATTTCGCTACAGTAGTAGTTATCTCTATACATTAGTGATCGTTACAGTAGTGGTCATTTCGCTACAGTAGTGGTCATCTCTATAAAGTAGTGGTCATTTCGCTACAGTAGTGATCGTTTCAGTAATGGTCATTTCGCTACAGGAGTGGTCATCTCTATACACTAGTGGTCATTTCGCTACAACAGTGATCGTTACAGTAGTGGTCATTTCGCTACAGTAGTGGTCATCTCTATACAGTAGTGGTCATTTCGCTACAGTAGTGATACCTACAGTAATGGTCATTTCGCTACAGTAGTGGTCGCTACAGTAGTGGTCATTTCGCTACAGTAGTGATCGTTACAGCAGTGGTCATTTCGCTACAGTAGTGGTCATCTCTATACAGTAGTGGTCGATATAGTAATGGTCATTTCGCTGCAGTAGTGGTCATCTCTATACAGTAGTGGTCATTTCGCTACAGTAGTGATCGTTACAGTGATGGTCATTTCGCTACAGTAGTGATCGTTACAGTAGTTGTCATTTCGCTACAGTAGTGATCGTTACAGTAGTGGTCAATTCGCTACAGTAGTGGTCATCTCTATACAGTAGTGGTCATTTCGCTACAGTAGTGATCGTTACAGTAGTGGTCATTTCGCTACAGTAGTGGTCATCTCTATACAGTAGTGGTCATTTCGCTACAGTAGTGATCGTTACAGTAGTGGTCATTTCGCTACAGTAGTGATCGTTACAGTAGTGGTCATTTCGCTAGAGTAGTGATCGTTACAGCAGTGGTCATTCGCTACAGTAGTGATCGTTACAGTAGTGATCATTTCGCTACAGTAGTAGTTATCTCTATACATTAGTGATCGTTACAGTAGTGGTCATTTCGCTACAGTAGTGGTCATCTCTATAAAGTAGTGGTCATTTCGCTACAGTAGTGATCGTTTCAGTAATGGTCATTTCGCTACAGGAGTGGTCATCTCTATACACTAGTGGTCATTTCGCTACAACAGTGATCGTTACAGTAGTGGTCATTTCGCTACAGTAGTGGTCATCTCTATACAGTAGTGGTCATTTCGCTACAGTAGTGATACCTACAGTAATGGTCATTGAACTATTCAACTGATGAACATTTGTTAAAAGATGGGATCATGTCATTCGGCTTCTCTTCTGTAAACATGTAATATCGTAAATCAGTTAACATGTCACAACCTATGAGGCAATGTATTTCATTTTCTATCGTATCTTGGCAGAAAGGTAGGTAACTATTCTCGTTTCAAATTTTCTTTTTTCTTCTTTTCAAATTGCTGTTCATCACTTACGGAAAATGAAAATAATCAGAAATTTCACCACAACCTGAATTGTGGATATATTTGCTAAGTATATTTTGAATTGAAGATTTTATGTTTGTTATTTTTTATATTTATATATAGTCTTTAGATGGGGAGTCAATGTTCGGCCCAATTAAACACCAGTTATCTTCAAGGATAAAGAGGGAATAAGTCACAAAATTAAAATATCAACATGACCATATTCTGTTTTATTTGTGAGCATATTTTGAAATCAATTCAAAACCGATCACATAGTGTTTGAAATCATTTCCACACCTGACGTCAGAGTTTTTTTTAATATTCATATGGTAGCAGTCTTAAAGTGGCGCCTGGAAATAAGCACTCCCACGTTGACTGGCGTGACACTCCGTCGTTGACTGGCGTGACACTCCCACGTTGACTAGCGTGACACTCCCACGTTGACTGGCGTGACACTCCCACGTTGACTGGCGTGACATTTCCACGTTGACTGGCGTGACACTCCCACGTTGACTGGCGTGACTCTCCCACGTTGACTGGCGTGACTCTCCCACGTTGACTGGCGTGACTCTCCCACGTTGACTGGCGTGACACTCCCACGTTGACTGGCGTGACACTCCCACGTTGACTGGCGTGGCATTCCCACGTTGACTGGCGTGACACTCCCACGTTGACTGGCGTGACACTCCCACGTTGACTGGCGTGACACTCCCACGTTGACTTGCGTGACACTCCCACGTTGACTGGCGTGACATTCCTACGCTGTCTGGCGTGACGCTCCCACGTTGACTGGCGTGACACTCCCACGTTGACTGGCGTGACACTCCCACGTTGACTGGCGTGACGCTCCCACGTTGACTGGCGTGACACTCCCACGTTGACTGGCGTGGCATTTCCACGTTGACTGGCGTGACACTCCCACGTTGACTGGCATGACACTCCCACGTTGACTGGCATGACACTCCCACGTTGACTTGCGTGACACTCCCACGTTGACTGGCGTGACACTCCCACGTTGACTGGCGTGGCATTCCCACGTTGACTGGCGTGACACTCCCACGTTGACTTGCGTGACACTCCCACGTTGACTGGCGTGACACTCCCACGTTGACTGGCGTGACACTCCCACGTTGACTTGCGTGACACTCCCACGTTGACTTGCGTGACACTCCCACGTTGACTGGCGTGACACTCCCACGTTGACTGGCGTGGCATTCCCACGTTGACTGGCGTGACACTCCCACGTTGACTTGCGTGACACTCCCACGTTGACTGGCGTGACATTCCTACGCTGTCTGGCGTGGCGCTCCCACGTTGACTGGCGTGACACTCCCACGTTGACTGGCGTGACGCTCCCACGTTGACTGGCGTGACTCTCCCACGTTAAATGGCGTGACCTTCCCACGTTGACTGGCGTGACACTCCCACGTTGACTGGCGTGACATTCCCAAGTTGTCTGGCGTGACACTCCCACGTTGACTGGCGTGATACTCCCACGTTGACTGGCGTGACACTCCCACGTTGACTGGCGTGACACTCCCACGTTGACTGGCGTGATTCTCCCACGTTGACTGGCGTGACATTCTCACGTTGACTGGCTTGACTCTCCCACGTTGACTGGCGTGACATTCCCACGTTGTCTGGCTTGACTCTGCCACGCCTCACGCCGTGTATACTTCCATCTGATGTGTCACTGCACTAGTGGGGGTAAACTGCGTCATACCAGCTGTTGTGTACCCATCCGTCGACACAGATTAGTGGTCAGTGGTGGATGGATCGTCACTGGTAAGAGTATTGACCGATGCTAACGCGCATGCGTCCCTATATATATCTAATATATATAACATGTCATCACTGACAACAAAAGAAACACCCTTCGTTCATATACAAACCCAGATTTCTTGATCAATAAATGACTTGTTTAAATTAATTGTGTTTTGGGATCGTTTCATTGCACGCATGAAGACTTTGTATGGGTATGGAAAGGGTTCTGTCGCGACACAATATACTTCTACAAGATACTACACTTCCAAAACAATTCCTTCTGAAATCTATCAAGAAACAGCAGACCACAATTGTCAGTGCCAAATCTTTATCTTTAACAGAAGTCGTTTATACAAATAAAACTAATAAACGTGGATATTTTACAATGTGCAGTTACTACATCATGCTTATAATGGTGAAGCATTTCTTTCATTACAGTAGTGGTCGCTACAGTAGTGGTCATCTCTATACAGTGGTGGTCATCTCTATACCGTAGTGATCGTTACAGTAATGGTCATTTGGCTACAGTAGTGGTCGTTACAGTAGTGATCATATCTATACGGTAGTGATCGTTACAGTAGTGATCATCTCTATACAGTAGTGATCGTTACAGTTATGGTCATTTCGCTACAGTAGTGATCATATCTATACAGTAGTGATCGTTACAGTAGTGGTCATAAGTAGTGGTCATCTCTATACAGTAGTGATCGTTACAGTTGTGGTCATTTCGCTACAGTAGTGGTCATTTCGCTACAGTATTGGTCATTTCTATACAGTAGTGATCGTTACAGTAATGGCCATCTCTATACAGTAGTGATCGTTACAGTAGTGGTCATTTCGCTACAGTAATGGCCATCTCTATACAGTGGTTATCGTTACAGTAGTGGTCATTTCGCTACAGTAGTGGTCGTTACAGTGGGGGTCATTTCGCTACAGTAATGGTCATCTCTATACAGTAGTGATCGTTACAGTAGAGGTCATTTCGCTACAGTAGTGATCGTTACAGTAGTGGTCATTTCGCTACAGTAGTGTTCATCTCTATACAGTAGTGATCGTTACAGTAATGGTCATTTCGCTACAGTAGTGATCGTTACAGTAGTTGTCATTTCGCTAGAGTAATGGTCATCTCTATACAGTAGTGATCGTTACAGTAGTGGTCATTTCGCTACAGTAGTGGTCATCTCTATACAGTAGTGGTCATTTCGCTACAGTAGTGATCGTTACAGTAGTGGTCATTTCGCTACAGTAGTGATCGTTACAGTAGTGGTCATTTCGCTAGAGTAGTGATCGTTACAGCAGTGGTCATTCGCTACAGTAGTGATCGTTACAGTAGTGATCATTTCGCTACAGTAGTAGTTATCTCTATACATTAGTGATCGTTACAGTAGTGGTCATTTCGCTACAGTAGTGGTCATCTCTATAAAGTAGTGGTCATTTCGCTACAGTAGTGATCGTTTCAGTAATGGTCATTTCGCTACAGGAGTGGTCATCTCTATACACTAGTGGTCATTTCGCTACAACAGTGATCGTTACAGTAGTGGTCATTTCGCTACAGTAGTGGTCATCTCTATACAGTAGTGGTCATTTCGCTACAGTAGTGATACCTACAGTAATGGTCATTTCGCTACAGTAGTGGTCGCTACAGTAGTGGTCATTTCGCTACAGTAGTGATCGTTACAGCAGTGGTCATTTCGCTACAGTAGTGGTCATCTCTATACAGTAGTGGTCGATATAGTAATGGTCATTTCGCTGCAGTAGTGGTCATCTCTATACAGTAGTGGTCATTTCGCTACAGTAGTGATCGTTACAGTGATGGTCATTTCGCTACAGTAGTGATCGTTACAGTAGTTGTCATTTCGCTACAGTAGTGATCGTTACAGTAGTGGTCAATTCGCTACAGTAGTGGTCATCTCTATACAGTAGTGGTCATTTCGCTACAGTAGTGATCGTTACAGTAGTGGTCATTTCGCTACAGTAGTGGTCATCTCTATACAGTAGTGGTCATTTCGCTACAGTAGTGATCGTTACAGTAGTGGTCATTTCGCTACAGTAGTGATCGTTACAGTAGTGGTCATTTCGCTAGAGTAGTGATCGTTACAGCAGTGGTCATTCGCTACAGTAGTGATCGTTACAGTAGTGATCATTTCGCTACAGTAGTAGTTATCTCTATACATTAGTGATCGTTACAGTAGTGGTCATTTCGCTACAGTAGTGGTCATCTCTATAAAGTAGTGGTCATTTCGCTACAGTAGTGATCGTTTCAGTAATGGTCATTTCGCTACAGGAGTGGTCATCTCTATACACTAGTGGTCATTTCGCTACAACAGTGATCGTTACAGTAGTGGTCATTTCGCTACAGTAGTGGTCATCTCTATACAGTAGTGGTCATTTCGCTACAGTAGTGATACCTACAGTAATGGTCATTTCGCTACAGTAGTGGTCGCTACAGTAGTGGTCATTTCGCTACAGTAGTGATCGTTACAGCAGTGGTCATTTCGCTACAGTAGTGGTCATCTCTATACAGTAGTGGTCGATATAGTAATGGTCATTTCGCTGCAGTAGTGGTCATCTCTATACAGTAGTGGTCATTTCGCTACAGTAGTGATCGTTACAGTGATGGTCATTTCGCTACAGTAGTGATCGTTACAGTAGTTGTCATTTCGCTACAGTAGTGATCGTTACAGTAGTGGTCAATTCGCTACAGTAGTGATCGTTACAGTAGTGGTCATCTCTATACAGTAGTGGTCATGTCTATACAGTAGTGATCGTTACAGTAGTGGTCATCTCGATACAGTATCGGTCGTTACAGTCGTGGTAATTTCGTTACAATATTGTTACCATGTGGTCATCTTAAGATACGAATCAAATTTATTCATTGTGAGTGAGTGAGTTTGTCAGCTTTATGTGGGAGGAAAGCCCGAAGTGATGCAGGTCTTAGACCTTTACCACTTGGATGAAAGCCAGGAGCACGGGTATGGTGCTGACTAACATAGACAAATAACCAGGGCCAATCTAGGAGGCGAATTCCCAATCAGAGGTTTCTGGCACGCCCCTGCACAGCGAATGCCGACGCCGCAGATGACTGTCCACTCCACACGAGCCCCTGATTTACGTGTAAATATACAAATATGATTTAGTATTGTGAGAGGACCAGTCGGAGACATTATGTAAGAAGGATAGCTTTACAATTATAGAACATTGGAACATTGATTACTTGATAAGGTTCTGTGGAATAATCTAACTTTTCTAACAGAAGTATAATTCGATAGTGGAGAATTCATAGACACGATAATGGCTCTGTGTTGTTCTTCAAGAAAATATTTTTAAAATCTTAATCGTACTTGCGTTACCGTTCTTATTTCCTGTGAGAGCAGAGCGTACGTCACTAGTTCAATTCCCTATCTTATCAAATAACGTGATCACCAAAACAAATTTACGTCAAATTTAAAAATTGATGGAATTACAAAGAGATGAACAACTTAATTGAATTTATTTCGATAAAATACTGCAATTCTAATCGCTTGCTTTTCCCTTCTGAGTTATTAACGAGTTATCAAGTGCACTTTAAGTATTGTGTAGCCAAAATGAGCGTCGTGGTTATGCTAAGCATGTTCTTGAAAACATCATGACTGTTCTGTTAAAACTGAATTTACAGAAATACGAACTGATGTATCACATTATAGGCATGCAAACGTCTCTTGCATTGTCGATTTACATTTGCTTGAACTGGTCCCCGAGTTTCATCATAAGCTCAGTAGCATGTATCAATGCTGTGTCAACTACGAGTTTCATCATAAGCTCAGTAGCATGTATCAATGCTGTGTCAACTACGAGTTTCATCATAAGCTCAGTAGCATGTATCAATGCTGTGTCAACTACGAGTTTCATCACAAGCTCAGTAGCATGTATCAATGCTGTGTCAACTACGAGTTTCATCATAAGCTCAGTAGCATGTATCAATGCTGTGTCAACTACGAGTTTCATCATAAGCTCAGTAGCATGTATCAATGCTGTGTCAACTACGAGTTTCATCATAAGCTCAGTAGCATGTATCAATGCTGTGTCAACTACGAGTTTCATCATAAGCTCAGTAGCATGTATCAATGCTGCGTCAACTACGAGTGTCATCATAAGCTCAGTAGCATGTATCAATGCTGTGTCAACTACGAGTTTCATCATAAGCTCAGTAGCATGTATCAATGCTGCGTCAACTACGAGTTTCATCATAAGCTCAGTAGCATGTATCAATGCTGTGTCAACTACGAGTTTCATCATAAGCTCAGTAGCATGTATCAATGCTGTGTCAACTACGAGTTTCATCATAAGCTCAGTAGCATGTATCAATGCTGTGTCAACTACGAGTTTCATCATAAGCTCAGTAGCATGTATCAATGCTGTGTCAACTACAAAAGAAACGGTTGGGCCGAGACACTAACATTGTCACCACTGATTTTCAGCGGTCCATCCATGTAATTTTAACAGCTAATTTGCCCTTTACGCAAAATGGAATCTGTCATGGCGGATAATCTAGACTGGCTTATCTCTTGCTTTGACAATTTATATCATGATTATGGAAATAGTTTATCGCTTTTACTATTTTCACTTATACACAAACCACTGGTTAACTCGTAATTGGAAACCACCGGCTGACCTTGGTCATCATAGGTCCCCTGCACTCCATTGCCTGAACCAATGGTGGACTCAATATAATTCGGGGGATCTTGTTCTGTGACGTGGATGATCACGTGTCATGATGCCCTGATGCTTTGGGTCGTTGTTCCAATTTTTAGTCACTGGTTTTCAGGGTTTGAAGATTATTACCACCCATTTATGACATCTCTTTAAAATACGCGAATAAGTCATCGCACGTGATTACCGGGTCGTGTCGTCACACTATAATTTCTGTTATATACTTTGTGTCTTGTTGTCTGCGGTTGTGTACTTCTCGTTGATTAACAAGCCCCCTGAAAAACTTGTAAAAGTGCTGAAACCGGAAACTGAAACCTCTCCCGCCCCCGTGACACTGTCGCACCTCCGTTGTTAGTCATCCCTTGAAGTTGATTAAACATTTGCCACTTTAAAACTGGCTATTGTCTGACCTGCTAGGTTGTTTGCACATACTTTCTTCCAACTCTGCGAGGGGCGGTGAGGTAGCCTAGTAGTTAAAGCGTTCGCTCGCTCGTCACGCTGAAGACTCGAGTTCGATTCCCCACATGGGTGCAAAGTATGAAACCATTTCTGGTATCCCTCGTCGCGATATTGCTGGAATATTGCTAAAAGCGGTGTAAACCCATTCTCACGCATACCCGCTTGGGTCCTTTCTTTATCGGTTACACACGTTCAATATTTACAAGTTTTCTTATGCGATCAATCTACTCTGTTGTGTTGCGAAGTCTCATGGTCGTGGTTGGTCACGAACTGATTTAGACTCGAGTCAGAAGGAAAAGTTCGCAACTCATGAAGTGATGGCAGCCTCTGTACCAAGATCTGTAAGAGGGATGATTTCGTTTCACCAATTCCCCTTAATGTTTGGGCAATTTACCTTCCGCTCTAACTTATGGCATCTACATTTCTCAATTGCTTCGGTATTCTATGGCATGTACATTTATTCAAAATTCACAGGACACAGTATGTTTACAAATAAGCTTTTCAATTAAAGTTTCATCATCAAAGGCCTGGTTATGTAATTCCAGAATATTATGGCAGATATTCACCATGATTCGAGATGTTTACCCAATTACATGGGTGCTTTTACTATTGTGTGAGTGGCGGGTGGTACCGGTAGAGCAATAAATAAAAGCGCAAAACACTTTCCATATTCATAAAAAATTCTGCCGAAAGCAGAGTCGGTAGTACGATTCCGACTGTATCATGAGCATTTGTTTATGAATCACTTTCAAATAGTGATGGTGCCAATTGTTCGCGAAAGGGTGAGCGTATCCTGCCAAACCGGTGGTACCCGTCACAAACACATGCAAAGGCATGACTTTGAAATCTTCGTAGACTGAGCTACTCGATTGTACCTCAAAAGTTGTGACATGTAGACAGCAGCGGCTGGAGCTGCACGAATATTGCTCGACGGAAAGGGAAAGTTGAAATCATCCCTCTTGTCTTGTTGAGACTGTTGTGTCATTCTGACATGTTTACCCATTTTGCGAACATCTAGTGTCATCATTACTTTCAATGCTCCATTCATAACATTATGGAATCTGATTCGGCAGATATTTGAGACTGATCATTCTCATGGCTTGACATTTTGAATATCATTAATCGCACTCCTATCTCTGTATTAGAAAAACGTATGCAAATTGGAAAAAGCTTCATAGAAACATTATTATTATTGGGTCATTAAAGTGTCATTACTATTTTGAAACACCTATGATATTAGTATCTTCACTCAAGCCATTCCATTGCAAAATTCCAACAGAATGGCGTTTAAAAATGTGTTCTTAATGAAACAGAAGATGTTTAATGTTTGAAGATACAAACTACGATGTGTCGAAGTTGAACCAAACATTATAAATAAAGACGGAATACACAGGGACCAAGCTTTTACTTCCAGACTAGCGTAAGTTCGACACGTCAAAGTTCGACACAACGGTATTCAAATAGAACTTGATAAAGTCGGATTTTATCAATTCCAAAATGGCCGCCAATATGCCCGATTGTATTAGACCTATGATTTTCTTGAACATTGTGGTACACAGAATTAAATGAGCGCAAAAACATACGAATTAAGAAATGTGACACTTCGCCCTATTAAGGACTGAAATATAATGAGATCCAATGTTCGCGGGTGAGCTTTCAACATCGTGGTACAGTTGGCGCTCGCCAAAGTACAGGGAATATTTTCTCTGATATAATTTGGAAATGCAATTGTCAAACAATTTCTTCATGCACAAGCACTAACAGCCCCGCCGTAAGTAACTAATCTTTAACTGTTTTTGTTCATATTTCACTGTACAGAACCTGTTGGTGTTTCTGGCGACTCCATTGTGTCCATCTGTCACTCAGATGGTGCGACTGGTTGAGTTTGAAACCCTGTCTGGTTCAATCGACGCTGACTGACTGATGCTGTCTGTCCCGGATCCTAATTTTGTTGGGGATGCAGACAGACTTCAAAATGCACTATTTTCACCTCAAACAGAATTGTCTGTTTATTTTGAAAAAGGACCATGTTTTAAAAAAATATGCTTCTTACACACAGCAGCGAATGGGTACCCGGTAGGATAAAGTGGTAAACTTACTGTAAACCTTCAAGCGCCTCATAAAGCAGTTTGGATGTATAATCACCACGGAGCTGAGAATGAAATTTGAGTGCACCTGATCCAGTGACCGGGGTAATAATAATGTAGCGCCTTGAGAATTCCCTCGGGCGCATCCGGTCGTCCGTCTCCTCGTTTCCTTTCAGGAGCAGAAGTAAAAAACAGATGTCTTCGTGAACCTTTGCATACATACATATCAATCAGATGGTGTACTGGTATCTTTAGGCTAACATCTGGTCTCTGAAATGAACATATTTTACAGAAAAAAAGTTAATTATCTTAATAAAATGTAATAAAAAGAAGCTCAGAGACTCTCTTCAATTTGCAGTAATCTAGACTTAGAGATGTGCATTGGTTGTTTTGGATATTTGTTTCAGGGTCTGTATGACAGACTATAGTATGTTTTACATGTTTCAAAGACATTGGTTTTCCATGTGACTCCAAAATCTGTCATTAGCTCTTAAAGAAACGATGCTCTGACATCCGTGAGATTATGACCTGCTGCTTATATCTATAAAGAGATATTCAATTAATTTTGTTATAAAAAATACGCATATGGTGACTAATCAAGGGGTAATAACTGAGGTGAATCTGGATTCTAACACGAGAAAAGCAGGTCCTTGATGCTAATTGACCTCAACGCTGCCAACAAGTATAAAAGAATATAATTTAAAACATATATAGGTTTTATATATATGTTGTTATCTTACGGGTGGCCAAATAGTCTTAGGCGCCGAACTTCGTTATGCAGCAATCCGTATTATTATTTGCGCCAGGATTCACCGGTCGTGTGTTTGAATCCTAGATTTGTGTTCATAATGACCCTTTCTTTTAGTACCATATCTCTGCTCGTGGCCGTCAGCAAAATTGGTAAATGTCTGACCTGTGCCATTTTGTACAACTGAAATAATAAATCCAATTCACAGACACACTCACTCACCCAATAACCTACTCACTCACACACCCACACACCCACCCACTCAAATGAGATACACATGTACAAATCTGAACTTTCTATATTAATCCAAGTATCATGTTTTATTTTGTACATATATCACATATTGGCCCACGTTTGTTCATTTCACCGAAAGCTGACGGCCATACAGGTGGATCTAAATGCAGAGCTATGAAATCAAACCTTGGTTACGCAACGGAACAGCTATATATAATTCCAATATCGAAATAGCTGCGTTTCCCACAGCACCAAATATCAAAACAGAAGTCAAATGAATGATATTGTCGTCACAATATGCTATTTATATGAATCAAGCTGTAAAATAGAAGATGCATTTCTCGTTGGTATTCCAAAAACTCACCAGGGACTCGTTTTCATGTCAAGTTCGACATTACTGCCTTGCCACTGTGAGTACGTCGTCCATTACGATCACTGTCATATCCTGACAAGCTCTTCCTGCATCGAGAGAAGACGTTGTTCTAGCCACCAACAACAGGCACTTTGTGTTGTCTACCTTCCCCGCTTATTTCTTTTTACTCTCCACACGCATGCTCTCTTCCGGCTATGGACTACTTTCTCAATGACGTTAATGAGAGTGTATGTTGTTTAACGCCACAGTC